>NW_022589704.1:98334394-98768674 GCF_004348235.1 Phoca vitulina
TAAAACTAATGATGTAATGTATGGGGATTAACATAACAATAAAAAAAATTTAAAAAAAAAAAGAAAAATATCCCTCTTGATGTCTAGTAATGCTACATGAGCTGCTTCACTCACAGAAGTGATGCAAGGTAATCCCTGCCCTGGAGCCTCTGTCCTTCTCAGAATCCCCAACAACACTAGTAATTCCCCAGAGCTTATTTATCCCGAGCTTCTGCAACTATCCTGTGGGATTATATGGATGGAGGGATGTGTACTAAAGAGTGAAGCAGAAATATATACATAATAGGGTCCACCTTGTCTCTTCTGCACAGGTCAGGAGTTTTCTTGCTGCAATCTTCATATTTTAAGTAACATTGATCCTCTAAGTCTATGGGTTTTTTACTTGGAATCCTCACTCCTATATCACTCCACCTTATTTCTAATTATGCTATGAATCCAGGATGAAGTGGACGTGGCTTGATAAGATAATGTTTCAAGATTCCTGATAAATTTGTGGTTCAATCGTTTTCCCAGTCTCTACTCTCCTTATAAGACATGTTCAGGATGTGAAGGTAAAGAATTACTGTTACCTGAGTTGACCCTACTAATGTTTTTCATTTTTGCAAGCTGCTAGAACCCCCTCCCCTTTTGAAATATAGATATCGAATTCTCTACTTAGTTTACGTTAAAGTATCTCTCAAATATTTGTTATGGCAGCAGTAAACGCAATCTCTCTTCATCTGAATTTTTCCACTCATTCTGGCTAGCAAAATCTGTCTCTTTTTTGACATATTATATCATCAATATTTATAACAGGATCCCAATTGAGGTTAAGTTTTGCCCATCTTAGGATTCAACCTTGTCTGTGTATGGGTGGGGGGGGGACTTGTAGAGTGAGTCTTCATGGTTCTAGTTACATGATAAAACATGAAACTTCTGAGGAAAAAACCCACCATGAAGGAAGAAGAAATCATGTTTACAAGTGTGGTCCAAGGACCATGGGCCTGCATCAGAGTGGAGCAGTTACTTCGCTAACCTTCAATACACACACATTGTAGATAACCTCTTCCTCAACACACATACATACACTTACATACATGCTAGGCTGGAGCCGCTGGGTAAGTAGTTATGTGTGCTTTAAACACTGGGAAATCCAGGATAAGGGTACTTGCAGCTTGCAACAATTAAGATAATGTTTTTCTCCACATAGTTTAAGAACTTATGCTTTCATGTTAGTATGTTAATGATGTAAAAAATCTGAATTTTCCTTAAACAAAAATGATATTGACTTTCATGTACATGATACCAACGATTAAATGATAAATTTTAAAAATCACCTCCATGCTTGTTTTATATCTGGCTTTTTTAAAATACAGGTTTTAAATTGAATAAAAATATAATAAAATGAACTAATTTCTTTCTGCCATTTGTCCCAATATCTTAGAATATGAGACCATTAGAATTATAAATATCACCCATCTAGTGATAGATTCGATTTAGAAATGTAATTACTATATTGATCAAACACTACCTTGCTTATTAGACAGATAGAGGTGCTAGGGGAGACTGTAGATATTTAATTTTGATTTTTCCATCACAAATATTTCAGCATTCAAAATGGGTTTTTCATATAAAAAGGAATATCGGAAATAAGGAAAACAGTTTATCAGGAAGAAGGGTTATTTTTTCATCCTAATCTACTTTTCCTAGTGTCTTCAAAGCTGCACAATCCAATTAGAGTGTAGGTACTAATAGCGAAAACATTTGGTTAATTATTCATGGTGATTAGGTTTCACATCTTTAAATCTTTATCTCAAAACATATTTTTTCCTTAATTTCTTCAAGAGCAAAAAGAATATTATCATCTAATGTAGAATGAAAGTCTTGATGGGCGGCTCAAAAAATTGAAGGAGTCAAACTCATTTCACAAAAAGAAAGCACAGCAGTAGTAGAACCATCACAGACACTTCTCAATATTAAATTTGATTTTCAAGGCACTGCAAGTCAAACCATTTGCCCAAATATGTAACAACCACAGACAATAAAACTCACACAGTTATTCTACAGCATCAACCTCAGTCACTTTCCCAGACATGCTCCCCGGGTTCTAACAAAATGATGTGACCCCAAATTGTTTAGGAGGGGCAAAGTGTCAAAGGGATACCTGGAAAAGAGCATAGTGATAGAGGCTAAGCTGTACTTTGCTGACTGGAAATTAGAGATATGATTTTATATTATGGGAATTCCCTTAAATTGTGCTGGAAATGGCCCTTGTGTATACCTGAGAATTCTGGGCACAGCCCTCAGAGTTCTGGGGGAGAGCCTGGGGGATCTCCACCCACATGATGGCAAGAAATGGAAGATGTTGACTCACCATCACTTTAACACACTATAGAAGTGGTCACCATGTTTTGCACCTGCTGTTTACACATTATGTGAGAAAGAAATACCTTCCACTCCATAAAGCCAGTGACATTTGGGGTTTATTGTTAAGGTAGCAACCATAATCTGAAACAATGCACCAACATATATAAATGAGTTATAATGTAACTATTCTACTATGGTGGAATATTAAGTGGTTTTCAAATTGTAGTATACATAGAGCTGTAATTCTATGCAAAGGTTAATCTTTGTGCATACGCGTATCTGCAAGACATATTGCTAGAAACTGCATTGTTTCAATGAATAAACATTTTAAATTACTGGTACGTATTACCAACTGGCTTCAAAAAGACTTCAAACAATGGACACTTCAACAAGTTGTGTATAAGAATGTCTGGTTCCCTGAACACTCAGTCTTACCCAATCTTTGCCAAACTCATAAGTGAAAAACAATGTTTTCATTTCTTGGATTATACTTCAAGTTATATCTTTTTCTGTTCTCCCTTTTCCATTATAATTATGTGTGTTTCCCCCACTTAAGCTGACATGTAAGACCAATATCTTTATCCTGCATGCCCTGAGCCAAACTAAAACAAGGCTGCCATTAGATCAATATATTCACACTCATATATTTGAGTTTTAGAGTTGATTTTGCTGCTTTAGATTTAGCATGCCAGTGTGAATCTTTGCATCTTTTTGCCATAGCCTATTCTTTCTATTTCTGAGGGGTATCTGTGATCTGAACTTGGGCCAAAGTTCTTCATCTCTACTCTAGATCATCCACTGGGAGAGAATTCCTCTCCTGAACTCCAGGCCTCCAGGATGTTGCCCTAACAACCTGCTTTGCCCTGTAGCCCCTCTTTCTAGGGGCCAGATACTGTTGCACAAACTCCTGGCCACTTACTTCAATGATACTGCCTCCTGCATCACCACAAGTCTCATCACTACTTGGAGACACCTGATGCTTTTACATTCATTCATTTATTCACTCCTATTTAGGAAGCATCTCCTATGGTCAGGCCCATGAGGAACATTGGTGTTACTGTAGTAACCAAAAGGGCAAGGTCCCTTCCCTCCTAAAGCCTAGAGTCTAATGTATGGGAAAGGAGAGGAGCAAAGAGATGTCAGGAGGAGCACATTAAACAAGAAAATGCATCAGTAAATATATAATTCTCAAAGACAGAAACCAGACAAGTAAGGGGATTGATTTTATTCAGGTTATTTTAATAAAGAAAGTGTTTCAGATCCAAAGATTGGAGCATCTCAGCAAAGTGATTTTGCCTCAAGAGGGGAAAACAAGTTGCCCATGGGGTGGTCTCCACTGGGGCTGTTCAGTAGGTGGGGGAAGTTGCAGTCAGAGAACATGTTTTTCTCTGTGGAAAGTGAGTTTCAGGATAATTAGTTCAGAATGAACAGTTCTAATCTTAGCTTATCAATCATGACAAACTGTTGCGATCTTAGTTCATCAATCACGAGACAAAGAACAGGAAGTAAGCTCTGCGTGGCCTTATCAGCAGATTCAGGCGAAAGGTGAAGAAAGGTCTATATTTAGCTTTGTCATGGTTTAACATCGTGAAAAAAAAACCTATTAAAGAAAAAATGACGTTTCAAGAGAGAGAGTAGCAGAGTTTAGTAACAGTTGGGAAAGGCTGTCTAGGGGTCGGGCAGTTGAAGAGAGGCCGATTGAAAAAGCATTTCCACACAGGAACAGCATGGTCAAATCCCTAGAGCAGAGAAAGCATGGAATAAACAAGCACATTTAAAAGGCCAGTGTAGCTAGAGTGAATAAAAAGAAAAAAGACAAGAGATGTCATCAGGGGCCAAATCAGGCAAGACCATGCAGGACAGGGTATTAAGTCTTGATTTGATTCTGAGTGCACTGAGAAGTTACTGAACAATGTGGAGGAAGGAACTGTGGGGTAGGTGATGTTGGAAAAGATGACTCTAGCTGCCATATGGAAAATTAATCGGGTCTGCAAGGGGCGCGTGGCAAAGGAGGAGAACCGGAGATGAAGCTTCTATAGTGATCCAGATGAAAAACGATGAGAGCCTGGACTCTCCTGGAATCCATGGACTGCTGAAGACAGTCTCTCACTGCCTTCTCACTGCTATTCTCCTCATATTTCCACATGTCTCTGAAGCAGGGAGTTTAGAATGTTGACCATCCCCTTAAGGCCCCAACCAACCTGTGGGCCAATCCCTAAGGTGAGGTCACCCAGCCTCAAGGTCTTTCCTTCTACATCAGCCAATTGTGGAGGTTATAATGAGGTGCAGAGCCACACTGGACTTTGTTCCAACCACCATGTCCCGATTTCCAGTCGCATGTCATTTCATACTTGGACTATTGTGCTGGTCTTCATAAAATCCTGCTCACTGCTCCTGAAATAGTCATTGTGTAAATCACCATATATATATATATATATATATATATATATATATATATATTTTTTTTTTTTTTTTTTTTTTTTAAATCACTATTCTTGACTCAAATAGCCTCACCATCCCTTTATTACCCAGGAAGTCAGAATCAAAGTCCTTAAAATCCCCTTCAGGAGAACCAACCTACCTTCTTACCACTCATCTTTTTCACCGACTTCTTGATCAACAGATTAGTCTACCCATTCACCCTTGAATATTTCCACTGCAGTGTTGCTAAGGATCAAATGTGTCCCCTTGAAATCCCCATGGTGAAAATCTAATATCCAATGTGATGGTATTAGGAGGTGGGGCTTTGGGGAGGTAAACAGGTTATGAAGGTGGGGCCCCTGTGAATGGGATTAGTGTGCTTATAAGAAGTGATGGGAGAACCTTTCCCTCTGCTCTCTACCATGTAAGGATACAGTGGGGAGGATGGCCATCTACAAGCCAGGAAGTGGGCCCTCACGTGACATCAGGCACCGTGATCTTGGGTTTCCCACACTCCAGAGCTGTGAGAAATAAATGTCTGTTGTTTAAGCCCCCCAGTCTATGATAATGTGTTAGAGCAGCCTAAACAGCCTAAAACAAGTGTTTTTTCATATATTGCTAATATATATATTCAAATAACTTAGGAAATATTTTTTTACTGATAAATTTCTTCTCTTTCTCCTCATTTTAAGAAGAGACTTAGAGCATTTTTGTTTGTAAGAAAGAAATCACATCTTGTTAGGGGAAAGTACAAAGTCATTTTTGTCACGGTATGGAAGCTGAAATATGTGTAGAAAGAGCAGAAGGGATGTCAAGTAGTTGAAAGTGTGGAATGTGCTCATATTAAATATTTTTCCTCAACTTTGAATTCAGTCTTGTACTACTGGGGATGAAACTCTACAAACGTCATTTCTGGGTAGTCACTGGGTCCTGGTAGACTCGGTCAGGAGAGATTCTTGAGGGTGACAGGAAGACTGGAGAATGGAAGAAAAAAAAGGTTGGAACTCTCTGCTTGCTCCCTCTCCTTGTCATTCATCACTCTTGTGGTGGATAGTGGCTGGGGGTTCTTATTTGCAATTTTCTCCACACCCCAAACCAGCCTCACAATGCCTGAGAGACAGCCTGCTGGTACCCCCTCGTCAGGCTCAGGATCCCAGGTGTGCAAAGCTACTCCTCTAAGAGCCGAACCTCCAGAGTCTCTGTCTGTACTTACTTTCTCTGTGATAACTCTGCGTCCCCTTTGAACAGTTTCGATTCTCTAACAACTGGGTACCAAATCCTTGTGTTCAATCAGCCCTGTTACAATAACCGGTGCAGTTTCGTTCCTAACCACACTTAGGGGACACTGTAAGGAGGTTTCATGACAAGGAGTGAAACCTTAATCTTGTCCATTGAAACTGAGCAGCATAATTAATTTATGGATATCATGGATGAGGCTAACTAGTTGCCCAACATTACCATTTTAAGCAGCTTTACTGCTCTTTGTTATTAGGCAATTCGTTTAAACTTCAGGGTGTTTTTTGGGGGTGTACAGGGGATATGGTGATGATATCTCTCCTGCTCACTAGTTGGTGAGTCTGAACCAGTGAATAGTTAAAGAAGCACTTGGCCTCAAACCAGGATGACCTCAGTTCAAACCATACCTCCTCTACTTACCAAATCTGTGAACCTTGCATAAGAGACAGCCACTCCACCCCTGCCTTTTCTGTAAAATGGGGGCAATGGTGATCTCCAATCCAAAAGGTTGTAGTGAGGATTAAATGATATCATTTATTTTTTAAAAAATTAGAAACACACCTCACCTATAATACACGCTCAGTGCATTTTTCTGCTCCTATTGTCATTTACCATGTAAATGTGGGAATTCAGAGTATTTTATTGCTAACATATATCAAGCAGGAGTGTGTGTATTTCTTATTATAGTTTGAAAAGAGTTCATCTAACCTCCAAGCTGCAATCTGGCAAATTATCTTTCTTCATTGAACCAAACCCATGTAATCTTAGGATAAGACTATGAAGCTTAGTTAGTGGTCACCTGTGGTCTGTGAGAAAGGCACTGCTTTCATTCTGGGGACATGTACTCACCGTTTGGATTTCTTTTGCACAGGAAACTTTAGTAAAACATCAGGGAAAGCATATGAAATACATGAAGTAATTTTATTTCTTTCTAAGTATCACATTTGGGTGTGTGACGCAAAGTTCACAGCACAACTCTGGTCCACAGCTGCCAAATTACTTGTTGAAAACTGAGCTTGGATGGGCTGACCGACCAGCAGTCAGAGGGCAAGACCAAAAGTATGGCCCCGGGTGCAAGTCCAATGTTGCCTGCAGGCTAGTCCTCTGGAATATTATGGAAGGTTAATACTCCCCTGGGTTGCCCCAGCACCATCTCCATCCCCTTCTTATGCACTCTTTGTAATCTACCTTCCTCATGGTGATTTTTCATCTCCCAAAGTTCAAGGAAGATTCTGAGCAAGACTATTTTCTCTCCTGGGGAAACTACTCTAAGCATGATTTCTTTCTAATTGCTCTGATTCATTGAGCACCTCTATATGACCTCTCTGTGAACAATCTCACCACACATTTTAGGTTTTTGGAAGTGCAAATTCAAATAAAAGCAAGATAACCATTTTCAACCATGAAACTGGCAAAAATTAAAAATATCGATAACAGCAGATCTGACAAGCATGTGGGAAAATGGACCCTTTCATATATGGCTGGTGGGTATGCAGATCATTATGAATTTTTGGAAGTGACCTGGCAGTGAACAAAAATATTAAAATGTTCAGTCTTTGAACTCAGTATTTATACTTTAAAAAATGTGCCATACTGAAAAAAAGGGCCAGTATTTAAGAATGTAACTGTAAGGACCTTTCTTTTAGTACATTTTTAGTGGTAAAAAAAGGTAAATCTGATTTTCCATAAATAAGTAGTAGTCAGGTAAATTACAGAACATCTAGATTTCCCAATATTTTAAAGCTGTTAAAGCAGAAGAGTCCCTGCAGGGGACATGAAATTTAAGTGAAGAAACTGAGTTGGAAACGAGTGTGTATAGCACCCCCTTGATAATCATGATACAAGATACAATCCGGTCAGGGAAAAAAAAAATAAAGAAAATACCTCTATGCTCTTTTCCAATGTATATCTAAATTTAGAAGCACAACGAAGGATAGTCAGTACACAGATGATATTGGCTATATCCATGCGTGTGTTTAGGGTGGGGGCCCAGATGAGAAGGGTTATGGTGTGACTGTCATTTATTTTCTCAGTGAATATTTGCAGTATTAAGACTTGTTACCATAGCCATGCTTTTCATATGTAATTTTTCAATCGAACAAAATACATAAAAATTAGTAATTTATCGGACCAGGTAAGAGAAATAAATCTAAGAGCTTCCTAAATGCCCACACCTAATCAGGAGATCATTAAAGTGCTATTTGAAACCAAGTCTGTGATTCCAAAGCTGTCCTTGTTTTTCCCCCGTCTCCTCTGGCCTTGTGAAATGTACATTGCAAGGGAACAGGTAGTGTGGGTATTTTTTTGGCAGAGGAGAGCATTTCTGGTTCCTTCTATCCCACGGGAAGCCATTTGTTTCACGTGGGATTCACTGAGCCCACCAGTAAGAAGACACACAGAACACATTTAGCCCGGTGTTGGTTTCTTTCTGCAACATTTAACTCCAATTAGCCACATCCAGTGGCGTTCTAAGAGTATTGGAATAATGCAGTGGCACCATTTGGAGCTGGCATAGATAATCCTTACCCAGCACTGAGGAGGTAAGAGGAAGAGGCCCTGCTCATTGTGAATTCAGTTCATTTTTTCGGGGCGAGGGCACTTCCTTTGGGGCAAGAGAAAAACCACGAGTGTGTGAAGCAGTTCAACAGTTTGCGCCGTGAGCTCAGGTACACACAATATGTAAAAGGCACCCAAATACACACCTGTCGACCTTCCGTGGAGGGGTGTTAAAAGGAATGATAACTGGTGAAGTCTTATTTATCCAGTAGTTTGTTTTTTATGCAAATGTTATCCTGCAGGGAAAGAGGAACCTGTGCAGAATTCATAAGCAGCCTTAGAAGCTGATGAGAAAAGCAATAAAGCCTCTGTGAAAAGTCCTGCATCGTAACATATCCCCGGGGATCTCATCTTAGGAGCATTACTATGCAATGTGAATTAAATCCACCGCATAGAGCAGCTGCCTGGTGCTTTGCAGTTGATTACCATCATCCCTGGAGGCTGAGGCTTTCTGCATCAGCGACCTGGCATCCTAGGATTGACCTGTGGGAACCACAGGGCTTACTGAGCTCGGTGCCAGTGGAGTTTGGCATGCCCTTTGGGTGAATAGTAAATGTGAGTGCACCAAGGTAGTCCCTGGTTATGAAAGTCATGGCCCAAATTCCAGGTACATTGATTTGGGCAGTCTGGAGAGAGTATAGGGTGGGAAGACATGAAGAAGGGGGATTGTCATAGGATTGATATTAAAACCATGGTAACTAAACATCAAAACACTAAATCAAGGGCAGTAGGCATCCATAATGAAGAGTTCGCGGGGCTAGAATCAAAAACTGCCGGGAGGCCCGTGCAATCCATTGTGGAAATGGCTGCAGTGTGCATTCAGAATAAGCAAATGAAAGAAGCAGAAGGAATCCATCAGCGTGGAAGGCCCTCCTAATCTAAAATGGAAAAGGATAGCATTTCAGATTCTCTGTTCCTTGAATCAAACCAATTCACTTCCCCTTGAATGATCATTTTATAATTCATTTAGATATGGGATCAAAAGGGGCTCCTGAAGGAAACCAGGTCCTGTCATGTAAAATCAAGCTTTTGCAGTTTACTTTTTCCAAGCATAATCTGGAAATGTTTATTGTTTTAGTCAGGAAAGGAAATTGTTGCAGATGTTGAAAAACAGAGCGAGATATCAAACTCCACTATCTGGCACACAGTTAGAATTTTTAAAAACGGGGGTGCCTGGGTGGCTCAGTCGGTTAAGCGTCTGCCTTTGGCTCAGGTCATGATCCTGGAGTCCCTCATCAGGCTCCTTGCTCAGCGTGGAGTCTGCTTCTCTTTCTCCCTCTGCCCTTCTCCCCCGCTCATGCTCTCTCTCTTTCTCGTGCTCTCTGTCCCTCTTTCTCAAATTTAAAAAAAAAAAGGATTTTTAAAAACATCTTTACTCTCTTCTTTAGGATGAAGGTCTAAATGTCAACAAACAAGTGTTCGTGTCAGAAACTGAACAATTAAGCAACTTTTCAGCCAATGTCAAATATCATCTGTATCCATAGCCCTGGGCAATAAGAGACAATTCTCAAAAGACATTTTTTTTCTTCCTTCAAATAACTGAATAAGTGAATTCTGATTCCACCTGAAGCTCCAACCTGAATTCTGATTCCACCCTCATTCCACCTGAAGCTCCCAATGGATTGTTCCCAGAGTGGCCAGACTTGGGGTGTTAGAGGTTTAAATACCAAAGGTAAACAAGCCCCAGAGACACAGGCACACAAGACAGGAAAGAAGCAACCCCATGAAGGCCCGCTAGTGAACAGGAGTTCCAGCAATGAAAGGAAACCCATCCTAGAGCAGATTTTTCTCTTAAACATATTCATCCTGCAGCCCACAGACAACATAGAGGGGAAGCTGCTTCTAAGAATGGCCAAGGGGCAAAACCAGGCAAAAAGGTTCAAAGTGTTCCCAGGATAGCAAATCACACAAAGCTCCTTGCTGGCCCTCTCTGCTTATGTTGCAACACGATCCACGGGATTATCTTTAAGTTCAAAGAACACCCTCTCCACCCTCTGGGGTTCAGGCCTGGCCATGGGCAGGTCTAAGAACACCGACGAGGCCTTCAAGCTGTCCGCCTTCAATGCAGAGATGCAAACAGAAAGGCTAATAGGCACAAGCCCAGGGCACTGAAGATAGCTGCAGACACCAGCCAGAAAGCTGACATTTGTTTCTAACGTTCTCTTTATCTTGGGGTCAAAACCCCTAGGGTGGAAAAGAAAAAAAAAACTTCTGTCAAATAGTTGCCTTTGTCTGCATAGTGGATTCCAACCTTGTCTAGCATGAGAATTTCCTTTTAAAATACAAAAGTTGTGAATCTCCCCAGGACACTGGTTATATCCAACTATTGATTAATTGAGAGCCTATGTAGTGACCAAATAACCACATAAATCCAATAATATTTTAAATAGTTGTCTATGACATGAATCCCAAGAACTTCTGCACACAGTTGATGAACCGAACGATGCTGGTGTGAGGTGTCAAATTTTTCAGACAACAAAAATGTTCAAGTCTGCTTTATTTTTAATGGAAAAGAATTTTAAAAGGCACATGTGGTGGGATTAAATTTTATACTTTTCATCATTATCTTTGTTCCCCTGCATCCTTAAGCCCTTGGTCCCTGCGGCCACAAGTGCTGGCCATCATGGTGAAGGGTGGTGTTGGCAGGAGAAAATCTAGAATTGGGACACAGCTTTCAAAATCTTGGATTCTAGGTTTTATTGTGTTCATTCAAATGTTTACAGAAGCAAAGCATATAAGAATGATCCTCCTATAGACATCACTCAGCTTCAACAACTAGATATACGTGCCAGTCTGTTGGTTCACAGCTTTGGGAGTTCCTTGGCTATGATCTGAAGCCAGCCCCTATATACAGAGACCAAAAACAGACCAAAGAAAGGGTAGATCTCCCCACCACCTGCTAGAATCTTTAAAGTTTAAATAGAGGCCTTACCAAGGTTCAATCATGTATATAGTCCAGATAGTCTCAACAACACATCACTGTCTCAAGGCTAAGTCCTTGAAATGCCTCCCACTGTGGGACTGGTGAAGTGTGCTAGGACAGACATTTCAAGGACCCAGGAGGGGTAGGGAGCCTCTGATTGCCCAGGTCTGCCTAGAGAGTCAACCACCAGCCATGTCCTTTCGATGACTTCCTCCAACACAATTTTATGTCATATTTTATGATACTTTATTGTCTCATTCTTTTAAAACAAATTTCAGATATGTCTTTCTTCTGTAAATATTTTCATAGAATGTGTTTGTTGTTGTTTTGTTTATTGATTGTTTATATAAATACAATGCCGTTATCACATCGAACCAAATTACCAACAACTTCTTACTCTTCCCTAATACCCAATCTATATTCAAATTCGCCTGCCTGGTCTCAGAAGTGCTTTTTTTTTTTTTTTTAGAGACAAATGGTTTATTTGGGAACAAGAAGTAAAAAGGAATTTTTAATTCCTTTTCTCTCTTCTGGTGGCTGAACTGAACTGTGATCATCAAATGGAAAGCAACACACAAGAATTCCTCTGTGGTCCTTGAACTTGTGCAGAAATGCAGAGAGGCCTGAGTTACACGACTCACAATGATGGTTTTCTAGACAGAAGTGCCAGCTGTTGTACTTTCCAGGGTATCAGCGGGACCCCCGCTGATACCTCAGCAGTGCTTTTTAAGTTGGCTTGTTTAATTCAGGATCCAAACAAGGCTCCCATGTTGCATTTAGTTGTCTCTTAGGTCTCTTTGACTCTCAAGCAATCTTCCTTCCCCTTTTAAGTTAGATGTTGGTTGAAAAAACTGGGTCATTTGTCACAGAGCATTCATCACATTCTGGGTGTGGCCAATTGCTACTTTGTGGTGTCTTGAACTTGTTTCTTTCTCCCCAGTAACTTCTGTAGGCTGGTAGTTAGCTGGGTTTAGAGGCTTTAATAATCTGAGTTCAAGTTTCTTTGCACACACAGGTGTCCTTCCATTTATGTCACACCAGGAACCGTGTATATGCAGTGGGTCTATGGGTCCATGGGTCCGTGGGTCCCAGCTAAGAGTGAATCTTAGCTTTCACAAAGTAATAAGACAAGAATGCCCGGAAAAAACAGGAAGCAAAAAAAGATAAGAGTTTTCTTCTGAACTGAGGAGAAGGAAGGGGAGTTCACAGAGAAGGCTAGAGTTTGGTGGGCTGTGGCAGCCAGCTGGCCCTGCCCCCTCCTCAGACTGAAGTTGTGAGGAGAAAAGCATCAAAGCCCCATGTCGATTTGAGATTCTGATGGTGAAAGAGGTTTAGGCCCCTCTTTCCACCTTGAATTCTGAGAAGGCCAATCACCTCAGAGACAACCTGCATCATGAAACAAACAACCTTCCGTGACCCAGTCCGGGGGTCTGGGTCAACTTTGGAAACCAGTCCGAAGTTCACCCAGTTGGGATGCAGAAGCCAGCGAAGAGGATCACAACACAGAAAGGAGTATTTAAAGAGGTCTGCTGAAGATGTTGGTCTGAACCGCTTGCTTAGAGGACAGAGGGACAGAAGTCTCAGCAGATGCTCACGTGAAGAGTGATCACAGTCATGACCTACAACTCCCTACTTCTTAGCAGGTAGTCCTTGCAGACCAGCAGCTACAGAGAAGCATTATACGTGCCCAAACACAAGGTGATCCCAGGAAGGAGGCTCTTTCCCTATTTCCCTAGCTAGAACATTTTTTTAAATGCATGTTGGTCAACATGAACACATAAATACCGACTTTTACAAATATTGAAGAAATCACAAAATATCCGCTTATAATAATATTGAATTCATTAATTACACATGCACATTTAAAATCACAGATAGTAATGTTCCATCTCATATGTCATGAAACAGTTTATTCACGCTCTTGACACAAGCGATGACCTCTGGCAGGACATCATCATGTTTTGAAGAACCAAACATCATGTCCCGGGGCACATCACCCTCACTTCCGTCTCGGCTATTTGGAATACAGCTTGTGTCAAATCTCGTGCAGCACTGTGTTGCTGGAAATAAAATGTTGCCCCAAGTCCCAAGCATCCTGCAAACCTTTCAAAGATTTGCTTGTCGTCTCCTCTGCAATTGAGCTACATGGTTGGTCTCTTCCATATAATCATTTATCCTTTTGCTTTTTAAAGGTATTTTTTTAAAGGCTTACTTATTCTAACCCTCAACTTGCAATATGAGTTCATACACCCAGGAAACTAAGATAAATCTGTATTAAATCTATTTTTTTTATTTTTGGTTACCAGCGCTGTCAGGTGATCTCCATAAGCATCCAAAATTTTTGATTTCAGGCGATGTGTCTCACCACCCCCTACTTAGTATTGTGCTACTCAAAATAGAAGACATGGGGAGGAAGGGAGGGAGACAGAGAGTACAGTATAAGAGAAAATGTGAGTGATGCAAAGTAAGATAACTTCCTCTTTTCTGAGGTGTAAGTTTGAAGAAATAAAAATCTGCCTAATATTTGGGCACATGTAAATGATGCCTTAATCTTATTAACCACGTGAAAACATAAGCCCAAGAAAGAGGAAAAGAAAATATATTTGAGTAATTTTAAAATCTGAAATTACCAAGGAATAATCACTGAATTTGACTGATATTTTTGGAAGTAACAAAATTAAATATTTTGCTATTAGGCAGAATGGTATCTCCAGGCAGAAATTAGGATATTCCAGGAAAATAAAATAAATCCCATTTTTCACAAATGAGTATACAACGGCAAAATCTATAACTATATATAGAATACATATATATCTCTACAGATACATATATATTACAATAGAGGCACTAATAAAATGTGATTTGGTGCAATGAAGATATATTGAGTTCATCTTATGTTCCAGATACTAGGCTGAGTACTCAGCATAGAAAGAAGGCAAGACAGACCCAGTCCTTGCAAAACTCCCTCACTGAGGTTTTCAGTATTCTAACCATATGCTGCCTTTCCTAACACTATCTTAACATCAGCTCCTAATCCCAAATTCATGCATTTGGCTGCTTTTATGAATATTTTCAGAAGTCTCAGTTCCCACCTGTTAGTCTCCATTCACTCTTATTCATGGTCACTCTGATGATTAGGCAGAGATCGTAATTAATTAAGACTTTGATTAATACAATAAGTTAAATCATTAGCTCATTGGCCTAAGCTTATTGGAAATACTATCATTCTGTCAGCTAATGGACATGGAGGACCTACAGAAATGTTTTTTAAAAAGTTTAGTAATGTATTAGCTAAGCCTTGGTTTCTTCGTCTTTAATTCAAGCTAGTAGTACTTTCCAGCTTGAAGAACTGTTGAGAGGGTTGACTAAGAGAATGCATGCAAAGCCGTTAATGTGTTGCCTATCCTTCATAATCGCTCATTCGGTAGTGTTGTAGTTCTTGCAGATGTTGTCATCTGGAGTAGCAGATGCTTGTTAGTGTTGTTACTGCTGTTGCCAAAGTTACAGTCATTGTGTGACAGACAGAAGTTTCCATGAACTTGGGATCCTGGATGCACTGGCTCATATGCATTGAGGATTGACTCTCTTCCCTCAGACATTTGGATCAGTTTGTCAAACCACCTACTTTCAATCTGAAAAGCCAACTTTTCTCATTGAACCAAATCCATTATTGCTTAAAACAGGAGTATGTTTTAAAACTTAATTAGTGGAAACTTTTTATCTATGGTTAAAAAAAGTGGAGATGAGGGCGCCTGGGTGGCTCAGTTGGTTAAGCGACTGCCTTCGGCTCAGGTCATGATCCTGGAGTCCCGGGATCGAGTCCCACATCGGGCTCCCTGCTCGGCAGGGAGTCTGCTTCTCCCTCTGACCTTCCCCCCTCTCATGTGCTCTCTCTCTCTCTCACTCTCTCAAATAAATGAATAAATAATAAAAAAAAAAAAAAAAAAATCTTTTAAAAAAAAAAAAAAAAAAGTGGAGATGACAATGTGTTTACTCCAGGGATGTGAACTCAATGTTTTGATTCTTAAGCATATGTGGAATTGGTAATTAGTTGGAAAGATGTAAAAAATATCTAATCCTAGCTGCTGATAATTCTACTTTTTAAAAAAGAAAGGCAATCAACTTAAAGTAAAAAACAAACTTACATAAAGAAGTGTTTGTAATAGATAATTGTAATAAATTTTAGTCAAGTTCAACACACTCGTATTGAGTAAGGACCTAGGAAGTGCTAAGCGCTGCTTGGGGCACCAAAAGTCCAAATATAAAGAAGAAAGAAAGCTTACTGTTGAGCAACTCTGATGAACTATGCTTAACACATTCCACCATTAACAACACTTCTTTTCCATGGATGACTGATTTCCCTGTCTCCAGCTTGAGCTCACACCAACTGGCCCCTCCCTCCCCCAAGTCCACAGGTATAAAATATTCTTCTGTCAGAAATGTTTTCAGAACACTGATACCCTCTGTTTTTCATGGCCCAACCCTTCTGTTTTGACCATTCCCAATTCAATGATTCAATCGAAATCTGTTAGCATAAAAGTGAATTTTGAATAACTAAATGCTATGTTAAGTCATCAACACAAGTTGTATAGAAATATTACTGTTCAAGAAGACAAAGTCAAAATGGTTACTTACATGTTATAAAGATAATTTGTAAGATGCATTTTCCAAATTGTGACAGCTTTATAAAGACATTAATTTGGAAGGAAAATGCAAAGAAAAGAGGTGACAGAACAGCAAAGCAGATGGAGAAAAGGAATATTCTAAAATAGATAATCTTATTTGAAAGGAAGAGAAACAATGAAGCAAAGTTCCATTTTCTGAGAAATTGTCCCCACATCTGCTAATTCATAATTTGTAATTTAATCTCCAAAGCAATAGTAGAGACTAGATATAGTCTACTTTTGAAGAAAGTAAACCTGACACCTAGGAAATATGTCTTAGCCAAAGTCACATAATTAATGAAGACAGAACCAGACTTTTGGCCCATGTCTGTTTCTAAGACACATTGCTTTACATTATGGAGTGATTATGAAAATTCAGTTATTTGACTTTGTGGTATATTTCATTATGGTAGACTATTTTTAAATCTCTTATTTATCTTGTGATTTTAAAGTATTCAGTGTGACCACAAAGTCATTTACAATTATCAGGTACTAGAACATTAGTCCAACCCAGGGTCTCATCAAAGAAGACCATGAATTGATATGAAATTATCTGCCTACCCTCAGACACTGTGAATACTAAAAGCACATTGTGTATCAGTGCATTGTACCTCCAAGAAGATACAAATATGCAAAAGGAAGAGAAAAACCCAAGGAAGAAGTAAGCTAGTCAATCAAGTGAAAATACAAAAGCTTTCCGCATGCAAGCTTATCAGGGGAAAGCACTAGTTCAGACCCAGGCTCTGTGTGTCAGAATCTTCCATCCAGAATGAAAGAAAAGCTGATAGGGCTGTTGAGCTAATACTAGAAATTCTAAATTGCAGCAGAGGGAGAGAAAAGTCTGAGAGTGTAAGTTGTTGCAAATGAAGTAAATATTATATTGGAAAGGGCGAAGTAAGTACTTGTAATAATAGCTGTTTAAGACTTAGTACAACCTAAACACATAGAGAAGAATTTTAAATGTTTAGAAAAGTTTATGGGTGATAGACACATGCAATGATTAGAAGGGATTACCTTATGACATGACCCTAGACCCTGAAGAATGAATTTTTGTTTTTCTAATGTGCCCTTCTGCTTCCAACTAGAGGTAGAACCGAGGGTATGCTTGCAATGACATTATCCAGATGTATTACTCCTAGGTTTCCATTCATTTATTCAGCGATCTTTCATGTCTACCTTGTGCTCTTATTTACAGGCACAACAGGTGTAGACTGTGTGTCTGTTTTGTAGCCGTGGATCAAGCTAACTGCTACCTGGGGCACAGAGAGTTCTGGAACTTGTGCCCTATTGGGGGGTGTGGACATTTATCTACTAATTACACTGTTAATTATTTACTTGCAACTGTAAAAGGTGTCACAAAGGAGAATTGGGCTTCAAGAGAGAATACAGCAGTGTGGCCTGGCCTGGTCCGGGAAGGCAGGACTTCCTGAGGAAGTGAAGCTGAAATCTGAAGGAACCATCAACGAATAGTGAATTGGGAAGGACAGAAGGGCATTCCAACTGGTTATAACAATGTTGAAATTGCCACATGAAGAACAGTATCCCTAGAGCACACGCAGAGAGAAGCAAAGGAAAGCAGGATGTGGGGCTGAGGAAATCAATATGCAAATCCTCTTTGGCCACAGGAGGAAGCTTACATTTATACTGTGAGCAGAAGAAAGCCACTGTATTTGTCCAAGGGAGGGAGAGAGGTAAAGGTGTTTAGTGTATTCCTCAGTAATCAGGGTGAGAGGACTGAAAAGAGATATGAGTACAGATTGAATGTTTACAATGAGTGAGGCACTCAACATATTTTATTTCCCTAACATACACACACACACACACTATAATTCCCCTTATGCTGAAAACTGAGATTCAATAGCTTCACATAGATCCTACTTTCTACAAAGTGGGTAAGATGTGACTTGACTCTGTTCTGCTTGACTCCAAGCCATGTGTTCCTTCCCTTTGCATTTTTCCTGTACCCGTTCCTTCTGATTAAGAATTTCTACCATCTGTCTTCTCTCACTCTCTCCTCTTACCAGATCATCTTCTTCACCCCTCTTTCACCCCAGCCACATTCCTCATAAAAAGGGGATTTGGTCTACTTTGTTCACTGCCATATCCCCAGCACTGAGATGGGTTTCTCAGATGTGTCTCATGTTCAACAAATAATTACTGGATGAATTCCAACATTCTGTCCTCACCATCTGTCCTCCCATCCCCTCAGTGGTATTCAACACTTCCCTGCTAATGATGTATAAGTACACACGGTTACCCTAGCTCCTAACTGGAGTTCCAGATTGCTATTCTTAGACATCGTTTAATGTCTCACCAGCACCTTGAGCTTCACAGGTATCTTTTCTTGCTCCAACATCTTTCTCTAATCTTCCCTCATTTATTAAAAAAGGATCACCTTTCCCCCAGGAATTTAATTTTAAAACACGAGTGATCTACACAGCCTTTTTGCTCCTTACTCTTCTCTTCTCAGTATCTCAGGAATCAAATGGGACCTCCCTACCTGTAGCAAACCGAAGTGAATGTAACCTGAACTCTTTTCTACCAGCTCACATAGTCAAACATCTCCAAACTCTCTGTTGTATTTCCTCAAGCCTTCCCAACTCTGTTGCTTCTTCAGCACACGTAATCTTGGTTTTATCCTACGCTGGTTTATTCTCTTTTGTGCTTTTCAGTCATGAGAGTGAGAGGAAGCCATAAAAAAGAAAGACTAATTTGGATGGAGTTTTTACAATGAGTGAGGCACTCGATATGTTTTATTTATCTAATTCCAACCAAAAAAAAAAAATCTGTTCAAATCAACAATCTTGTGAATATAGTAACTTTCCTGAGGATTAGGGAGTGCCACATAGAAGAGACCATAACCAACATCTATCAGCTGCCACACTCTCTGGGTACTATCTCTTCCAACCAGGGTTTTCCCCCAGCTCCTGCTCCCCACATGCACTTGTCCTGCTTCTTCTTGATGAGTAGCCCCATCGGGCCAGCGTGCCTTCCCCTGGATTCCTGGAATCCCAGGGAATGACATATTTTCCCGTTTTGTTACAACTACTTGATCACCGAGTCCTTCTTATTTCTTCTCCATAAGGTTTTCATATTTTCATTATCACCACGTGTTCCTACTGATGTCCTTTAGAGACTCTCTTTCTAAACACTTCTACCCTTTCTCTCTGTTCCCAGATTCTACCCCCTATAATGTGCATGTCACTCTGTCTCTAAAACACAGATTTGCTCACACCATCTACAGATCAGGAGTCATGAGCGTGGTATTTCAGCCATTCCACAGACTGACATCAACCTCTATTTCCATATCTCCAGCCCATATTCCTGCTGCATGTGCTCTTCATATACCACTCAAGATGTTGTTCACCTCAACCCATGGCCTTTCTCCCTAAAACCAACATATTCACTGTTCTTTGTTCATTCTTCTCTCTCTTCCAAAAATATTTTCTATTCTTCAATTCATATCCGAACACCAATATTACTTTTTTTTAAATTTTATCTTATTATGTTATGTTAGTCACCATACAATACATCATTAGTTTTTGATGTTGTGATCCACGAATGTTGGAGAGGTTGTGGAGAAAGGGGAACCCTCTTACACTGTTGGTGGGAATGCAAGCTGGTACAGACACTTTGGAAAACAGTGTGGAGGTGCCTCAAAAAATTAAAAATGGAGCTACCCTATGACCCAGCAATTGCACTACTGGGCATTTACCCTAAAGACACAGATGTAGTGAAAAGAAGGGCCATATGCACCCCAATGTTCATAGCAGCAATGTCCACAATAGCCAAACTGTGGAAAGAGCCAAGATGCCCTTCAACAGATGAATGGATAAAGAAGATGTGGTCCATATATACAATGGGATATTACTCAGCCATCCGAAAGGATGAATACCCAACTTTTACATCAACATGGATAAGACTGGGGGCGCCTGGGTGGCTCAGTCGTTAAGCGTCTGCCTTCGGCTCAGGTCATGGTCCCAGGGTCCTGGGATCGAGCCCCACATCGGGCTCCCCGCTCAGCGGGAAGCCTGCTTCTCTCTCTCCCACTCCCCCTGATTGTGTTCCCTCTCTCGCTGTGTCTCTATCAAATAAATAAATAAAATCTTTAAAAAAAAAAAAAAAACATGGATAAGACTGGAGGAGATTAGGCTAAGTGAAATAAGTCAAGCAGAGAAAGTCAATTATCATATGGTATCACTTACATGTGGAACATAAGGAATAGCATGGAGGACATTAGGAGAAGGAAGGGAAAAATGAAGGGGATGGGAATAGGAGGGAGAGATGAACCATGAGAGACTATGGACTCTGAAAAACAAACAGGGTTTTGGAGGGGGGTGAGTGGATGGGTTAGCCCGGTGATGGGTATTAAGGAGGGCATGTACTGCATGGAGCACTGGGTGTTATAAGAAAACAAACACCAATATTACTTAGAGTCTTTTGAAAATGTTACTTTGCTTTTTCATGAAACCTACCCTAAACCTCATTTCCTCCATATTTCTTCATCATTGGCACCTTGTAACTATTTCCATTACAGTGTTCTTCACACCCACCTTAAATACATTGTGCTTTAAAATTCACACATGTTTTTTCTCACTATATTTTAAGGTCTATGAAGTCACAACGATGTATCTTATTCCTTTTTTTGAATCCCTATAGTCCTTAACACAAACTGAGTTCAATCATTTTCAGTACTTTTCGATTAAAACATACAGGAAATAATTCACTTGAATACTAATAACTGTTACAAGAATAGTTCCACTCATTTACTCACCTTTAGGAGCAGAATTGGTCTGTATGAAATTAACTTCAAAGGTTAATTTCATGTGACTTTTGTTTTATTTCCATCTCTTTCCACACCTCTGAGGCTGCCAGAGCCAATGGTGCAGGAGAAGGGAGGCTGTGGCACAAATTTTTGCAAAGGAGCTTCAGTTGAACACAATATAAGCTTCTCAGTGGTTGGAAGCCCCAACCTGAAAGGCTTCTTTCTGTTGCTCAGCCAATAATCTTAAAATGTGACAATAGACGTTGGCACAATTACAACTCATTCCACCAAAAATATAAATAGAAACACCCCAGGAGCATTTTTTTTCCGTGGTGGACAACTGTACTTCTACTTAACAAGAGGGTGTTCATTTTACTAATTTGCTCTTGGTTCCCCATAGACAAGCATACTGTGTGTATCATATGTTCGCTCTTGTTGAATCACATTTACATTTTCAATTTTCTCTAAAACCTCATTTTACAGCCAAAATTTTATAACCAAATGGATATATTTTGCTCAGTTCTCCCTAACTCCTGTAGCTTTCTGATTTTACATTCACTGTGGGTTGAGTGGGTTGATGAGTGGTTTCAGATGCTTTGATTTGAGCTTTTAAAATGTTCATCCTTCTCTGAATCTCGAAGATCCCTACAAAGCAGGAGAGCCTTGGGTGGACTAAACATGTTACATGTATTTTCCATTTTATCTGTCTGTTAGTATTTCCCTTGAAGCTGGAGGTTGTGACATAGTTTAGACCATGTAGTCATTGTCACTTTCTGAGTGTCCTGGGCTCCCACATTTTTAGATGTGTTATCAAGTGGCGAGAACACATATCAATGGCCAAAGGAGAGACTGTACTCGTTCAGGTAGTTAGTAACTTCTTTTTCTCCCCATCTTTCCCATATTAAAATGGGAGACTGAATTTAACTTCTATGAATATGACCATTCAAAAATTATGCATATCTTTGCATCAACACATTACTCCAGAAAGTTGTCTTGTTTTTACACCACAGAGCAGAACTGGGTGAGTGCAGGAGAATGCGTGAGCTCTGCTTTGGGTTCTGTTCTATCTTCAGCCATCTGCATTAACAGATGTGATTCTCATTTTGATATATTAAAGGGAAGCAACACTCCAGAATAGCATATTAAACAGTGGCATAAATAAAGTTTATAATTTCTTCCACAAGTTGCTTGATGCTTAAAGCTGAAGACAGCTTTAAGATAGACCATTGTATGAGTGATGAATACAAGATAAAAAAAAAAAAAAGAGGAAGAATATCTGTAAGCTACCAAAAATTGTTGTTACATGCAGTATATTCTCCTTTTCAGCTTCCACACTTAAAATATATTTGATATGGAGGTAAAAGAAGTATGCAGCTTAAATTCATCGGGGATATCTTTCATAACGCTCCATACACATTATGGATCTGATTTTTCTTTGCCCCAATATCAAGAGTGTATTAGCAGAACAAGATAGACCATCTGAAAGGCTTATAGGATGAGGAATTGCTGCTTCTCTCATCTTCTATAATTGGCAGCCATCAGAGATAACTAAATGTGGGCATTAGGAAGATCAGCCTGGAAAATGATATGTTCTGGAATGGGAGGCACACTTCATGTGTGTGTGTGTGTGTTGCTTATAATCTCTAAAAGAAAGAAGAAAGAAACCTATCTTTAGTTTCTTTAGCATCTGAATACAGGTATCCCTCACATACATACACACACAGGGAGAGATCACTAGAAGGTCGATTTATCAAAATGTGGCTCATGATTACTTTCATCAGACTGACCTTGTAATTTTGTTAACATGCAGATTCGAGAATCTTGTGCTATCCACATTGTATCAGTCTCTTGTTCTCTGTGATTGAGATCCTCTGGCTTCAAATTAATGCCAATCTTTTCCAATCCCTGGAATTTACACATTTCTTGCAGTTGACCAAAATATTGAAAGAATCCCAACTTCCACACTTTGTAGCCTGCTCCAGACTTTAAATGCCATGTCTGCTTCCTTTCATTTGTTCTTGCTCCCAAATTGTTTTAACTCAATTTTTTTCCTGTCTTCAATATTACAAAACAGTTGGTTTCTACCTCCAGCATAACACATCCCCTTTTCTGTACCAGAATATTCTACATATGTTATCTGTTGTGAGGAAAAGTAGGTACCTTTTGGGAAAAGTCTTGAGTGTCCTGGTAGACACTCAGGAATAATAAACTGTAAGAACCAAAAAGTTTTAATGATGGTAGTCAGAGGCACAAAGATAAACCCACCTTTCAGAGCATTGGGACTCACACCCATCCTTCTACCGGAACTCCATCCCAGAACCTGTCTCTGAGAAGTGATGAGTCCTCTTCGGGAAGCTTCATCGTTTGAAAAGAAATAAGTCAATGTGTTTGTGAATGGTGGTTCTAAAGCTAGGCATGCCTATGTATCCAGTCGTAAGTACAGCAAGAGTGATAATTCTGGATTCTAAGGGAGTCCATCCTAGCCAAAGGCCTTGATGATGCTCAAGGGTGTGACAATAAGCCTAATCTTTTTCTTCTGTCACTTCTGAGGCCATAATCATCTATAAATCACAAACTTACAGCAAGGAAACCTTGCACAGAGAGCTGGAAGAGTGAAGAGTGGGGTATTATATAGATCTGGAGGTTGTAGTAGAATCACGACAGAAAATGATTGAGCTGGATAACCTGAAATTAGCTGGATGTAGATGTGTAAATTGTGACAAGGCAATGTGTCAAAGTCTGGACAGGCCAGTACAAATCAAAAACATTCTAGAATCCAAGGAAGTCTAGAAAATTTAGCAGTAAATAAGAAGATCCTAGTTTCTAGGCCATCCATAAGTATTTTATAAATTTCTTTTACAAGAGGAAAATCTGCCCATCTTTAAGTTTTGTAGGTTGGAACTGAGAATATTTGATGGAAGTTGTGATGGGAGGAGCAAAGAATCTCAGACAGAGGGAGGAGAGGATGGTTACAAAAAAAAGGAAAGAAAAAAGCTAAAGACTGATTGATACCCGTACCTCTGAATGTTACCACCACCCCAGGAGGCAAATCTAGCCTGTACTGCAATCCTGAACTCTTATCTCCTCAACAAGTGTGTTGGGATTGGCAAACCTGAAAGCAGACAGGGCCTGCTATCTATTCAAGCATAAACTCATTAAAGACAAGGATTGTTTCTCAGGCCTAATATTAGAATGTATATGCTCCTTAGTTGCATCATTCGACAAGTACTTAATGAAAAATAACCGTGTACCTAGATGTCAGAGTGGGCACTGAGATCCAAATCACCAGTTTGGATATAGCCACAGCCCTCAAAGAGATCACAGACAAGCAGACAGAAACATGGGAACCAGGCCCGTGTTCATCTTCATTGCATTCACTCCCCACTTCAGAACAGACTAAGGCCCCCAACTCTCTTGCCACACCTGTGTTTTTTGCAATTTCATTAGCTTCTAGTGACTCTGGGCTTATGATATTTTACACAAAACATTTCATATTATTATTTTTTTAGTTAACTAAAAGTATAATTTTACACTAATTTGAATAGCACCTCATATTAGCAATTCATGTGTGTTCATTATTTATCCATTCAACCAAAGCATATTGAGAGCTTATTATGTATCAGGCAGGGTGCCAAGCACCAGCTAGGATGGCCGGCAAGACGGCACAGTCCCTGCTCTGAATCTCACGCATCCCTGTCCCATGGAGACACATGGCAGGTCATGAAAAAACTGAGAAGGAAAGAGGAAGCGTACCTGCTCTATGTAGGAAAAGAATTAGTGAGTGAGAAAAACTTCAGCAAAGAGATGATGCATGAGTTGAGTGATGAAGAATGAGTGCCTGCTTCCTGGACATGCTGGGGGCAGAGAGGAGCACGGGGAAGTGTTCTCGAGCTGAGAACAAAGCAGCTCATCAGAGAGAAAAGCACCGCCAGACAAGACAGGGGTTGTGGCTTGCAGGGACCCTGGTTGCCGCACGGTGACAGGTGGGACCAAAATACAGAGGCCAGATGGAAAGACCCTTGTATTCCACGCCGGGAGTTTGACACAGGTCCTGTAGGCCACCAGGAGCCATGGAAAGGTCTAACAGAGAAGTGATCTATTTAGTCTGGATTTGGGATCCATCCCTCAAACATTGGAGGTCTTGATTGATGAAGTTTTGAAGGCAGGCATTAGTTAGAGGTCTGAAGGTGATTTAGGGCCAAGAAAGAGGTTACTGGAGCTTTCCTGGGATTCCTAAAACTGTGACATAGGCTAATTTTTCTATTCTCTGGCCTCAGGTAAGGGTAGCCACAGACGGCAAGCCCTGACTCGCTCCCTGGTAACACCCTGATGGACCGAGGCTCATCACAGACCAGCAGAGCGGTAAACAGAGGACAGACAGACTATGGGAGGTGCTGCTTTGTAGGGTGGAAAGGGAAGATGTGTTTCTGTGACATCATTTGTATCTCTCTGTGTCCTGATACAGGATCTCTTCATCTCCCTCTCTGTTTACAACTTACCCATGTTTTTTTTTTAGTTTTATTGAGCTATAATCGACATGTATCTCTGTGCAGGTTTAAGGTATACTGTATGACTTTACATATATATATTATGAAATGATTACCACAATAAGTTATGTCAGTGTCCAGCTTCTCATATAGTTACAAAAGGGAAAAAGAAGAAAATTATTTTCTTTGCCATGAGAACTTTGAGGATACGCTCTCTTAGTGGATAATATACCATCTGGCAGTGTTAACGATAGTCACCATGTTGTACGTTATATCCCTGGGACCTTCTTTGTCTTATAACTGGACTCTGTACCTCTTGATCAACTTCACCCAATTCCACCACCCCTATCTTCTGCATTTGGTAACCACAAATCTTTTTTCCTATGAATTTGTTTTGTTTTTTCTTTTCTTAGATTCCACATATAAGTGAGATAATATGGTATTCGTCTTTCTCTGTCTGACTTATTTCACTTAGCATAATATCTTCAAGGTCCATCCAGGCTTATATACATATATATATACACATTACCCACCGCCCCCCCACACACACATATATACTTCCCACATTTTATACATGTTAACAACACACCTTATTTAGCTTGTGTCTCTGATTTCCTCCCTCTGAGGAACAATCACAAGTCCCATCAGATTCCGTTTTCCGGGCACCTGAGTGGCTCAGTCAGTTAAGCGTCTGCCTTTGGCTCAGGTCATGATCCTGGAGTCCTGGGATCGAGCCCCGCCTCAGGCTCCCTGCTCAGCGGGGAGTCTGCTTCTTCCTCTCCCTCTGTGCCTCCCCCTGATCCTCCTCTCTCTCTCTCACTCACTTTCTCTCTCTCAAATAAATAAATAAAATCTTTAAAAAAAAGATTCCCTGTTTTCAGTGCTGGTGAGTAGCCAATCCGTCTTCTAATTTATATCAGGAAGGTGTAAAATTCTGACAAAGCTCATCCACTGTCAACATTCCAAAACTAGCTTTATAACTCCCAAAAGGCATAGTTAAAAAACATACATATTTGCATAAGATACCTGTACTCAAACAACAAAAAAACAGCACTTCTCCTGCAGGTTCTCATCTAGGCAAAGTTTGTTTGATATCTTCTTTTATAAGAAAAAAACTACATTTTGACAAGAAAGGAAGGAGAAAAGAAAAATAACACAGGGAGGAAAAAGAAGATATCTCTCTTTAGAGACAGAGAAATGTTTGCTGACTCAGCTATTCTTTTTGCGGTAAATATAATTAGTGAATATCTGAAATGATGAATTAAGTTTTCTGAGTTCCAAATCTAAATTTTAATTACAAATGAGAAGTTACTATGATATCTTCAAATTACTGAGTACAAAATTAGGGGAAGAACAAAGGCTTTCAAAGGATTGGTACAATGTAGTGCCAAAGACCAATGGTTTTTGATAAATGAACAGGCAAACAAACAGGAAAAGTAAATGCATGGGACAAATCTGGCCCTGAAACTTCGAATTTTTATAAACTAAATCCAGTTCCCAAACATTGACATCAGCACGGTGGCCCTGGCTACCCGGAGAAGCCAGCTTCCCTCTCTCGAAGGTTACTTCACCAGGCCCCATGTGGCTCTGTTGCCAGTCCTTACCAATGCATTTCTTTTTCATTTATGTCTGCAGCTGAAGTTCTTTTTAACGTTATTGCCTATATAAATATGTTCAGAAAGAGGAAGTTCCTTTTCCCTAAGTCCTACAGTTCTCTACATTTAAAGGCATTCTTTTAATTGACCTTAACTGTCAGGTAACAGGAATCAAAGAGGCCCACCATGGCATTTGAGTTGGGGGCTCACAACAAAAAAAAAAAGATGTAATGGGCATTAAGGAAGGCACACGATGTGATGAACACTGGGTGTTATACGTAACGGATGAATCATTGAACACTACATCTGAAACTAATGGTGTACTGTATGTTGGCTAATTGAATTTAAATTTAAAAAAAAAGGTATAAACATGACATTAACATTCTTGACAGCCTGGGTGGCTCAGTCGGTTAAGAGTCCACCTCCGACTCAGGTAATGATCTTGGGGTCCTAGGATCGAACCCTGCGGGCTCTCTGCTCAGCAGGGAGTCTGCTTGTCCCTCTCCCCCTGCCCCTCCCCCTGCTCCTGTGCTCTCTCTCTCTCTCTCTCAAATAAATAAATAAAATCTTTTTTAAAAAAGTTCCTGACTGCACACTTTACTACTGATAAGAACCCTGGTTCTCTTTTCTGTAAATTGGTGTCCCAACTATGTGTTTAGGATAGCAAGGGGGTGGGTAGAGTCTTGCTGGGGCCTCTGACACAGTACCACACAGTAACAGCTGCTGGCTCACTGGCCTAGATTACACTTCAGTATATTTGGAAAGACTCGTATCGCTTTGAATTTGTGTCTTACAACAAACAAACACACACACTCAAAACTACTTTTTTCTATTTCATCTTAGTCCTCTTCTATTCAGTGAAACTAAGAAAACATGATGTCTCCACTATTCACATTTGCCACCATATATCCATATTCAGGGCCCTGAACCACCAATTATCAGCACTGCTTGGAAAGAAAGAAAGCAATCTTTTGGAGAAATTATTCTGTAGGTTTATTTATACGAGACGACCAACAATTTAATTGTAAGTTTGGGATAATTTAGTAATATGCAAAGTCATTTCCCAATGAATAGTGCTATAATTAAGTCAGGAATTAGTGGTTATTTACAGCAATTTACCAGAAAGAATAAATAATCCTTGGGATAAAGAAGATCTTACAGTCTTACATGTAAAAGAGCACTTAAGTTTCTCGACTCTATAGATTAGTAAGAACAAAGCAAATGAAATATTTCTATTCACAACCAAAGAAGTGGTATTGAAAATAATTTACTAGTTCTGGTCTAGTCAGGCAAGACTAGATAGTATATGGTTGTAACAATATATTACCTAGCATTGTAATTTTCCAAGATGAATTATGTAATTACAGAGCCCATGACCTCTAATATATGGTAAAATTCCTAAGGTGCAATCTCTTCTAACAGTACATTAATGGTGAATCTAAAAATCAGAGAATGTGAAATAATTGATTTAGAACACCCACATAACCCTTTCAAACTTCTAAAATGTAAGTATGTCTGTGCCTCTTGTGAAATAGGTAGTTTTATTAATTATCTCTCCTCTAAAGATAGAACTGGATCAAATAAAATCCACTTCAAAGATTAAACTTATTTTGTTGATGATTTGGGGGGAAGATGTTCCCTATTTCACTTATCATGATTCTTGCCAAATGTCTATAAGCCTCCATTTCTTCTTCTCAAAACTCCTCGCTGAGTTGAGTTGTGTGTTTTCTGTTTGTTTTTTTTTAAACCATTGAGTAGTGCTATTGGGAAAGAGTATTGAATGTGAAGTCAGATAACCTAAACCTCGTAGTCCTTTTATTACTTTTTACAGGTTTCGAATGGTCTCAATTTCTAATTGATAATAATACTTGTCTCCCAGAATTTTTACAAGGTTTAAATAAAAGAATAGGTGAGACAATGCTCAGTGGTGTGAAATATTATACAATTTGTATCATCACAATCAGCAATAGATACTAAAACGTTGGTCATAATATATTAATAGTTCATTAAAGTAGAGGGATCGGGGAAAAGAAGAAGATGATATTTTCCATAAGATACTGAAAGCCCTGGGTCAGTAAACTATAGGGATCGGGGAAAAGAAGAAGATGATATTTTCCATGAGATACTGAAAGCCCTGGGTCAGTGAACTATCTGCGAAACAGACATGGAATAATAACTGTCCTACAACCTTGTATCTGTTGTTAGAACATTCAAAAATAACATATTTGTCAGATTTTAAGTGTTCGTAGAAATCAAAGACTGTTCATTTAGCACTGGGATCCATAAAGCCCCAAAGACAAGATCTAAATGTTCTGCACAGTGGAATAAATGCATATAGCTAAGGTCAGTCATCCCCTGAGCTATATCATTGGAGACTGGGGTAGGTGGAGAGGAGAGAGAAAGCTCTCAATCAGAACCCAGAACCTCGGTCTGTACAGATAACACCTAAACTGTAATTTGCTGAATTTTTATCTCAGTGAGCACTGTTTAGACCAAATACCTTAAAAATGATAGAGAAAAGACAGAAAATACAGTAAATATTGATTTTTTAAAAATGTTATTTACTTATTTTAGAGAGAGAGAGAACACTTGCACAGGCAGGGGCAGAGGGCAAGGGGCAGAGGGAGAGGGAGAAGCAGACTCCCCACTGAGCAGGGAGCCCGATGTGGGATTCGATCCCAGGACCCTGGGATCATGACTTGAGCTGAAGGCAGATGCTTAACCGACTGAGCCACCCAGGTGCCCTTGCCTCCCCAGGTTGATTTTTGTGAACCACCTTTCCCCTACTTTTAACCCACGAATACAGATGAGACTGAGTCAGCCCTCACCCCCTGGAGAGGAGCATGCTGCATAGGCTGAAGACAGTCAAGAGTATTTTTCCAGTCCATGGTCATTAGTTCAGAGATGGACTTGTTTCCCAATAGAACCAACATTATGCAATGAAACTTGTGCAGAAGCTTCTAGAGAAGAGTAACTTCACTACTAGTATTTAGTATAGAGCTGCTGAGGCCTTTTGCTTCCAAAAAGGGGACATTGTCTCCAAATGAGAATAATGAACCTAGAGCTGAGTCAGCAAGATAGGTGCCAGGAAGGGGAAGAGAGGGAACTGAATTCTGCAACAAACTGTTCCTGACACCTGTAAGGAATCTTCAGGTAAGCTCCCCTGGCTTCAGCCAGTTGGCATTGGGTTTTCTTTGTCTTGCAACTGAAAGAGTTTTTAAATCCTAGGGAATGAAAACTTACAAAAGCCAGCAAGTCATGAATAATCAAAATTCACAGACTGAGTAGAGATCAAAAATTAATCACCTACCATCCAAAGCCACTCACATATACTCAGGCAAAGCTGCAGTCAGAAAAGAAGCTAACCATGGCAAGTTAGAGAAGAAATCTTGGACTAGCAATCTGACAATGCAGATCCTCAGAAACTAAACAAGCAAGCAAATGAAAGCCAGATCAATTTTATCGCTCATGGGCAAGGCCAACGCAGAGTAGTAGTTCAATAAATACTTATTTAATAATTTTTATTAAGGGCAAAACAAGTGATCAGAATCTATTGATTCCCATGAATCAAAGTGGCATGAAAGAGCTAATAATATAAAAAAAAAAATAGAACTGCAGCATGAAAAACAACACTAAACATTGACCATTCACTATGCCAAAAACGGTCTCCTTTGTTTTTGACACACCTCATGTTATCGTCACTAAATTTCCATGTGATAAATGCTCTCACCTGTATTTTGGATAGATAAAGCCATGCCACCAGAGTGTGGGTTTTGGAGTCAGCATTTGGTTTGCAGAAACTGTTGGCACATTATTCTCCCCTCTTCACTCTCTCCATCCGGTAGAATTAAATGGCCATGACCTTGAGTGTCTCGGCAGTGTCTCCACTGACGGTGGAGAATACGGTCCCATGCCTCTGAAGACAGTTTGCTTTGGCCAGAGTGACAGTGGGCTGATTCCGGATTGAGGATGTATAAGCATCACGTGTCTCTGCTCTCTCTCTTGCATTTCTTAAATCCACCGTGGGAGGAACATGTCCCAGGTAGTGAAGGCATAAACCCAAAGTCACCCAGAAGCGTGGAGTCTAACCGAGCCCAACCAAGTCTTGCCTAAATCAACCAAACCACGTGCACGTCATGAGAATAAAATAAATGTTTATTGCTGCAAACCACTAAGATTTTGAGGTTATTTTTATCCCGGGATTTTTTAAAAAAGGACACTGATTCTGAAGGGCACAACTATTCACCACAGAAATCATCTATAGGAGGTAACCACTAATCCCAAAGCCAAGACAGATTTGACTGGCAGATGGGATCAAGAAAGTTCTGGCACCTGGCTACGAGGAGCACTGATCCTGACTCACTGACCTTCTACCTGCAGCCAATACATTTTTAAATTCATCTACTATCAGACATGTATTACAAATGGTTCAGGTCACTGATGGAGTGATTATAGCAAGAGCTCCGCTCTTATCATCCAGGCAGGTTCATTGTAAAATCCAGCCTCTGCCACTTGCTATTTGTGCTAATCTTACCACACCTCTTTTGTTGCATCCACAAAATATGACCAATAACATCTAACTCACTGGGTTGCTCTGAGGGTCCATTGATGTAACGTTCTATCAAAATCTGGAACAAAGCCCAGCCCAGAGCTAGCACTTACTTAGCAAGTGGTGCCTCCGCCTGGGGTAGTTGTATCTATCAGTATCGTTTGTTACAATCACTCCCAAACAATCATAGTGACCTATTTTGACAAAGAAGTCCTCTGGTGTAGTAAAGTGTATTTGAGCTAGGAAATCTATTTGGCGGATGTGTGTTTCCTTTGGAAAGAAAAATGCAAAATAGAAGAGGCAGTTACTCATCTGGCCATGATAGTAAATATCCTCATTCCAGAAACTCAGGTTCCTCCTGGAAGACGTCAACTTCAAGTGGATTTTAAAGATTTATTTTCTTTCAGTTTTATTGATTCCCTGATTTGATTCCAACAATAAAAAGCCAACGGGGGCAGCGGTTATATCTTCACTGATTTTCATCAATGGCTTAGTAAAATGAGAGGTGCATCACAAAGATAAAATTCTGCACACAGTCTTGTGATAACAAGTAATCCCCTGCAGGCCCTGAGGAGCAGATGGCTCCCAATGGAGACATCCCGGGAGAAGGGGAGGATCCCTGGCAGCGGTCACTGAACTTCCTGCTCTATTATTCTCGAAGTAGAGATACAAATTCAAGGCGCAGCAAGAGAAGCAGCAGCAGCGGAGCTCTGTGTGAGCATTCATTACAGATAGGAACTTTGATAAACAGTGCACCCTACAAAGGACTTAATTCATATGCCCAGTCTATGAAATCAATATTATTGTTCCCTTCCTGCAAAAGAACTCTTTCCCATGATTGCACAGCCACTTGATCCTATATATATATTTATGTCAAAGACTATGTTCTTAAACACTTTACTGATATCTTTCCTTTTATTCATTTATTTATTCTTTCAACAAATATCTATTACACTTCTTCTATGTGCTGAGCAAAAATCCTTGCTCTTACAGAATTTCTAAGAGGCATGAAGGAGACAGACAGTAAATAAATAAGCAAATATATTCAGATAACAAATGCTATGGGAGAGGGTAAAGAAAAGCAAGAAAGAACAAGGAGTGTAGCAGAGGGGCGATGCTGTTTTAAGGAAGTGGTCACCTCGATGAAGACCTCATTGATAAGGTGACAATTGGGCAACCCCTAAGGAAAACGTTCTTGCCAGCCATGTGGACACTTGGAAGAAGATCATCCCAGGCATAGAAAATAACATGTAGAGGGCGCCTGGGTGGCTCAGTTGGTTAAGTGACTGCCTTCGGCTCAGGTCATGATCCTGGAGTCCCGGGATCGAGTCCCACATCGGGCTCCCTGCTCGGCAGGGAGTCTGCTTCTCCCTCTGACCCTCCTCCCTCTCATGCTCTCTCTATCTCATTCTTTCTCAAATAAATAAATAAAATCTTAAAAAAAAAAAGAAAATAACATGTAGAAAGGACTTAAGGCAGGGCCATGTTGGACATGTCCAAGAAAAAACAGACAATCCAGAGAGAGCAACAGTGGTGGGAGAGAAGAAGAGAGAAACAGCGGGAAGGCAAATCTTTAGGGACCCACAAGCCATTTGCAAGGACTTTCCCTCTGACTGATGAGGGAGGTCACAGGCAACTCTAGAGAAAAACCGTGGCACCATCTGACTCACCTCCCTGGAGGTTCTCTCTGGCCTCTGTCCTAACAATAGGAGGTGAGTGCATAGAAACTAGTGGGGAGACTAGTGCAGTAGTCCAGGTGAGAAATACCGATGCTTCGTAGCACTGTGATTGCAGTAGAGGAAGCTCAAGGTGGAACCCACAGAATCTACTGATGGATTGGACAAGAGACCTGAGAAAACAAGAAGATTCAAGGATTGTTCTACGTGATGTGGTGTAAGTAACTGAACTGAGTAGTTAAATCTGGAACAGTATGTCCATAGTGTTAAGGGATGGACTTAACGAGGAAGCACCCAGACAGCCCAGGGTGCAAAAGGAACGGATGAAGGGGTCAGGAGGTGGAGGTTGGGATGAGAGAGAGAAGGACAGACAGACTCTGAAAGCACTGATTCATATCGACGCTGAGTCTGAAGATAAGGTGGTGATATTTTGTGAGGCAGCCCTTAAACATTCGGAACAAATCCTATTTATTTTTGGAATTCTGCGAATCACTACAAAAAGCAACCTTAGAGATCGAAATATATAAGATGACATTATTCCATCCAAAAGATTAATGGAATAAAGTATACATGAAGATTGTCATGTCTTTTACGTCATTCTCAGAAGGCACTTAAGCTGATGGTGGGCATTGACTTCCTGAAGACACACTTGCACAGAGGTCTGCCATGGTGAAGGCATGTGCGCAGGTTAATGTGTGTCTTTAGAGCTTATGAACAATAATTTACAACAAACTGAATTACAGCTCATCACTCTTCACAAACTTTAGCTCGCCTCTGTGGGTATATATTGGATTTTTGTAAATACTTTTTAGGTGACCTCGAGGCCACGTTCACAACAAGGTCATTCAGATAGATGGGGACTGAGAGTCAGAAAATGAGATGCCATCATAAAATAGTGGGACTACTCTCCTGCGTGGGTCAGAAATTACTTCCAAACATATCTTAAGCAACAAAATATCAAGACAATCAGCCAGTCCGCAAATATGATTTCTTTAAAAGATAGCTCTATTATGAATATAGCAATTAACGTGGCATGTAATAAGTTTTACATTGCAGTCACACATCTAATAAGATATTGACAAGAAAAAGGGGCAAATTAATTAGTAAAAGTTCCTCTCAATTTTATCTCTTGATTTGTTTTGACCAATTTCTTGTGTGGTATTTTTGAAATGGATAGGAGCACAGTGAGCTCCTGAGTAACTGGGAAATGTCTGAGAATTCAGGAATAATCTGGGATTCTGAAGATTACTCTTCACTTACCCTGAAAGGAATTCCAAAAATAAAGAAAGTGAAGAAAAAGAAGACACAGCACTGGGCGAACTGAGATTGGCTTTTCACTCTTTTCAAAAAGGATGTTTTCTTCCTCTGTCTTGTATTTCTTCCTCGTTATTTCCCTGGGAGAAAAGACAGTGAGAACAACACATTACTCAAAACAAGCTTGAGACTGAAAGAAAATAATAAAATCAAGTGATAGGTTACGAATGAGCAAAGGGTCCAGCAGATGAAATATCTCATGACGATGAAGATAAAGAGAAGGTGTAGGAGCTGACAAAAAGAAAAGGTAGTAGAAGGAAAGACCTATAGATCCCATCACAGACAGGGCCTGAAAATTAAATGCCCCTACCAGAAATTGGCTTGCAGGCAGATAAAAAGAAAATGGGAATTGCAGATGAGAGGGGATAAGTAATGCAGTCTGTCCCCTCACAGAGTAGAACCTGGGTTTAGCGAGAAGAAGCCATTAATATCACTTATCCACTCCGTCATCAGGAGTAGTCAATCCAACATGGCCCTTCAGTGAAAGTAGACACATGGTATGTGCGTGACTGGCCATAGGCCTCACAAGAAAGCCTGCTTGTGGAGAGAACTCGGGTTTGAGCAACAGGTGACCTAGAATCTAATGCCAGATCTGTCACAACTCACCAGTGTCCTTTAGGGAGTCCTTGGGCCTCAGCTTCATCATCATTTTAAAATGGGGCAATGGAACTAACTAGTTTTGAAGACCCCTTCTGTCTCTAGTGTCTAATGACTTATGCAATGTTTGCCATGAAATGTTAAGTATCTGACCCCAAAATGGCAGAAGGATAAACTAATCAACTCCGGACTTCTTGATCAACCTTTCTGATGGCTCTTCAGTTTTATTCCTGCAGAGCGGTCTTTAAAAGCTTTTCAAACAAATGTTCATTACCTTATTAACTTGTCCATCTTTCAAGTCATGATTTATTAAATCCCATCAGTCTGAAAATATCCATAATGAAAATGTAACGATTCTCCCTGTGACCCTCTAGAATAGGAGCACAAGATGTACAGAATTGTCACTTGCGAGAGCACTGTGAAATGCCAGCATCCTCTTTGTCTGGAACTTCTTTATTTCAAAGAAATGTTGGTACTGGAATAGATTTAAGGAAACATAATGAGTATTTCACAAAGGAATTATCAAATAATCTTTTTTAATGAGCCACTTTCTTTAGTACATTTGAAATATGCTACATTTGGGGCACCTGGGTGGCTCAGTCAGTTAGGCATCTGCCTTCAGCTCAGGTCATGATCCCAGGGTCCTGGGATCAAGTCCCGCATCAGGCTCCCTGCTCAGGGGGGAGTCTGCTTCTCTTTCTCTCCCTCTTCCCCCATCCCTCATGTGTGTTTCCTCTCTCTCTCTCAAATAAATAAATAAATCTTTTAAAAAAATAAAAATATATGCTACATCTTATAGCATAAAACTGAGATTTTAAAAACTCAGTTGAAAAAACTGTTTACATATCACTTCTCTATTTCATCAGTAACTTTTAAAAAACCAACACTTTCCACATGTATATTTCACCAAAATTACTTATATTACCTGTCACTTGAAGCCATTTAATTTTAAAAGATGATGATTTGTTTATGGAACTAGAACTCTAATGGTTTTAAGAAAATGCAGCATCAGAGTGGAGAGGGTGTAGAAATAGATCTGTCATTAATTAGCTATGTTATCATTTGATAAAATTATTCCAGCACAAAATATTAGAGCAAACCCAAACACCCAAGAGGTATTAATGCCCCTCTTGCCACACACACTAGCCATCATCCTACAATTTGTTGAGGCATCGTGTGTGTGTGTGTGTGTGTGTGTGTGTACAATGTACTGTATACAGAACACTTGGAACAATTAGATTAAGTGAAAGAAGCTGAATGTTTCTATTGATGACTCTAACCCAGTGAGTGTTTCTAGAAAATGTCAGAATTTAGCAAATACAGTTTCTGTTACTTGGGAAATTCACGTATAACCATGCCCCATCCCAAACCCAGCCTTAGCCGCCAACCCCACCCAAGTAAGCCAGATAAAAAGATATTTTTGCATTACTTTCTTTAAATTTCAAGGAAAGTTCCCTACTTTTCATAATTGTGGTTTGGTGATTATATGGGTCTTGAAGACATTATTGACTTTTAAGATCTAATCAGAAATTCAATCTGTAGGAAATTATTTTTTTGGTAGGAAATTGTTCTAAGGAAATAATCACGGATGGCTGCAAATACTAACACATAATGGTATATACCTCTTATTATTATGTCTAATTTGAAATTTTTAAGTAGCCTACATATCAAACAGTAAATATAGACAGACTGATATAGAGATTCAATGACATCATACCATGTAACACTGTGTAAATAAAAATTGTCTCAAATTTTTAATAAAGATGCTCACCAATAAAAAAGCGCCCAGAAAAGAATGCTTAAGGCAATAAGCAAATTGAAAGAATATGAACAGTATCACTCCATTGTTGTTTTTCAATCCGTGTGTAAAATAAATACATAGCAAGATATTAACAGACACTCTTTGTATTATCCTTTTGTGTCTTATGGGCTTGAATATTCCTCTTCCATAGATCTCATCATATTATTCAGTTGGTCTCTCCTTTCACCAAGACAGGTCAAGCAGCTCAAACACATTATCTGGCTACGACAAAAGTGCAGGTTTCTGTTTTAGTTTCCATATTTTTTATAGTCCTATAGGAAAACAAAGTCAACTTCAAAGAGATTGAAGAAATTGAATTCACATATCTCTCGCTTGATCAGTCCTCTTTTTCTCAAACTGTCCATTGATATTTAAAATCTCAAGTACTCTACTTTATAAGATCAAACTAACACAAGGGTATCCGTTTCAGGCCCTTTGCCAACTAATTTAGAGGAGATCATAACGCAGGTCAGAAAAAGGCAGGACCCAAGGACACTTCAGTGTATCAATAGTCTCAGGGATTCATATTATTTAAAGCTAATTTTACTGCTTGCCTTCCTTGTCCCCAGTATTTCTGAACAAAGGAAATTAAAACTTAAGTAATGTCTAGAAAAGGGGAAAAAGCATTAAAGAATACCATCATATAACTCTTAGGTGTGACATTATATGGAAAGGGGAATGCAGGGGCCCTGGGTGGCTCAGGAGGTTAAGCGTCTGCCTTCGGCTCAGGTCAGGATCCCAGAGTCCTGGGATCGAATTCCGCATCGGGCTCCTTGCTCAGCAAGGAGCCTGCTTCTCCCTCTGCCTGCCGCCTCCCGACCCCAGCCCGGCTTGTGCTCTCGCACTCTCTCTCTCTGGTAAATAATAAATAAAATCTTTAAAAAAAAAAAAAAAAAAAGCAAGGGGAATGCTGCTTGCATGGCTGCTCACAACCCCAAAACAGCTGGTAGAGGCCGACTTGGATTTGTCTAGGTCACAGTCTTCTCAGCTCTTCAGTGGAACTAAGACTGCCGGCTTCATGGGATTATAGTAAACCATAAATGAGCAAATGATTCTGCGGTACGTAGCAAAGCATAGAAGAGAGCAAACACAGGGAGGTAGGTAACGCCAGCAGTAATTGGCATGATGCTGCTGAAGGAATGGTAGTAGTTCTCATATTGTTTACTGTGGTTGTGGCACTGAGAGTTCATGGAGGTAGAAGAGGAGGTTATAGACACAGCACCAGATAGAACCCTAATGAGAGTATGTTTCGCAGTAATTATATACTGATTATGTAGGCCTCCCTGAAAACCAAGGAAGGACCTAATCCCATCACGCTCTATAACAAGGTTCAGCAAACCACAGCCTGCCTCTTAGTTTTGTATGTCCAGAGAGCCAGGAATTTTATATACATAGTATATATTATGTACAAATATATAAATTACATATTTATATAAATATTATATGTAATTAATATATAAATATAATTTATACATAAATTTTATAATTTATATATTTATATACAAATATATATAAATTTTAATATATAATTTTGATATAATTTACAAAATATATACAATTTATAAATTATATAAATGTTATATATAATTAATATATATTGAATATATATAATTTATATAGTTATAAAATTACATTGAAATTGTTATATTTTAAATGGGTATATATAATTTATATATAAATCATATATGTTTATATATAAATATATAGAAATTTTAGTATATATAATTTATATATAATATATAATAACTAATATTATATATTAAACATATATTACATATATTAAATGTATATAACTTATAAAATATATATAATTTATAAATTATATAAATGTGGTATGATTGTTGATTACTACAAGACTCCCAGGTCTTCCCTTACCCCTTGCCTAAATCCCTTACACTCATATCTCCTAATCTGACCCAATTTAACAACTCCTTAAATACCCACACTCCTAGTAAAATCCCCTAAATTCTCAAAATCTTCTTTCATCATCTTCTGAAGATATAGATTCCTCTTTTCTCTCCCACACAGCTGGTAACTTTAAGCCTAGAATGGGAAATACTATCCTCCCTGCTTTTCATGACACTTCCAGGTTTTTCTCCCTCTCTCTGAAAGATCCAAGTTTCTTTGAAGTCCATACTATCAAATAAAGCATATTAAGATGGCCTTAATTCTGATTCACTAATAACCATTATCTTACTGGCTTAAACCAACAAAGGTTTATATTTCATTCACTTAATGCATCCATCTCAGGTCAGTGGAAAACTTTCTGTCACCATCATTTAGAAGCTAGATGGATAGAATCTGCCTCTGATCACTCATCATGGCAGAGATAAGGAGACATGGAGACTCATGTACTGGCTCTTGAAGATGGCCTTCCAGAGGTAGCATCTCATGTTCACATTAATGGACCAAAGTGATTCATGTGAATAGGCATAATTTCTTGAGGACATTTCTTTTTTTTTTAAAGATTTTATTTATTTATTTATTTATTTATTTGAGAGAGAGAAAGAGTGTGTGTGAGTGGGGGGGAGGGGCAGAGGGACAGAAACTCAAGAAGACTCCCTGCTGAGTGTGGAGCCCACCATGGGACTCAATCCCATGACCCTGAGATCATGACCTGAGCCAAAACCAAGAGTCGTTAGCTTAGCCAACTGAGCCACCCAGGGGTCTCAAGGGCATTTCTACCAAACAACTTGAAAGAGGGGAACGGAAAATATTTCTGAACGTCATTAACAATTCTCATTCCCCACCACCCAAATGTCCCTCCTTAATGCAGTCATCTGTAGATCTCAGGACCATTTTCCCCGATTCCTTTGAATGTTAGCAGATGGTTCATCTCCCTCTCTCCCACAACTTCACCCAATACTCAGTGATGTTAATCTCCACACAGATTATCTTTCCAATATCTGCCACTCAGTTAGTTGGCTTTGTCATCATTCCACCTCTGCTATTTCCCCTATGGTCATAACCTAGACCTTGAAATTACTCTGACTATAATCCTCCCAAAATCTCATGCATGCCATTCTCCTAGTAACACCTCCAATCTTTCCATCTCAACACTTCCCATCTCCCAACCCTACCATTCGCCCACCCCACTGGGACCTCCCATCTGCTATAAATTTTCACTGCCGATCACTCACCCTCTGTATCTTCATGTTTCCCTATTGTTCTTATATCTCATAATCCATCATTATTACACTTCTTTGCATACTCTGTCAGCTCATTTGTCCCTCTCCCCCTCCTTTCTACACGTTTAGGAAAATGCAACCTAGGTTAAATCCTAATCTTCACCTACTCCACACCTGGACCCAAACAGAGAAGAGGCCTTAGAAAAACACATAGTCTTTGATAGTCTTGTTTTAAATTCATGATCACAAATTTTAAGGGGATCTTTAGAACTTCTCACAGATATAAGAACATTCCCCGATGTAATTTACTTTGCCATTCTGTCCTAGGTTCTTGCTAGTGTGGCCCAACAGCTAGCAGAATAAGCATCCTCTGGGAGCTTGTTGTTATTCTTGCATGTACTGTCATGTACCCCTACTCTGTCAGAATTTGCATTTTAACAAGAAACTCTGGTGATTTGTACATGTACATTAAAATCCAGGAATCTCTACCCCAGATAACTGTTTTAAATGGGCTGCAGATGCTCATTGTCCTTTGACTATTCCTGTTTACCTGCCTAACTTCTAACATTAGGAAGCTTTAAGGGTCAGTCTTCAGACGTGTTCTCATTCTACACTCAACACCTTAGTTTAGATCATCCCTTTGAGCTCTTTGTAGAACTGCAGTGACCAAACATATGTCTCTAGTCACATTCTCTCTATATACTTCAGATGTTTGCATCCAGTTTTCTTCTACTATATCCCCGTTGGGTTGTCTAACAGGTCCTAAAATTAAACATCTACAAAACAGAATTCTTGATTCTCTGTCCATCCTTCCCCAACCATCAATCTGGTTCCTCCCACCATATTCTCTATCTCAGTAAGGTAACTCCATTTTTCAAGGTGTTCAGACCAAAATCTTGGCATGATCCTGACTTCTGTGTGTGTGTGTGTGTGTGTGTGTGTGTGTGTGTGTGGTCTAGTCCACCAAAAAATTAATTGACTGTTCAACAATATCCAAAATCTGACCATTTTTCACTTCTTCCATCATTCCCATCCTAGTTAAAGCCATCATTATCCTTCACGTGAATTATATTGAAAACCTCCCAACTGGTCTTCTCCCTTCTCCCTTGGTCTCCTCTACAGCATATTCATTCATACTGTAGGTAGAGTAATCCTTTTGAAACCTGTCAAATCATGTTACCCCTCTGCTCAGAATTTTCAAATGGGTTCTCATTCTCACTGAGAGGAGAATCCTATTTTTTCATGGCCTAAAAGGTCCTATATACTCTGGCTTCAGCTTCATTTTCTGCTTTTTCCTCCTACATTTTCCCTTGCTCACTTCTCTCCAGGCACATTAGTTTCATTGTCTACCTTGAACATGCCAAACACACTCTCAACTCAAGGACTTTTATCCTGCTCTTCTTTCTGCTTGGAATGTTCTTCGCCTGCTAACTACACAACCAGCCTCCCCATTTCCTCCCAGTGTCCTAATAAAGGCCTTCCCTCACCACACACACATATCCCCACTCTATCACTCCCTATTCTTTTATTTCTTATGCCCCAAACTTGCTTCTCATAATACTTATTAGTACCTGAGATCTTTTGTGTGTGAATATGTATGTTTGCATGAGTATTATTGTTTTTAGCACATACCAGGCACTAAGTAAACATTAGTTTTGTAAAATAATGAATAAATAAATTATTAGACCTAGTCATAGAATTCTTGGGGAAATGTCAATAAAGTTTTTAAATAAAATACTACAATTTTATTCTTGATTTTAAATATAATAAATTATTATTTTATAAATTTTAGAAAATACAGAAGTGACACATATTTAGGAAGATAATATTAAGCTTATCATTTAGATAAAATGGATATAAGCATTTTGGACATGTTTTATTCTTCTCCATTTTATTGGAAAAATATTTGTGTGTATATACACTAAACAGGTTTTTATGTGTATAATATTCTATCCTGCTTTTCTATGTCACATTATATCATAAGAATTTTATATAAAAATGATGTAACAGCCATATAATGATTCTGCCTTATAAGCACATTTTATTTAGTCATTATCTTATCGTTAGACATTAAGCTAGCTGTTTCTAAATTTTTGCTATTTTAAAAATCTCCATGTAAACTTGTTGTACATAAATATTTACACATCTCTGGTTATTTATTTAAGATAAATTACAATAGGTTGACTTACTGGGTCAAAGGGAATATTTGAAAGACTTCTGCTGTATATAATCAAATTAACCTTCATAAAATTTGTGTTAATCAACATCCCTGTAGAGGAATCTGAGAATTTAGACCTCATCACATCCCTGATAGTCCAAAATCCTTATTCATTTAAGAAAATTGCCAATAATATAGATTGAAAATGTTATCTCATTTCAATTAGTATATTTTTATTAGTAATGAGGTTGGTTAGTTGTCCTCATCTTTTGAGACCAATTCTACAGTGTATGCTCTGCCCAACACTCCTGATTCGGGTAAAGCCACTCTCCCAGAAGCATGAATCCTGCCTCTGCAGTAAGAAAGAAATCACTTATTTTATTCATTACAGCTGGCCTCTTGCCAAGCAACCTTTCATCATCTTTTTCAAACATTGATCTGACCCAGTGCTGTCTTGCAATCGATCCAGTCAACACCTAATTAAGGGGGTGTATACTGATGGTAAATAAGCCACACTGTAATTTATAATGACTTTATTTCAAGAATTGTTTACCTATTGGGAAATGAGATTTCTTCTCTGCAAATTCAAACAGTGTCTCTCAGAATCTCCAAATCAACCCAAATGGATTTACCACAAGAATTTTATGTCCCAGATTTCCCCAAGGCAACAGACCAAAAGCACAATTTATGCATAGACATAATAAACTGTTACTTGTTTCAATGTGATTTGCAGGCCACTGTTAAATCTTTCCTAGCCAAGATAATTTATTTAACTTACCTTCCACAATGTCTTAAATTTTACCATTATAGAGACCCTTTGGCTAATGAATTTCAATGTTTCCAGGTGTGAATTTATGATACTCAGAACTAACATTAACACATGAGGCTCTTTTTAACTCACTATCAGCCTAGGCCTTTTTGGTCCATCTCTGAAGGAAATGTGTAGCTGAAGAAATCGCTGGGTTTTAAGCGAGGGTATTTCAGAATATAAAGCATTATTCTGGGAAAAAAAATATAAGTTTTAGTTGAGATTCCAAAGTTGGGGATGAGAAGGTGGGAGGATACTCTGAGACTAATAATGCATTGGGAAATAAATTAGTAGTGCCTGCCTAAAGAGCTATATGAGAAATATTCTAGGACTAGACAGTGGGAAAGAATATAGTCATAAGTAAAAACTTCCAACATGAGGAGAGGATTAGGAAGTAGCATTGTAGGTGCTCTACGTTTGATTACGCTGGTGCATGATTCCCAGGACTTTCCTGGAGGGTATATTAAAATGGATTACTGAGCCCCTAACCCAGAGTTTCTGACTCAGTTGGTTTGAGTGTGGCTTGTGTATTTGCATTTCTAACAAATTCCCTGGTGATGCTGACGTTACTAGTTAGGGACCTTGAGAACCATTGGCTTGAATGTTAGGTGCCATCCCCTTACTGTTGGACTGAAGGAACCTAGGAAAAAAACATGGGATTTGAGAAGTCTATTATCTTTAACTCTCTGCTGAAGAGTAAACACATTCAAAGTGTTTTTAGACCCATACAGTATAAAGCCTCATATCATACAATTCTGTTACATCACGAGGAGCTCTTAGAGAAACTCTTTACTGAAATTCTTAGACTAGGATTGACAGATTTAGCAAAAGAAAACAAAATTATATATAAATATAGACATACATATATGTGTATCTATACTTAATGTGTATCTATATATATATTTGTAATGTGTATCTATATATAAATATAGATACACATATATATGTATGCATATACACACATATGCATATATACGTGTGTATAAATATGCATATATGTCTCAATGAAATTTAAGTTTTATATAAACAATAATATTTTTAGGTTATAAGTATGTCCCATGCAGTACGGTTCTGAAATTCAAATTTACTAGAAATTCTGTATTTTATCTACCAATCCTATCTCTGAAAAACCAGTGTGGGAAAGCTTCTAGAAAAGTGAAGTGCAATAATTCCGTCTCCTAAACCAGAGATATAGAGAGAATTTAAAAGATGACTTCAGAAATACCATAGCATTGGTTGTGAGTACTTTGAACTAGTGGTACAACTCCCAAACGGATGGTGCTTGGTCCTGTTTAGCGGGTTGCAGAAGTAGAAAGGTGGGGGAGGCCTAGAACCTACTAGAAAGCAACCAAAAACTGAAGTAGGTGGGACTGAATCTGGGCCCTGTCTCCCCCACCAGCCCTCCATTCTATCACTTTGACCTTGTTCTGCAATAGTCTTAGGCAATCCAAACAGAGGATAAAGAAATGGTGGGCAATGGAAAGCACCATCTTTGTGAGACTACATTAGTCCACACCAGTAAGGAAAATTCTAGGTACTTTTCAAAACTGAGTTTAATGCAAGACTTCGGCTAAAGGGAGATGAAAGAGCTGGAAGAGTAACAAAGGAAGGTAGTTTTATCCACAAATTCATAACCGAAGGTGGCTGCTACCTCCCTTAGGGCTGAAGAAACAAAGGGATGCCACCACCCTGAGCCCATGATCACGGTCCCATTGAAAATGATGTGATGGGATCTGGGCTACCTCATCCTGAACCGAGGCACACACCTGCCGGTAACCAATGCTAGCATCTCCACTGCTTCTGCCAGTGGTACCACCGCCATGTTAGAAAGCACTGCCAGGGTGCGCCTGGGTGGCTCAGTCGTTAAGCGTCTGCCTTCAGCTCAGGTCATGATCCCAGGGTCCTGGGATCGAGTCCCACATCGGGCTCCCTCCTCAAGGGGAAGCCTTCTTCTCCCTCTCCCACTCCCGCTGCTTGTGTTCCTGCTCTCGCTATCTCTGTCTCTGTTAAATAAATAAAATCTTTAAAAAAAAAAAAAAAAAAAGCACTGCCAGGAAGTAGAAAAAGATGGCGGTCCCACTCTCCTGCTTTGTAATCTCACTCCAGTATGTCTCATTGGCTGAACATGACAGGAAGCCAGCTGGCAAGGGAGTTTGGAGAGACGTGGTTTATAGTCTTCCAGCCCTGGTAGGGAAGGGGAGATTATAAAAGCATTCATTGGAGCTGAGTGAATACAGACACCAACTGGCACAGTCCACTCCTGGCAATTCATTTCCATACCCACCATCCCTCCCATAATTGCACTTCTTAACAACAACTTTAATGACATCAGGTTTCTGCACAGCAAAAAGCAGTTAACCCTCATAAGCATACTCGTTCCCCCAAAGAGGCCACACATGAGGTCAAATAAGAGAGTGGATAATATTAGTTCCATTTCTAAGTAAGTTACAAGCCCACTTAGATATACTGCTACCTAAAGAACCAATGGAAGCACTTCTTACATAATATAATAGTAAAGGGGGAGAGGAAAAAATGAAAAATATATAAAATATGCATATAGTAAGCATATAGGAAAATATGAGTAGTCACTACAGTCCTCATTTCTGTAACTGTCCGTGAGAACATAGTTGATATTTGTAATTTCCTCTAATCAATGACTTACGTCATATTCTCTTTGCCCCAGCTAATATTCCAGCTTGTTGTTTGGTGTTCTTTATCTGGTGTTTGACCTAAACATTTATTTTTGGAGATTCTGGTCACTTATAGGCCCTGCTTTTACTGCATTTCTGTAATCTTCCATTAATGCTTACTACTGTGTGTGGAAGTACTAAGAAGCACCCCAGAGAATCCCTTGGGCTTCTTAGTTTTCCCTGCCTCTAATAGCAACATTTTATTTCCATTGGATAATCAGAATAAATAAACCCCAACCTGTACAGTAATCCCATTGTTTGCCTTAGGCTCAGTGGCATGAGGAGCTCAAAATAACCAGGTAGCAGTCTCAACTTGGATTTTATTGAAAATAATATTGTGATCCTTAGAAATTGTCCTCCTAGGGATGAAAACCCCTAAGTCAGAAAAGTCCAAAATCGTGGGGATGGGAAGCAAACATTTGTGAGTCTTTTATTAGATGCATTAGTGAATGAGTCATTCTTGCTTCCACTCCTGACTTTTAGACCTCAGTATTATTGCTATGAGAGTAACTGCATGATATATCCATCATAGGTTCAAAGCATCTATCAGGGGGGCCTGGGTGGTTCAGTCGGTTAAGCATCGGTCGCTTGGTTTCAGCTCAGGTCATGATCTCAGGGTTCTGGGATCGAGCCCCGCGTGGGGCTCCCTCCTCAGTGGGGAGTTTGCTTGTCTCCCTCTCCCTCTGACCCTCCCACTCTCACGCTCGCTCTCTCTCTCTCGCTCTCTCAAATGAATAAATAAATCTTAAAAAAAAAAAAAAGAAAAGAAAAGCATCTATCATACCCGATAGGATAACAGCACAACTGCCCAAGGTGTTGTCTTCTAACTGGTGTCAAAAGCAGCATATTATTCTTTACAACCAACTGCTTCAGAACGATGCTGTAGACGTTATAACCAGTGACTTCCACACAGTAGGATTGCGGGGGAGTCTGTCTTACCTTCTCATGCAGTTCATTTCCACGCTGAAAATCTGATCAAGCCCTGTCTCCTCTACAGCGCTGATGTTTGATGCTAAAATGCGGTTGCTGCCACCATTCCTATCACCATCACTAACTGGAGGCACTTTCTTTTCTCCTTGTCCTACCTGCCAGTCTCCTGCTGGTACTTCCCCTTGAAAGAAACCCAACAGAAATGTACTAAGCAGGCTTCTAACTCCACTGATAGAGAATAATCTACAGCAAAGCAAGTATGGAGCTGAGGAACAACAAACACCATCCAACACAAGAACAGCTCCTCACAGAACATTAGGATGACAAAATCAGAGAGTCACGTTATTACTCATTTCTCCCGATGTCAAAATTACTATCAACTATTTAATACAATTCTTTCCTGATCTAAAGCCCCAGCCCTCACCAAGGAGAAGGAAACGTCTAATTTTTTTTTCAAGGGCAAAATAGAGTCTTGGAGAATACAAAATGAGACTACTATGATCAGTAATTAAAAATTCCTGAGCCCTTAATACAGGCCACACACTTTGCTAAGCAATTTACTTGTGCTATATCACTGAACTCAATCCCATGGATAAGCATTACGATGGCCCTAATCTCAATGATGAGGAACCTGAAATATAAAGAGTTAAATAATTTGCCCAAGGTCAGCCAGGTAGCATATGGCACAGCATGGATAGAAACCCAGCTGAGACGGCCCCACAGCCCACATTCTCAAACATGACCTCTGCTCCACCTCCAACCACATCTCCCTTTCCCTTCCAATCCCTCTTATAACCAAGTTGACATTTTTTAAAGCAGTTTGCCAGGACTAACTTCAGCTTAATTGTCCCATTGAGCTTTATTACCATTAATTCTCCCAAATGAATTCGTGAGTTAAATGAACATATACTAAAACAGGAAGCCCACAACCTCAGCCTGATTTCTTGTTATGTGAACATGAGCTAAACAAATAGATACAATCAAAGGAAGAGCATAATATCTGGCATATAGCAAGCAAACAATAAATATGTATTTATGAATGGATTAATCGTGTCTCTCTGTAAAGGTACAAAATACCCACCATGTTTCATATAAAATAAACCCACTCTTTTCAATATGGTGTTTAGGAAATTTCTTCAAATGGGAAGTTTTAGACATTTGTAAATTATTTTAACTTCCTCTTCTGCTCTGTACCAAATGAAGGAGAGCTACCTGAGTCCAACATCTATATTTTAGAAGAAAGAAAGGCAAAACTTATCAACTCTTTTAAGGAAACCAGATGAGGTTATTGGGTTACAAAGCCCAAAAGATATTATACTGATATTTTCTGAAGTCAGACACCATGGAAGCAATATATCAGGGATCCCTAAGTAAGGGTTTGACTTTTGGTGCCCTCTCTAAAGTCTTGAACACACTTTAATTATCTCTGAGTTATGAATAATATTGAAGCCAATTAGAATAAGGTTATAGTTTCAAGGGTGGACCCATAAAAAGAAGGCTCTGGTTCTCACAGCAAACACCAAGAGAGTCCTTAGACATGAGATTTCCTGGTCCTGGACCTATATATAATCACGAGTCCTGATTCTCCTTGTCCTTAGCTAATAGAAATTGAAATTGTAATGTGGACATTATTATCCCTTCATGAAAAAAAATAATTAATAATGAATGTCCTGATTGTCCTTCATCCCCATAATGTATCTGGACCAAAATAAAAGACAAAGGAGTGTTCTGACGAGATTGATGAATGGGAACAATGTCCCAAGGGTCCCTTCTCCAAATCTGCTTTCCCTGCTTGTCCTCTTCTTTTCCAAAGCTCCCTTTACGCTCCCTGTACGCTCTACCCTTATGCATCGCAAAACCACTTCACTTCTGCCAACAGAAAGATATTATTGGGGGTACTTCCTTTTTCTACAAGGCTCCATCGCCTTTCCTCAGGAACCGCTCCATCTCTCCTCATCCCCAACCCTGACCTACGTAGGCAGCTGCCTCCCTGTGGTATTCCCTTGGAAAATGACTCTTCATTGCCACCAAATCCTTAATTCACTCTTGTCCTCCTGGTTTTTAAGATAGAAAAAAAGTCAGACCAGGAGAATGTCTAATCACTCATTCATCTGCAGAAAACTTTTATTTCTTGACCAGTTACCCAGGTGCTGATCTTCTTTTCTATCCCCGAAAGCACACCTGCTTTGTTTTGTTTTTCGGGGTGTGTGTGTGTGTGTGTGTGTGTTAATGAAGCCTTAAGGCTTACCCCTCATACCTAACTACCAGCTGCATCCCCACAGCAGGCATCTCCTTAATGTGACAGGCAAGCACATTATGCTAAGTAGATAATCACAACAATTAACTGGAAAGGTTATAATTTCATCCTGTTTGGTACAGTTGGCCTGTCAAAAATAATTATGTTAAAATAGATCTTAAGCCTCCCTCTGCAAAACTGAGGGGAAAAAAAGAAAGAAAGGAAAAGACAACAGCTAAGAACTTCTAACCTGGCCAAATTGAATGTTCTGAAATTTCACTGCTGGCTGAAACACTGGAGAGATATTTAGTAGAAGAGTCTTTTCAGCTCAGTTGGAGATGTTCAGTTCAGTGGTGCTCAATATAAATATTGAATAAAACATATGTGGCAGACTTTTGAGTCACAAGACCTGACCAAAAAGGTAATCTCTCACCATTCACAAGGAAGTAAGAAGAAAGACAGAAACAGTCCTGTTAACAGTTCCAAATCCTGCCTTCAGCTTTGCCTGTCCTCATGTTGGGCAACTTAGTTGGTCTAGAGCTGGGTATTTTCATTCTGGCATCTTGTCTCCACTCCGAATCCAATTAGCTGTGGGATTTGGAGCACCTCACTTTGCCTCTTTAGTTACCATGTTCATTATTAATAAAAGTAAAAGCTCAAACTAAAGTACTAATTTTAATTCTACTAAAATGTGTTATACCAAAGATAAACAGACTTCAGTCACAAAAATCTGATTCACTAGCAACATTATCACTGCCACTGGAAGAGAGATTTTTCTACTTGATTCCATTTCTTCTTATTTCCTTCTCTTCCTGTCATATTTCCTGCTATTTTGGGTGGGATACAGATCACTGTTATCTTCAAGTGCTTGCCTTCAAGAAGATGCAGCCTAGCTGGTGAAGCAGAATCTAAACATATGACACAAGTAGAGAAACAAATTAAAGAGAGTAGACAAAATATGTGGAATTACACACTAACATCACAACACCTGGCTAGTCTAGAAAATGAAAAATCGCTATGGCTTACATTATAGAGTGCTTGGGAATGTTATACATTTTTTTTTGTATATTCTAAAACAAACTGTGTGCATTGTATTTACATAAAATCGGACCCTTATATAGTGTGAAAGTTCACAAAAGTACAGGGTGGACGGCATAGAGGCAAACGAGTCTTTTCAGTGTAAGAAGAGGCACTTCTTACAAGTTTTCTTTTCATGTTTTTTATGCCATTGTAATTTACACCCTAGAATCTGAGGATGCACTCTCTGCCTTTTTTATTTACTTCTCTGCCTTTTTAATTTACTTCTCTTCAAAAATGTGCCCGTCAATTTTTGTGTTATTTTTCTACCAAATCACAATGAAAAAAAAAAAAAACATGATCATTTTCTATTTTCAACTCCTAAGTCCATTGTACGTCTGACCTGCTTTTATGCAACTGTTCCTTGTGCTTGCTACAAAGCTATAAGCTTTGTTTGGCACTCTTAGAGGTCACAGTACACCGAATCACTCGGTACAATACATTACTTATTCATGTTCCTTCCCAGGACACTGGGACCTCCATGAGTATAAGAACTCTGCCATATTCACCTTCAAACCTCAGCTCCCGTACAGTGCTTATCATATGGTAAGTATTAATAACAGCCACTGTTGGGTTCCTATTTAACAACCATCCTTCCCCCTTTGCTTTTTTAACAGAGCCCAGGTTCCATTCAAGCACTCCCCCTTTTCCACATAGCTGTGTGCTTGAGCAGAGGGGCCTCACCCCAGTCGCTGTCAGTGAATCACATTCTAAAGAGAACAATGGTCCCATTCCTTTGGCCAATGATTGAGGTCCAGTAATACTCGGGAAAGGAAATTTAATTCACACAATAAAAAGTTCTGTGGTATGATATTTCTAAGGTTAGTTAGCTCAGCAATGAGATGTCATCCAAGATCCAGATATTTTCCATCTTTTCCCTCTATCATTCTCAGCAGGTTGGCTTCATCCTCAGACAATCTGCTGTGGGTTAAGGTGGCAGTTCCCAGCTATCAGATGTCGCTCACCAACAAGATAACGCAGACCTTATTTTAGCTAATGAGTTGTTAGGAAATGTCTTCTGGCATTATCTTGAAAGATTTTTCTTACCAATAAAAATAGACACAGAAAGAAAAAAAAATCAGTCTCCTCTGCTATATATTTTCTTCTTCATATGTGACATCTGGAACGATGACTACCATTTTATAATCCTGAGAAGATCCAGTGTGAACACACAGCCAACATGTTGAGGAAAGCGGAGAAGAGCAGAAAGACAGAATAATCCCTGTGGATTTAACCAACAGTGTCAACGGTCCCCATCACAGGACTTACTATATAAGATCAATTTCCCTTTTTTTGTTCCACTATCTAAGGGTTTTTCTTACTGCCAAAGTCACCACAAGGAACATAAAATAATTCTCTTGATGAATGAATACTTCCAATCTTATAGAAATTACTAAAGTTTAGAAAGGAATCAAGAAATTTTGTCTAAACCAGGATTTCTCAACTTCTAGCACCACCGGCATTTTGAGCCAGATCATCTTTTGTCGTGGAGGTGGTACTGTGTCTTTTTTTTTTTTTTTTAGATTTTTTATTTATTTATTTGACAGAGAGAGAGACAGCGAGAGAGGGAACACAAGCAGGGGGAGTGGGAGAGGGAGAAGCAGGCTTCCCGCGGAGCAGGGAGCCCGATGCGGGGCTCAATTCCAGGACCCTGGGATCATGACCTGAGCCAAAGGCAGACACTTAACAACTGAGCCACCCAGGCGCCCCGGTGGTACTGTGTCTTACAGGCTGTTCACCAGCATCCCTGGCCTCTACCCACTAGATGCCAGTAGCACCCCACCTCTCAATCGTGGCAAGCACAAATTTTGTCAGAAATTGCCAAAAGTCCTTTGAGGGGAAAAATTGCCCCAGTTGAGAACCACTGGTCTACACTTCTCATGATTTAAGTACATAAATTTAGAATCGGAGAATGAAATGATTTCTCAAGATCACACAGCTCTGGACTAGTAGAACGAATAGAAATCCATGCATACTGATCTTCAGCAGATGCTCCTTGTGTGTCCATGCCCCATTTCACCTGTGAGCCACTGTGTTTAATGAATTAATGAATCAAACAACACTATGGGAATGAAACAATGGAAATGTATTAATATTAGGTTTGCCGTTGGTGACCAAAACTCAGAATAGAAGTGTTTCAAACTAGATGTTTCTTTCTCATAGAAATCCAAGCCTGGGAGACAGAATCTATTTATTATCAAAAGCCTGCCTTCTTCTACCTCCTTGTTTTACTAACCTAAAAGTGCAGTTTCTGCTTCCAAGTCCATAGTTGCTCCAGCTCTGGCCATCATCCTCACGTGGATCCGTAGGAAGAATAAAAGAAGTCAGGAAGTGTTGGTGGCATCCCACCTTTAAAGATGTATCCCATTTCCCACCCGTTTCTACCTCCTACCCTGGGCCAGAACCTAGCAGTCTTCATCTGGGGCAGCTCTCTGTCCAGCTAACATTAACGGTTCTATTAAACTGAAGGAAAAAGGAAGAGAAGATACGAGGGGACAATGTGCAGTCCCAACTACAGGAAGAATGCGAAGGTTTGGAAAGGAGAGAGTGGAGTGAAGGAACGCAGAAGGGGAAAAAAATGAGGAATATTAACATAAACCATCTGGAACCTAGTAGATCTTCAATAAAAATGAGTTCTCTTTCCTCTTCCAATCCTCCTTTGGAATTGATTTCAGCGCTATCACTAGCTCTCTGTCTAGAGGAGAAAGAGGACAATTATTTAATAGCACAACCTAAATGCAACTAAACTGCATGCATTAAAATTAAATGTAACTTTCCTGGTATTTTTATTCAAACAGAGAACATGTCCTATTTCTGACATGCACTTCCATGTGTAACTTGATTATTAGTATTATTTTTTTCTATTCTGGAGCTGTATCTTGCTGCTTTCTGACACTAATTCATCGTGTCTGCTGTGCTTACAACCTTTCTTTCTAAGCTGGTTATCCAGGAAAGCTGTGGGAACGTTGTAGGTATATATCATGCTCATTTCATAGCGGATGGAGTAGGAAATATGTTGCATGACAGATGGTTGTTAAAGAAGTTTGCTGGTCAATCACAACCCATGTGGGGTTTTATTTACAAGTCAGATAAGGCACTGAAAGGTTACATTCAAGGAATTGCCAGAATAGTTTACATTGTTTCCAATAACTGCAACTTGAGGTTAAATTAGGTCTAGTTTCAGATTTATAATGAGTAATTTCAGTTAAGTTTCTGGTGCTTAGGAAACTATGTATCTAGAAAAAAAAAAAAAAACCCTCATTCATTTATATATTCATTCAAGAAGTCTTCAGTGAGTGTCAGACATTCTTCTAAATGCGTAAGGAGGGGTACCTGGCTGGCTCAGTCAGTTAAGTCACCGACTCTTGATTTCGGCTCTGGTCATGATCTCAGGGTCGTGAGATCGAGCCCTGACTATGGGCTCTGCACTGAGCCTGGAGTCGGCTTGAGATTCTCTCTCTCCTTCTGCCCCTCCCCTTCCCACTTGCACATGCACTCTTTCTCTCTAAAAAAAGAAATGTGCAAGGATATGTCATCCTATTGGGACCAAATGAGAGGTAGAGGTAAGATTCTCAGATCTCTATGCAGAACATACTTCCTGACATCCCAGGCTGAGGTTGGCATCCTTCCTCCTCACTCACACAGCAGTGTACCCATGACTCATGGTACGTTCCACTCAGAACCACAGTCCTGGTTCCCTTGCCTACCTTCTTTTTAATTTGCAAGCTCTCGAATAGAAGGATCGTCTTAGCCACCTCTCAGTACTGTGTACTCAGCACTCAACAAAAGTTAGTTGGGTGGCTAAAGATTAAAAAAGTCACAACGAAATTTAGTTTGTATTTTATTTAATTCAACAAAATGTAAATAATAGGAACATACACTAAAAATCATGGAAAGCAATAATCATATGAATTAGAGAAGCCATAAAGGCTTCAAGATAAAAGTAATGAGAATCTTTAACCAAAGGCATCGGTCCTTTCTCACAAGGAACAGTTATTACTACTCTAATTCGCTTCAACCTGTCCACTTACATGCAATGTCAAAGGAAGAAGCCACTCTAACATGGTTAATTCCATCTCCAGCTAGTGAAATCACACATTTGCATCTCCTTAGCATTGACTTTTGAAAAGTTACCAAAGAAATGCCTATGTAAGAGATATCTGCTTGAGTGGCCCCGCTTCCTCTTTACTCTTGTGGCTCCGCTGTCCTGGGATGGATGAATTCACACTGGATGACAGGCAGGCAGCCCGACAGCCGCAAATGCCACAGTGAGATAGGTCCGATCAGGCGAGACTTGGCAGTGACCTGGTAGGAGATGAATTAGGAATGAGGAAATGGTAGGTTACTTTGTTTTATAACAACAACAACAACAACAAACACCCAAAAACAAAACAAACAAAAAAAACACAAAAAAACCCTGTGAAACCAGGTGAAGTATTTATGCAAATTTAGCACATTTTGCAGACATTAGATTTTGATATTAGAAACAAACTGGTTTCAAACTCAGTGCTTTTATTCTTTTTTCTCTAGAACACTATATTATGTTTTACTCTCTATTTCCAACATAATATGAAAAACACCCAGAATGTGGGAGACTTCCTGTGCAATTTGATTGCAGTAACTAGATTTTGGAGTACCTGATAGACGATCAACAGAGCACTAGAGCAAGTCAACATTAACTTATGCCTCTTTTCCTTCTCTCCATCATATCCTCTGTTACTTAACTTTTAATGACCAGAAGATGTATTTTGTACTCCTACCTATTTAACATTAAGTGACACTTCTGAAGAAAATGTTCTTGCATTATTTTATAAAATGGGCTAGCTATACACAGACCTGCTATTTCATGCCTTTATTTACTTGTCCCTCTTTCTTACCTCTCACCCTTTTATTCAATGGGCATTAATGACATCTAGTCCTGTGCACAACAGCACCATGTTTTGTCATGAAAGGCAAAGTAAACAAATAGACACTTTTGGGTTCAATCTTACCTGAGATATTTACTGAAATATTTCCTGTTGTTCCACAGTTGGTGACTAGAAACCAATGGTGAAAACAGAGGCATGAGCAGTCATTATTCCACAGAGAAACCCAAACAACCGGTGGGAGACTCCATCTTTAGGATATTTGGAAAGGTCATTAAAGAGTTTCTGGGGGCAGCCCAGTTGGTTATGCATCCAACTCTTGATTTCAGCTCAGGTCATGATATCAGGGTTGTGAGATCCTCGGGCTCTGCGCTGGGCATGGAGCCTGCTTAAAATTTTCTCTCCCTCTCCCTCTGCCCTTCCCTCCCCATCTCTTAAAAAAAAAAAAAATCTGCTACTCCATCTCAGCCACTGCCCATCTTCCATCCCATTCTGTATTTGAAGACTAGGAGAACCAGAGAGGATAGGAGGATAGCAGTTCCAAGTTATTGGCTATCTCTAGCTACTGGAGCTTTGCCCTGCCCTCTCAGGAAAGCAAAGGAAAGTGTACTTCCTTGACAGCAAGGTAGAGAGAAAAGCTCCAGGAAATTTCATTTGTAGAGATTGGCGTTGTCCTCAGGTGGGGGTGGGGGGGAGGGATGACTGACATCTTATTCCATGATTTGATGTTTGTTTATGCAGCAGACTTGCTGACTTGTCTTCTATGCCTATATAAGCAGAAGCAGAAACATAGTAAAAACGCTGGCAGGACAGAGATGAGATGTGACCCTTTGGTCTAGCAGAGATGTGTGACTTTGCAGTATGCCAAGGAGAGTGTCCATGAAAGAGTACAGCTTGAGCTGGATTGCAAGAATCCTACCCAAGAGGAAAGGCAGGGGGACCTCATCATCAAGAGGCGGTGAGGTATTGTTCAGGAGTAGAGCAGGGTTACGAATGTCAAGACAGTATCTCCCATGCCAGATGGTGGAGAGGGATACATACCCCCACTGGAGAGCTAGAATTTAGATACAAAAAGGGCATCTCTGGCCGGTTAGGTTTAGCCAGAAACACAGTAACCTCTAAGACAAAGGACTTGGCAGCCGATTATGGAAGTCACATGCTGCCATTTCTTCTTTCCTCTTCCAGATTCCCAACTCCAGAGACGAGAGAACAGAAGTGAAAATGAAGGGAAGGTGAAAACAGACCATAATTCCCTCTATTCCAAAGGACAGAGTGGGAAGAGCCATGAGTGAGCAGCTCATGTCCCCATTCCGGTGAGATCCCCCAATCTACAAGGCATCTGGAATCCCACTGCAGGGAGAAGAAGAGACTGGAATTTAAGTTACACTGGACTAGACTTTGATTTTTTAATGCGAAGCCATATTAATTTATTTTATTATTTTTTTATTTGAGTGTAGTTGACAGAAAATGTTACCTTAGTCTCAGGTATACAACATAGTAATTGACAAGTCTGTGGGTTATGCTATGCTCACCACAAGGAGAGCTACTATCTGTCACCATACAAAGCTATTATAATACCATTGACTATATTCACTATATTCCCTATGCTGTACCTTGTATTCCCAGGATTTACTCATTTCCTAACTGAAAAACTCTATCTCCCACCCTTCTTCACCCATCATGCCCCCTCTCTAAACCCTCCCTGCTGGCAACCTTTTATTTATGGGTCTGTTTCCACTTTTTTTGTTCATTTTCATTTCTTTTGTCTTTTAGGTTCCACATGTGAGTGAAATCATTTGTTATTTGTCTTTCTCTGTCTGACATATATCACTTCACATAATACCCTCTGGGTCCATCCATGTTGTCACAAATGGCAAGACCTCATTCTTTTTTATGACTAAGTACTAAGCCATTTTTTAAATTTTATTTCTTTTTTAATTTAAATCAATAAGCTCTTTATATGTTGCAATGATCCAAACAATGACAATGTACTAGCCCATCTCATCTTTTCCATCCCTTGTGGGTAACAGCTTTTATCAAATTCTTGTGATTAATTATGCAAGTCCTTTCATTTCAGAATATAAAGCATATTCTCTTTCTTTTTTTGTGTTTGTATAATATTACATGAGGTGGATATATAACATTTTCTAACCTAAACTATTGAATACTTATAAGTTATGAAAAATCTGTAGTATCTACCAGATATTATTTCAGATTTGACAAAGCATGATTAGAGGCAATAATTTTTTTTAAAAAATCAAGTTTATATCCTACCAAATTCTGGTTGTTTAATAAAGAGTTTTCCCACTACAATCTGTATGTCCTTCCTCAAACTTTATGCTTAGTTTTGTGTATAGAAAAGCTCCTCTGTCTCATAAGCATCTCCAACTGAGCAAATTTAAAACTGGATTAATTGTCTTCTCCCCAGACATGTGCATATTTATTCTACAATTCCCCCTTTAAACCAGGGTCGGGTGCGTATTGATGGCTAGTGAAGCAGAGCGCCATGGTTCCATCCAGCTCTCCCTGGTAACACTAAAGAGTCATATTGAAAGGCTGGTTGATTTCTAGGCAAGTCAGGGGCTCGCAGTAATAGGGATGTGGTTTGTCTCTCCAAATTCTGTTCTGTCAAGGGGTAGGTAATATCTGGCATGGAACCCAAGTCTAAGTCTTCAAAGTCTATTCAGCCCCACCCACCTCAACTCTCTGTGGAGGTTTCCTAAAAGATAATCACACAAAAGAGAGGCCAAGCAAGTTAAAAATTTGAGGTGTTTCCTACAAAACCAGTGTCATCAGTTGGTAAAGTGGGCTGAATTTTGTGGAGAAATCCTTTTTGCCTAAGCCTGAGGTAGATTTCAGCAATTCACAGTTAAAGTAGCCATGAACTTCCTTTTCCATTTCTCCAGAACATGCTCCTGCCTTTGAGTCTGATGATGGGAAATGTCTACTCAAGGAAGACCATGCTAAGACAGTGTAAGAGAAATCAATATCTGCTTTAATGCTCAGAATAGGATGAAACAATTTCCTAGCAGAATTAACACTGACCTCTCTCACCACTTGCAAGGAGAAGGATAGAGAGATTCCTGAAGGACCATTCTTAATTTACTGGAACTCTAGTACTCTTAACTGTCAAAGTCCCTAGGCTTTGTTTTGTGTTTTCTTTAGATCTGCTAGAAACTACCTTATGTTATCAATATTAAAATAGATGTTGGAGAGAAGGTGACAAGAATTCATCTTAGAGAGAGTTTATGTAGTAAAAAAAAAAACTCCAGGGACAAAGTAGATGGGTTTTGATATCAAGAAATAAGTCACACCCAAAATACAACTTTGGAATGTACTACAATTCAAATGCACAGAGAATGGCGCACAACCTTACTTCCGTGTTGTTCTTGCCCAAAAATGCATAACTTCATTCTAATCATGTGAAAATATCAGATAAACTCAAACTGAGGGACATTCTACAGAATAACTGACCAGTACTTTTCAAAAGTGCCAATGTTATGAAAGGTAAGGAAAGACTGAGGAACTCTCTTAGATTTGAGGTGACCAAAGAGACACACAGCTAAATGCAGTGTGGGATCCTGGATTGGATCTGAGAACTGAAAAGGGTTATGTGTGGAAAACTGGTAAAATTTGAGTATCAGAATGTAATGATGTAATGTATGGTGATTAACATAACATAATAAAAAAAAAGAATGTAGTTGAGTTATCAGTGTTGCACAAATATTAGTTTCCTGATTTTGATCATTGTACTATTGCTGTGTAAAGGTTAACATTAAGGGAAGCTGGGTAACAGGTATACAAGAACTCTCTGGATTAATTTGCATCTTTTCTAGAAGTCTACAATTAATTCAAAGTAAAAAACTTAAAAATAGGTAATAGGATATATATATATATATATATGTATATGTATGTATATATATATATATATATATATATATATATATATAAAATTCTCTCTCTCTCTCTTTCACACACACACACACACTGCACCCTGAAAACACTTCTGCTACAAATCACATAGAAAATGAAGGTAAAATATAACAGCATATTCTCAAAAGAAAAAGCTGAAAACCAGAACAGTAAGCATGAAGTGCATGGATGCCAAGCTTTTCTCAGAGAATTTGCTGATATCTGTCATCAAAAATAGTGGTTTTCAAACACCATTGTGCATGAGAACCACCTGGAGAACTTGTGAAAACACACCTGGCTGAGGCTCACTGTCAGTTTCTGACTCACTATCTCTGGGCTGGGGCCCAGAAATGTGCATTTCTAACAAGTTTCCTGGTGATACATATGCAGATGCCCTGGTCCAGAGAACACCCACTGAGAATCAGCGAAGTGTGAACTGGGGAAATGAGGGAGCAGGTGCCAACAAGACTTCATCCTTACCCCTCCACCAACACAGCTCCTGCCCAGGTTATTGTGACTACATATTAAAAAGACAAAACAAAACAAACAAACAAACAAACACAACCAAGGATCACTTCTTTTTTTTTTTAGATTTTATTTATTTATTTGACAGAGAGAGACACAGCGAGAGAGGGAACACAAGCAGGGGGAGAGGGAGAGGGAGAAGCAGGCTTCCCGCCGAGCAGGGAGCCCGATGCGGGGCTCGATCCCGGGGCCCTGGGATCATGACCTGAGCCGAAGGCAGACGCTTAACGACTGAGCCACCCAGGCGCCCCAAGATCACTTCTTTTTTTGACAGAGAGAGGGAGAGAGAGAGAGCACGCACATGTGCAAACCCAAGGGGGGGAGGGGCAGAGGGAGAGAGACAAACCCCACACAGGGCCAATATCAAGACCTTGAGATCATGACCTGAGCTGAAATCAAGAGTCAGACACCTAACCAACTGAGCACCCCAGGCACCCCAAAAAAACAAATATCATTTCTATTGTTCATATTACTTGAGCTATCAGTAGCCTTTGCCACATATGAGTGCTTTCTCTTCCTAAAATATTTTCTTAACTTGGGTTCTAGAACACTACTCTCAATTTTTTTTCCCCTAATTTCAGTGGCCATGACTCCTGAGTTTCTCTTCTGTTTCCCCTCCTCTTCCAAGCTTTAAATATTAAAGTGAATCAAGGCTCAGTCCTTGAGCCATTGTGCTATCTACACTTATTCCCTGAGTGGTCCCATCCGGTTCCACTACCAAACAGAAGCTTATGCTAAAACTCATAAATTTATACCCCCAGGCTTGATCTCCCCAGTGAACTCCCAATGCATATATCCATCTGTCTTCCTCAACATTTCCACTTCAATGTCTAATAGATTTATAACATTTAAATGAACTTAGTCCTCTTCCCATAACTTGCCTGTCCCACAGTATTCCCTACCTTAGTAAGCAGCATTTCAAATTTCTCCTAGTTTTTCAGATAAAAAGAAAGTTGGATTTAGCTGCTCTTTCAGGCATTGCATTCTGTGGTCTCCTAGCTGCCCCTCTTGTGTTTTTGTTTTGTTTTGTTTTGTTTTTGTTTTTTGGGGTTTTTTTAAAGATTTTATTTATTTATTCATGAGACACAGAGAGAGAGAGAGAGAGAGGCAGAGGGAGAAGCAGGCTCCCAAGGAGCAGGGAGTCCGATGCGGGACTCGATCCCAGGACGCTGGGATCATGACCTGAGCCGAAGGCAGACGCTTAACCATCTGAGCCACCCAGGTGCCCTTGTTTTTTTTTTAAATTGTATGAGATCAAATTTAAATTGTAAATAAGATCATACCACACCTTAGTCCAAATCCTGCCAAAGTCAGTACGCTTTCAACAGTTAAGACTTCTTCCTGCCCTCCTCACTGATGCAAGCTTTTACCACTCACTTCCCGCCCACTCCAATCTACCTTCCTTGTAGGTTCTCAGACATGATGCTGCATGTTCCTGCATGGACAGGGACTTGTTTCTCTCCCAACCATTCTCCTCCATTCTTTAGTCATTCAGGGCTCTATTCAAATGTTGCTTTAATGGGCTTTCCATGTCTACCCCCTATAAAGTTGCCAGCTTCTAAAACTCCATGTCCCTCTTACTATGCTTTATTGTTCTGCATGGCACTTCATACAAACTTAAATGCTATGCAATTAATCACACATTGTATATTTCTTTCAATGGAAAAATAGACAACTAGAACATAAATACATAAAGTCAGTATCTATGTCTATCCCATTCACTGCTCTATTCCCACACCGTAAGCAGTTCCTGGCACATGATAGTTGGTCAATAAATATTTGCTGAATGAATGAAATGAGCTCAGACAGGTGGATGAAACAATCTCAAAGATGCGTTAAGAGATGTAGAAAACAAAATGAGGAGGTGAAGTATTTACCTATTTGGAGTTCTAAAAGAGAACAGGGGTGCCTGTGTGGCATAGTAAGTTAAGCATCCCACTCTTGGTTTCAGCTCAGGTAGAGAACTCAGGGTCCTGAGATCAAGCCCTATGTCAGGGCTCCATGCTCAGTGTGGAGTCTGCTTGAGTTTCTCTCTCCTTCTCCACTGCCCCTCCCCCACACTCACACTCCTCTCTCAAATAAATAAATAAATCTTAAAAAAAAATAAAATAAGAGGGGCACCTGGATGGCTCAGTCATTAAGCATCTGCCTTCGGCTCAGGTCATGATCCCAGGGTCCTGGGATCGAGCCCCGCATCGGGCTCCCTGCTCCGCAGGAGGCCTGCTTCTCCCTCCCCAACTCTCCCTGCTTGTGTTCCCTCTCTTGCTGTGTCTCTCTCTGTCATATAATTAAAAATCTTTAAAAAAATAAAATAAATGGCAAGAAATCTTGCCATTTGCAATGACGTGGATGGAACTGGAGAGTGTTATGCTGAGCAAAATAAGTCAATCAGAGAAAGACATGTATCATATGACCTCACTGATATGAGGAATTCTTAATCTCAGGAAACAAACTGAGGGTTGCTGGAGTGGTGGGGGGTGGGAGGGATGGGGTGGCTGGGTGATAGACATTGGGGAGGGTATGTTTTATGGTGAGCGCTGTGAATTGTGCAAGACTATTGAATCACAGATCTGTACCTCTGAAACAAGTAATCCATTATATGTTAAAAAAAGAAGAAGAAGAAGATAGCAGGAGGGGAAGAATGAAGGGGGGATATCGGAGGGGGAGATGAACCATGAGAAACGAGGGACTCTGAAAAACAAACTGAGGGTTCTGGAGGGGAGGGGGTGGGGGGATGGGTTAGCCTGGTGATGGGTATTAAAGAGGGCACGTTCTGCATGGAGCACTGGGTGTTATATGCAAATAATGAATCATGGAACACTACATCAAAAACTAATGATGTAATGTATGGTGATTAACATAACATAATTAAAAAAAGGAAAAAAAAAGGATTAACAAACACTAAAAATAAAATAGAATAAGAGAATGGAGAGAATGAGGGAGAAGTAATACTTGCAAAAAAATGGTTGAAGATTTTACAGAATTTATGTAAGGCATGAATCTTCAGAATTAAGGAGTATAATGGATCTCAAATAGGATAAATAAAATGGGATCTACACTTTAAAAGATTGTGGTGAAACCAGAGAACACCGAAAACAAATGTAAGATCTTCAAGGCAGCCAGAGAAAAAGGTTAGAATAACTACAAAAGAAAGCTAGGCTACAGAAAAAATTTTGACACAAAAATAAAGGCCAGAAGACAGAGATGTATTTAAATAAAAACAATGAAATAAAATAATGGTCACCCTGGAATTGTATGCCAGCGTCTTTCAAGAATAAGGGAGGGGCGCCTGGGTGGCTCAGTCAGTTGAGCTTCCAACTCTTGGTTTCGGCTCATACCATGATCTTAGGGTCCCAAGATTGAGCCCCGCGTCTGGCTCCGGGCTCATCACAGAGTCTGCTTGAGATTCTTTCTCCTTCCCTCTCCCTCCCACCCATTCCTTCCCCAGCTTGTGCACACTCTCTTTCTCTCTAAAATAAATAAATAAATACATACACACATACATACATACATAAAATCTTTAAAAAAAAAAAAAGAAAGAAAAAAACAAGGGAAAATGACGAACTTTTGTGACCAAAAGAAGTGAATGGCCTATAAACCCTCACTAAAGGATGAACTTCAGAGGGAGGGAAAATGAGTTGGAAGAAGAAATAGTGAGCAAATAAATAAGTATATATACATAGGTGACTAAAAGAAAAGATGAAATAGTAACTGCAATGTCAAGCAGGATAGAACAATACAGAAACAGTACGCTGGGAACAGTTACACATAAGGTTAAGCACAGTTAAAGTAAACAAATGTTCTATTGTTCAGGCAAGGGTAAAGGCATTGAGTTACTTTATCACTGGCTAAGTATTTATTTAACAGATATCAAAAATTGAAATGGAGTAAGGTAAAAGGGATGAAATGTTTTAAAATCACCCAAAGAATAAAAGAGAGAAACAGAGAGAGAGAAACAGAGAGAGGGAGAAATGGAGGGAAGCCTACAAAAGCTGGAAAATTTTTAAAAGTGCAAAACACCATGACACCATAAATCCATACATAAAATGAATAACAATAATAAATGCAATAAATGTAAATTACTAAGATTATTAATTTAAGGAAAGTTTATCAGACTGGGCTAAATATCAAATGATTACTCCTAAAACATAAGACCATAGAAATATTGAACATAAAAGGACAGAATAAAATACATATGGCAGATTCTAACCAGAAGTTGGGAAAGCTGTATTCATAGTAAGCAAAATAAACTTGAGGAGGAAAGAGTTACTAGAGATTAATAGGGCCGGTGCACAATGATAAAATCAGTTGAGGAGAAAAAGCAATTCTAAACCTAGGCCGGAATGTCCCACAGCCAATGAACCCAGCACCCTGGGGCGCCCCAGGGGCCCATAGCTCTGCCATGCAGTACTGATGAATGTGTATCTTGATAGTATTTTAAAGCAATATTTGCAATAATTCAAAACCTTACCACAGCTAAAATTATACTTGGACATTATTAGCATGACTTCCTTTATAAATGGCTAAAATTTGAGCACTATGATGTTGGCACTTTGATCATACTTATAGCCCTTACACTGAAGAGTGCTCCAAACTGACTACACCATGGAGCACCTGCCCTTGACCTCCAGCTTAATCACTTCAGCTACTTTTTTACCACTTTAGATAGGATTGTTTTAAATCACCAATGACCTTGTTTGTATGGTGTGTGTAGATGTTAATACTCAAAATATTGATATTTAAATTTAATTTGCTTTTAGTTTTTACATTCTTCCTAGCATTCACACTAGTTACAACTGGGAAATGCATCCTTATTTTCATTGGCTTTGTTAATTTTGTTATTTACTATTAGAAGTTACAAAGTATAATATAGGTCAAATTTCCTTATTTTTACTTCTTTTTTTTTTCTGCTTTCATCTTTTTTTTAAATTTAATTTTATTATGTTAGTCACCATACATACTTCATTAGTTTTTGATGTAGTGTTCCATGATTCATTGTTTGCATATAACACCCAGTGCTCCATTCAGTACATGCCCTCTTTAATACCCATCACCAGGCCAACCCATCGCCCCAACCCCTCCCCTCCAGAACCTCCAGCTTGTTTCTCAGAGTCCATAGTCTCTCATGGTTTGTCTCCCCCTCCGATTTCCCCCCCCTTCATTTTTCCCTTCCTACTATCTTCTTTTTTTTTAACATATAATGTATTATTTGTTTCAGAGGTACAGGTCTGTGATTCAAGAGTCTTACACAATTCACAGTGCTCACCATAGCACATACCCTCCCCAATGTCATTGCTTTCGCCTTTTTCTTTTTCATTTAATTTAATTATATATATATTTTTTAATTTTATTATGTTTTGTTAGTCACCATACAATACATCATTAGTTTTTGACGTGGTGATCCACGATCCATTGTTTTCATATAACACCCAGTGCTCCATGCAGTACGTGCCCTCCTTAATACCCCTCACCGGACTAACCAATCCCCCCTCCCCTCTCCCCTCTAAAACCCTGTTTGTTTCTCAGAGTCCATAGTCTCTCATGGTTCATCTCTCCCTCCAATTCCACCCCCCATTTTTCCCTTCCTTCTCCTAATGTCCTCCGTGCTATGCCTTATGTTCCACAAATAAGTGAAACCATATGATAATTGACTTTCTCTGCTTGACTTATTTCACTTAGCATAAGCTCCTCCAGTCCCATCCATGTTGATGTAAAAGTTGGGTATTCATCCTTTCTGATGGCTGAGTAATATTCCATTGTATATATGGACCACATCTTCTTTATCCATTCATCTGTTGAAGGGCATCTCGGCTCTTTCCACAGTTTGGCTATTGTGGACATTGCTGCTATGAACATTGGGGTGCATGTGGCCCTTCTTTTCACTACATCTGTGTCTTTGGGGTAAATACCCAGGAGTGCAATTGCTGGGTCATAGGGTAGCTCTATTTTTACATTTTTGAGGCACCTCCACACTGTTTTTCAAAGTGGCTGTACCAACTTGCATTCCCACCAACAGTGTAAGAAGGTTCCCCTTTCTCCACAACCTCTCCAACATTTGTTGTTTCTTTCCCTGTCCATTTTTGCCATTCTAACTGGTGTAAGGTGGTATCTCAGTGTGGTTTTGATTTGGATTTCCCTGATGGCTAATGATGATGAACATTTTTTCATGTGTCTGTTAGCCATTTGTATGTCTTCTTCAGAGAAGTGTCTTTTCATATCTTCTGCCCACTTTTTGACTTGATTATTTGTTTTTTGGGTGTTGAGTTTGAGAAGTTCTTTATAGATTTTAGATACCAACCCTTTATCTGTAGTGTCATTTGCAAATATCTTCTCCCATTCTGTGGGTTGCCTCTTTATTTTGTTGACTGTTTCCTTTGCTGTGCAGAAGCTTTTTATCTTGATGAAGTCCCAAAAGTTCATTTTTGCTTTTGTTTCACTAGCTTTTGGAGATGTATCTTGAAAGAAGTTGCTGTGGCCGATGTCGAAGAGGTTATTGCCTATGTTCTCCTCTAGGATTTTGATGGATTCCTGCCTCACATTGAGGTCTTTCATCCACTTTGAGTTTATTTTTGTGAGTGGTGTTAGAGAATGGTCGAGTTTCATTCTTCTGCCTGTGGCTGTCCAATTTTCCCAGCACCATTTATTGAAGAGACTGTCTTTTTTCCATTGCATGTTTTTTCCTGCTTTGTCAAAGATTATTTGACCATAGAGTTGAGGGTCCATATATGGGTTCTCTATTCTGTTCCATTGGTTTATATGTCTGTTTTTGTGCCGGTACCATGCTGTCTTGGTGATCACAGCTTTGTAATATAGCTTGAAATCAGGCAACGTGATGTCCCCAGCTTTGTTTTTCTTTTTCAACATTTCCTTGGCGATTCGGGGTCTTTTCTGATTCCATACAAATTTTAGGATTGTTTGTTCCAGCACTTTGAAAAATGTCATTGGAATTTTGATCGGGATGGCATTGAAGGTATAGATTGCTCTGGGTAGCATAGACATTTTAACAATGTTTATTCTTCCAATCCATGAGCATGGAATATTTTTCCATCTTTTTGTGTCTTCTTCAATTTCTTTCATGAGTGTTTTGTAGTTCCTAGAGAATAGATCCTTTACCTCTTTGGTTTATTCCGAGGTATCTTATGGTTTTTGGTGCTATTGTAAATGGAATCGATTCTCTAATTTCTCTTTCTACAGTTCCGTTGTTAGTGTATAAGAAAGCAACTGATTTCTGTGCATTGATTTTGTATCCTGCCACATTACTGAATTGCTGGATGAGTTCTAGTAATTTGGGGGTGGAGTCTTTTGGGTTTTCCACCTAAAGTATCATGTCGTCTGCCAAAAGAGAGAGTTTGACGTCTTCTTTGCCAATTTGAATACATTTATTTCTTTTTGTTGTCTGATTGCTGTTGCTAGGACTTCTAGTACTATGTCGAACAATAGTGGTGAGAGTGGGCACCCTTGACGTGTTCCTGATCTTAAGGGAAAGGCTCTCAGCTTTTCCCCATTGAGGATGATATTCACTGTGGGTTTTTCATAGACGGATTTTATGAACTTGAGGAATGTTCCCTCTATCCCTATACTCTGAAGAGTTTTAATCAGGACAGGATGTTGTATTTTGTCAAATGCTTTTTCTGCATCAATTGAGAGGACCATATGGTTCTTCTCCCTCCTCTTATTAATGTGTTCTATCACATTGATTGATTTGCGAATGTTGAACCACCCTTGCATCCCAGGGATAAATCCCACTTGGTCGTGGTGGATGATCCTTTTAATGTATTGTTGGATCCTATTAGCTAGGATTTTGTTGAGGATTTTGGAATTCATATTCATCAGGGATATTGGTCTGAAATTCTCCTTTTTGATGGGGTCTTTGCCTGGTTTGGAATTAAGGTAATGCTGGCCTCATAGAATGAGTTTGGAAGTTTTTCTTCTGTTTCTATTTTTTGAAACAGCTTCAGTAGAATAGGTATTATTTCTTCTTTCAGTGTTTGGTAGAATTCCCCAGGGAATCCATCAGGCCCTGGACTCTTGTTTTTGGGGAGGTTTTTGATCACTGCTTCAATCTCGTTACTGGTTATTGGCCTATTCAGGTTGTCAATTTCTTCCTGTTTCAATCTTGGCAGCTTATAGGTTTCCAGGAAGGCCTCCATTTCATCCAGATTGCTCAGTTTATTGACATATAGTTGTTGATAATAATTTCTAATAATTGTTTCTATTTCCTTGGTGTTAGCCGTGATCTCTCCCCTTTCATTCATAATTTTATTAATTTGGGTCCTTTCTCTTTTCTTTTGGATAAGTCTGGCCAGTGGTTTTAGTATATGTGCTGCCGAAGCGAGCAGTCTGGCCAGTGGTTTATCGATCTTATTAATTCTTTCAAAGAACCAACTTCTAGTTTCATTGATCTGATCTACTGTGTTTCTGGTTTCTAATTCATTGATTTCTGCTCTAATTTTAATTATTTCTCTTCTAATGCGTGGCTTAGGCATCATTTGTTGCTTTTTCTCTAGTTCTTTAAGGTGTAGAGTTAGTTGGTGAATTCGGGATTTTTCTATTTTTTTGAGTGAGGCTTGGATGGCTATGTATTTCCCCCTTAGGACTGCCTTTGCAGTATCCCAGAGGTTTTGGACCGATGTGTTTTCGTTCTCATTGATTTCCATGAGCTGTTTAAGTTCTTCTTTGATTTCCTGGTTGACCCAAACATTCTTGAGCAGAGTGGTCTTTAGCTTCCAAGTGTTTGAATTTCTGCCAAATTTTTTCTTGTGATTGAGTTCCAGTTTTAGAGCATTGTGATCTGAGAATATGCAAGGAATAATCTGTCTTTTGGTATCGGTTGAGACCGGATTTGTGACCCAGTATGTGGTCTATTCTGGAGAAAGTTCCATGTGCGCTTGAGAAGAATGAGTATTCTGTTGTTTTAGGGTGGAATGTTCTGTAAATATCTATAAGGTCCATCTGGTCCAATGTTTCATTCAAAGCTCTTGTTTCCTTGTTGATTTTCTGCTTAGATGACCTGTCCATTGCTGAGAGTGGAGTATTGAGGTCTCCTACAATTAACGTATTGTTATCAATATGACTCTTTATTTTGGTTAACAGTTGGCTTATGTAGATGGCTGCTCCCATGTTGGGGGCATAGATATTTACAATTGTTAGATCTTCTTGTTGGATAGACCCTTTAAGAATGATATAGTGTCCGTCTGTGTCTCTTATTACAGACTTTAGTTTAAAATCTAATTTGTCTGATATAAGAATTGCTACCCCAGCTTTCTTTTGAGGTCTGCTGGCATGGAGGATGGATCTCCATCCCTTCACTTTCAGTCTGGATGTATCTTTAGATTCAAAATGAGTCTCTTGTAGACAGCATATGGATGGGTCCTGTCTTTTTATCCAGTCTGCAACCCTATGCCGTTTTATGGGAGCATTTAGGCCATTCACATTGAGAGTGATTATTGAAAGATATGAATTAATTGTCATCATGTTGCCTGTGAAGACGTTGTTTTTATAGATTGTCCCTGTAAATTTCTATTGTATATCACTCTTGGGGTCTTTCTCCTTTTATAGAACCCTCCTTAATATTTCTTGCAGGGCCGGCTTAGTGGTCATATATTCTTTCAACTTCTGCCGGTCGTGGAAGCTCTGCATCTCTCCATCCATTCTAAATGAAAGTCTTGCCGGATAAAGTATTCTTGGCTGCAATTTCTTTTCATTTAGTACCCTGAATATGTCTTGCCAGGCCTTTCTGGCTTGCCATGTCTCTGTGGATAGGTCTGAAGTTATTCTGATGTTCTTCCCTCTGTACGTAAGGAATCTCTTCCCCCTAACTGCCCTTAAGATGGTTTCCTTGGTTCTAAGATTTGCAAGTTTTACTATTACATGCCGGGGTGTTGGCCTGTTTTCCTTGATCTTGGGAGGGGTCCTCTCTGCCTCTGGGACGCGAATGTTTGTTTCATTCCCCAGATTAGGGAAGTTCTCAGCTACGATTTGCTCAAATACGTCTTCTAGCCCTCTCTCTGTCTCCACTCCCTCCGGGATTCCAATTATTCTGACATTGGAACACCTCATGGTGTCACTTATTTCTCTGATTCTATTTTCATGGATTCTGACTTGTTTTTCCCTGGCCTCCTCTTTTCCTTTTTTATCTATTATACTGTCTTCCAGGTCACTTATTCCCTCTTCTGCCTCAGTTACCCTAGCTGTTAGATTATCTAGATTGGATTGGATCTCATTGATAGCAGTTTTAAGTTCTGCCAATTCACCTTTCATTTCTGCCCTTAGAGATTCTATGTTGCCATTAATTGATTTCTCCATTCTAGCCATTGTCTTCACAATTGCTAGCCTGAATTCCATCTCTGACATCTTGGTTATATCTGCATCCATTTGTAAATCTGCAGCATAAGTCATAATCTCTGAGTCTTTTCTATTTTGGGGGCTCCTCCTCCTAGTCATTCTGTTGATGGGTGTTTGAGGGAATGTATAGAGTCCAAATTATTGACCAGAACCCAAGCAAGATGCACCTGTTTTCTTGGGACCTTAGGGTTGCTGGCCTCTTGTTTTCCCAGCCTGTCTTCTGGGGGAGGGGCCTGCCGCACTGTTACTCAGGCAACCCTGTTTGGGTGGAGTTGCCTTGCGCTCCTGTGGCGGGGGATGGGCTCAGCGGGAATCAGTCTTTGGGGCTTTTGTTCTCTGGCGCCTTTCCCTGGGGGCTTTCCACGCCTCTTCCCCGAGTCAGAGCAGAGGAGACCATTTCCAACCCTCTGCCTCAGAGCAGAGAGACCGCAGTCTGTTCTTCAGTGAGCTCTCCAGGACACACTGTCTCCGTTTCTGTCCCTGCTGCTATAAACTGCAGCGTCCTGGGTTGTGCGCCCCTCCGCAGCGCCCCCAGTCCTGCCCCCAGGTCGGGGCATGTCTCTGCCCTTTGTGCTTCTAAACCGCCAGCTGCTCCCAGTTCACGCGCACACGACCTCGCCGCTCTGGTTTCCATCCGGGGGCTGCAGTTCACAGGCGCGACCCCGCCGCTCCAGGTTTCCACCCCGGGGGCTGCCCTAGAGTCCTTTCCCCACTGCTACCGGTCTGCGAGTCTGTGCCCCGTCCGCAGCGCGTGAAGCTGTCACTCACCGGCGGTGTAGGATCCCCACGTCCAGGCACCCTCCCGCTGCCGTTTATCCTCCGAAATCTGCCCGCGGAATCATGGCTCCCCGCTTCGTACCTCAAAACCAATCGCCTGCAATATTGTTTGTAGAGATCCAGATCTTCTTACATCTCAGGCTGGTTTCGTGGGTGCTCAGAGTGGTCTGGTAGATATCCAGCTCAATTCCGGGGACCATTTGAAATAGGGTCCCCTACTCCTCCACCATCTTCCCCCCCAGTCTCTTATTTTTACTTCTTGATATATTTTGGGTTGTTTTCTTGTTTATTGGTCTTGATTTTGTTGAATAGCTAAAGTATGAAGGAATCTGACTTTATAAAATTTCTAATGAATTATTGTTTGTTTGAATTTATATTTATTTTTGTAGGAGTCATAGATTCACAGCAAAATTGAGCAGAAAGTACAGAGTTCCTGTATATCCCTGATGACACTCACTGTCATCCTTCCCACCCACACACAACCACCCATTGTCAGCATCCCACACCTGTTACAATCAATGAAACTACATTGACACCTCGTATCACCCAAAGCCTATAATTGTGCATTAAATTTCACTCTTGGTGTTGTACCTTCTATGGGTTTTGATAAGTGTATAATAACATGTATCTACTATTATAGTATCATAGAGAATAGTTTGATAAAAATTCTCTGTGCCTGGGCACCTGGGTGGCTCAGTTGCTTGGGCAACTGCCTTCAGCTCAGGTCATGATCCTGGAGTCCCGGGATCGAGTCTCGTATCGGGCTCCCTGCTCAGCAGGGAGTCTGCTTCTCCCTCTGACCCTCCCCTCTCTCATGCTCTCTCTATCTCATTCTCGCTCTCAAATAAATAAAATAAAAATCTTAAAAAAAAAAAATTCTCTGTGCCTGCCTGTTCATCCCTCCCACCTCCCTAAGCCCTGGAAACCACCAATCTTTATATTATTGACATAGTTTTGCCTTTTGCAGAATGTCATATCATTGGAATCATTTAGTGTGTAGCCTTTTCAGATTGGCTTCTTTCACTAAGTAACATGCATTTAAGATTCCTTCATGCCTTTTCATGGCTTGATAGTCCATTGTTTTGTTTTGTTTTAATGCTGAATAATATTCCATGTTCTGGATGTATCACAGTTCATTTATCCATTCAGCTACTAAAAGACATGTTGGTTGCTTCCTAGTCTGGGCAGTTATGAATAAAAGTACTATAAGCATCTGTGTACAGGAGTTTGTGTGGATGTATGTATGTTTTCAATTCATTTGAGTAAATACCAAGGAGCACTATTATTGTTTGCTTTTAAGAATTAAAAACATTTTATGAAAAGAATAATTGAACTAACTTAATGAAGACACTTATTAAATAGGCTTATCATTTACTGTTTCAACTATATTATATTTATGCAAAATAGTTTTGTTATACATGAACTTAAATAATATGCAGATTTTGTGGATTTTATCTCAACTATGGATTTGTGTACCCCAGTAGGTCTTTTTTCCTCAGTCTAAATGTTTCCAAACAACTACCAACACTATAAAACAAGCAAGCCATTTTAAGCAGAAAAGGGAAAGAAGACTTTTTAAAAGTGTTTGCAATTACAAAGTATAAAACAAATGTCTTTAATTAGATCAGTCACATGTATAAAGAAGTATCAATTCAAATATATAAAGTATTATTTCAAATACATAAAGCAAAAATGAACAGATTTACAAGAAAAAAACTGATAAATGCACATGTCTCCCCATAACTGATCAATGAAACCTACTCTCTTCACCACAGAAAATGAAAATATCAAAGATGAAAGCAATACATAGCCCTCTATTTCTTTGTACACTATAGTTTCCTATTTTATTGGATTTTTGCCTGAAATAGCTCCAAGACATTTCTTTTGCCCTTCTTCTCCCAATTTGTATTATTATATCATTTCTTCATTGTCAGATCAAATTACACTTTTATTCTGTTCTGCATTCTAATTGCCACATTTTTCTTAGTCTAGCTTCTACAGTCAAGTATTTTCAAAGCTCATTAGCTGTTCTTTTTATTTAGTTTCTCCATTTACTCTGGCATGTTTTATTTAAATTTCTTTCTGTTTCTTTACCAGTCTACCTTTCGTTTAACTATCATTTACAAATTACTCATATTAAATTTAAGACACCATTGTTTATTTTAAGCCGAACTCCCTATTTAAATGTTATGTTGTTAAAGGTTTAGAAAATTAAAAAATAACTAAATTGTATCTAAATAAATCCTAAGATACTGCTCACAATATTTAAGCCATAAGATACAAATCACTTGATTCAGGGCTTTAGGGAGAACAATCATATTTATGATAATAAAAATTAAATAAATAAAACTCACATGTGGTTGTGAGAAAACAATACATCTATTTCTTTTCAGATCAAAAATGTTGAATTTCAGTTTATGATATATTAGGCCATATGATTCTCTCTCTTATTATTTTAATCCAATACCAGTAATTTGAAAAGAAAACAAGTCTCAACTTTTACCTAGGAGATGTCTGGAAGGAAATCTGGTATGTAGACAAAATATTATATAAGTAACAAATTAGAAATTAATCACAGTTTTTAAAGTCTTGACTAAAATTCCTCTTTTGCCTTTCTCACATTATACCTAAATACAGACTTTAAAAATATATATACATGTATTTGCTAGCGGCTGGGGTTGAGCCACAGCAATCTGAATTTAATAAGCCCCCTGGGTGATTCTGTCACATGGTAGGCTATATCATTCATTCTCAACATCACAACATTGCCTAGGAGGGTGTGAAAATTGCTTCTTGGCAGAGGACAAACCTTAGGTATTACAGACCTTACACCAAAGCTCTACCCTCCATAACAAAATTGTATTCCTTAGTATTTAATTTCATGAAGGGGGGGTGAGGTAATGTCCAAAAAAATCTCCTTAAGAGAGCCTAAGGGAAGTTGGGAAACATTGGGGTCGATCGAAAAGAGTAAGGGTCCCATGAAAGACCTTGTAGATCTGGGACCTGAAACGAGAATAGGATTGAGAAAAGTTAATGCAGAAGAAGAGGCTTCCCAGCAAGATCCCTGCCCCCTTCCTAACTGCGCCAGCCAGAGCAATTCTAATACAAAAACCAGGTGCAAGGGTAAGGACAAGGGTAGGATCAAAAACTTTAATTCACAAGGTATTGGATTGGTTCATTTACCTCAAAAGGACAGAAATAGTTATTGTCTCAGGAGTGAATAAAATAAAATCCTAGTTAGAACTGCTGGGTGTCTAGAGCGGTAGGTAGGAGTGGCATTGACCATCAGATCCAAAGTGCTTGGATGAATTCCACTAGTGGAATCAAGACACTGACAGTTCTGGATTCAGGGGAATCAATAAGTTTGGAAAATGAGTTCCAATACAGAATGAAAAAAAAAAAAAGCATTCAAAATACATAAGAAAGATAGAGAAAAGCAGAAGTTCACTTTAGGTACTAGTTGCCTGGTTAGATGGGTGTGTGTGTGTGTGTGTGTGATATGCACAAAAAATGACATGAATCAATATGCAATCTGTTATTACTAGTCTAGTCCCTTTTCAAGTACAGAGTTCACATGTTGCTTGTTGACTATTATCTTTCCACCATCACTGGTGTCCAGTAAAATTTTGTTGAAGGACTGAATCGAGACCTGGGTAGGACAGTCATTGCCATCCTTGATAATCTAGCTTTCTCCTTTAGGCCGGTTTATATTAACCTTATGGGACAAGAGACATTTCAGAATCTAATGAGATCTCTAACTATGTATATATACCTGTTTGTGCATGATTTCTGGGGATTTCTGGGGATCTCCCGTTGCTTAGAACCCTTCTATAGAAGAACCATTGCTGCTAGAACTAGGGGGGTTTGATATTTTCTGAGTAATTACTTCTAATTCGTTAACCTCAAAAAACACTTTCTACCAAATGGGAAAATCACGTGGACTAATTATATCTTTGTAGTGGCATTTAAATTTGATGTTCTTTTAAGCCATTTTCTCCCTTCTGCCTTGATATAATGGTTCCTATGCTAAAACTAATATCCAGAATTTTTCACTAAGAAACTAGGACGTCAGAGATTTGTCAATCAGTCGGTGACCACTCACAAACTGGACCAATTTTATGATCAGAATCATGACCCAAATCAAAACTTGTCTCTCCCTCCAAAACAATATGAAGACCTCGGACCCCACCCAGCCTGTGAAATGTCTAAAGTTTGTAATCATGTGCTCTTAAATCATTTAAACAACCTCAGAAGAAACAACAGAAATCTCCAGCGAAGCCACATAATCTTTTCATAGTTTGTGGAAATTACAATAAAGACTTGTCTAGGCACACACCATTTCAGTAATTGCAACAACCAAATCAGATTTAGCAGTATTTCTAGTTGGCTGGTATGTCATAGGCTCAAGAATATTTTCATAGAACTCTTGAGAGAACCACAAAAAGAGGAGAATGGAAAGCATGTTAATGCAAAGCTGATCTTCTCCTTCATTCTGTCCCCCTTTTAGTTACTTCTCATACTGGCTAAATCTTTTTCCAAAGAGTAATTTAAGAACTTGTAGGTGCGGAGGTGCAAAGCCAACTGCACTCTATTTAAAGAAAGAGATAATCTAAGTGCTGCACTCCATGCACTGGGCACCGGGACAGGATGGGTGCTCATAAATCTCTAAAATGTCTAAGGAAGGAAGACTCTGGCGCATGACGGATGTGTAACAAGCCTCTTGTGAACCTATTTCTGGAGATGTGTCTACTTATAAGAGCAAGAGGCCCAGAACTGTGTGATATAGCATTTGGTCATGCGTTCAACAAGCTTATTTAACACCATCTGTATGCAAGTCACTTTGTGTAACCTGGATGATTTAGAACATACAGTCACTAAGACCTGCTGCCTGGATCGATCCTATGTGTAGATAGAGGTAATGACTGTTAACATATCATGATTTAAAGCATGCTACATGACCTCTGCCTGAAACTATCACTTCTCATGGCCTCGTGTGGCTTGATCCACTCCTTTTTCAGCTTCATGATCATGAATTAAGAACCCTCTCTTTGGTCAAGGAACCAAAAGCAGGGAAGTTTCAGTCAGTCTTCAAGAAAAACAGGAGCAATTCTAAAAGCCTCATGAACATCTACTCTATCCTAGCTCTGCATTTCCATACATGGATCCTATGAATGACCCAAATAGCCTTTCAACATCTTTCATTTTTGCTTAAATTAGCAGAGCAACCAAAGATCCCTAACAGACAAACAACTGAGAATCACTTTAGCAGATTAGTTCATTTTTCCCCAAGGCCTTCAGCCCACACTAAGATCCCCGAAGTATCAGACACAAGCAGCTAATTTTATAGCCTCGGTACCATAAGAATATTTGACTGGTTAGAAGAAGGTTTAGCGAGAAGTGATTACCAGAAATGATGCATAAGCCCCAACAATGGGTGACAGAGAGGAGCAGGAATTGACAAAATTTGAGGATTCACTCACTCAACCAATATTTATGTAGTAATCCTCTATGCCAGGCCCATGATAAGTGCTAAGGATACATCAGTGAAGTTGACAGACACAGCATCTGACCTCAAGAGTGAAGGAGACCAAGAAAACGCACAAATAATAAAATCAATATTGTAATTACTGCTGTGAAAGAAATAAAGCAGATGCAATGGTACAAAGATACATTAGTAGTGATGCAACCAAAGACATAGGAGTGTTCTATCACTCAGTACAAAGTGGGACAATACAATGAGAGGAAATAGCATGGAGGAAAGGGGAAATAAAGGAGAGGATAAAAGAAAGTGAGAAATGAAGGAAAGGTTATCCAACCATACTTGGTGCCATCTAAAACTGACCATGAACTTCAAGGATACAGCTCCCAGGCACTACAAGTTAGGGTCTGATGGCTGGGACCCATAAGGGTGAATCTTCCAGAGTTAATCCGACATCCCAGTAAGGGTTAACAATGCAAACTTGAAGAATTGCATGATGGGGCAGACCAAGGAAAAACAAAACTCATAAACCGTGGATAGTAAGTTGAATTTAATTCCTAAGTACATGTACCTAACCTGACGCCTCAAGTGCTGGAAAGTGAATGAAGTTATACCAACCGTTACTTCCAACACCCCATCCATGCAAGACTATGTTTACCTGGCAATTTATACAGCATAACATGATCCCGGATTATATGTTAGTTGTTTAAGGTGGAAAGACACAGTGTGTTGCAATTAAAAGTGCACTGGATTACAGGGCACCTGGGTGGCTCAGTCGGTTGAGTGACCAACTCTTGGTTTTGGCTCAGGTCATGATCTCAGGATCATGAGATGGAGCCCCAGGTGAGGCTCCGCCAACAGCATGGACTCTGTTTAGGATTCACCCTCTCCCCCTCCTTCTGCCCTTCTCCCCACTCGCACTCTCTCTTTCTCTCTAAAAGAAATAAACACAATCTTTAAAAAAAATACATCCATCCAAAGAAATACCATAATAAAAAGCATCATGTAGTTATAAAAAGAAATGCAAGAGTGTTATATGTAGCAATCAGTTGTTTTCTTTTTAGTGGACGGTGTTGGGGCCTTTTCCAGAGCCTCTTCGCTGGGCGGGTGAACGTATTTTCCAGCTACAATGAGTGCTAGCTGCTAACCAATCACAGCTGCACCCTTCCCACAGAATTAACCTTCAGCCAATGAGAGCTTCCACGTCAACGAGAGATGCCAGGGAGACTATACATTCACCAATGGTCTAAGGATGGTTGTCTGTAGCCAACATCTGACTCATACTGGCGAATAAAAGCCAGCCCCCTTTCCTCAAGCAGAATAGTAGGTGGTGTAATTATCATTCAGAACTTCTTGTGGAAACACTTGACTTCAAGGGAACCCACATTGCTATGCATCTTCTTCTCCTGCCCTCTCCCTTCCTTCACTTACAGGTTTCCCACCCGAAAGCACACACTCAATAACTCACTAAAACAAAAATATCTATCTTGAGATCTGTTTTGAGGCAACCCGAATTAAGAGGGCCTTTTTCCCCCTTTTTGCTTTTAAGATCTTCCAAGCCACAAAATATATAAAACCACGTTTCATGGGAAGATCAAAAGCAATGAGAAAGAAAGGAAAATGGTTTGAGCTGTGGACAGCTGGGCTAGAAAGTTTCGTCTGCTTTTCCAGAAGAGTTTCAAACACAACCCAAGCTGATTCTTCAAGCTGAAGAATCTATTTTAATCTTTACATGCCCAAATCAGCTAATCCCTCCTAGCTCAAAACTATGACCAAATTTTTTTTAGTAGTTTTTGGCAGCGTGACACCAGCCCTGGGGGAAATCAGTTCCCTAGAACCTCTCAGAGAGAGACAGAGCTAGGGCCTCTAGGATCCGTAAGAGAGCACACAACTGGGATAGATGGGGAAAACAATTTAAAAAAAAAAAAAAAAAAAAGGAAACAAATATAAAACCTCACCCCTGAAACAATACACATTGAGCATACTCAGAAACAAATGGGTAGAGATACAGCGTTTACTTGTTTCCATCAATTTTGATTTCCATTTCATTGTGAGTCATCTTCATCCATCCTTATAGGCCTGCAAGTTATGTTACTGGAATGGTTATTTCAAACTTTACATAAACATTCATTATATATTCTTACCCATTGGGAACCTATCACTGAGACAATCAATTCATGCTTAATGATATCACGGTGCCGGGCTGCCTTTAGTTTGCATTCATCCAGTGGAGTTGAGCTACCATATGCATAGTTGATATTTTTGGTGCAAATTTGAAAATTACGAACCATACCTGAGAATATTCGATGGTCTCCTCCTTTATCTGTGTTTGAAAAACCTATTTTGTGAAAGTCCAAAGTACCCTCTCCTAGCCATGGGTTAAGCCATTACTTATGGTCTCTTGTGGGTTTCTAAACAAAGGTGATTGATTTTGTTTGGTCTGGCAAACGCAAATTATCCCATAATCATTTTAGCCTGGCAGTCATGCTTACACTGACTTGTTTGTGTTTTAGAGAAGAAAATGCTGTGGCTGTCATGAAAAATGGAAAGGATTAGAGGCAAATAAAAGATTTCTCTGTGCTGAGGAAAAATGCAGCTACTTTAATTTTCTGCACCAAATGGGCTTCATTTGATATCAAAGTGAAGTGAATTTGAAAATAGAAAAGGGCACTTCAGTTTTCGACTAAACTGGTCCTTTAGACATCTATTATGAGATTTTGATTCACAAGCTTGCTCCAATCCAAAAAAAAAAGAAAATAGACACTAAATTGGATGACAGTTTTTACCTTCCCATTTTAAAAACGCTGTTACCTATAATGACATCACAAAAATTCAGTAATGGGTTTAACACACACACCCATAAAATATTCTCATAGGCTTGAAAACTAGTAAGTGATATGGACAAAAATAAATGTTGGAAAGAAGAGGAAAAAAAGAGAGGAAAGGAAGGAAGGAGGAAAAGAGTGATGAAAGTAATGTCTGTATTTGCATAGCTGACCCTATGTCATCCTATATCACAAAAAGGGTGTTGTAATCTGCTGGAAAAACGAAGTCCTCCTTGTGCCACTAACTACCTCGAAGACTCCGTGGAAGTCAGAATCTTTTCCTAGGTATCTATTTCCTTAACGGAAAAAATGCAGGCAGGACTATTTCTTCTCTGAAGCCCCTCCTACCTTTGACCTGCTACGATTCAAAAGCAATTTCTGCAACAGCAGGCATTTGATAAGTGTCCCCAGATTACCAGCAGGAAGGTTGATAAAAGTCAATAGGGTACAAAGTTACCAGGGAACTGTGCATAGTTTTAAAAGTAAGAGTCATTGAAATGTTCCAATGAAGAAGAAAAAGGTGTCAAGTCAGCAATTTGGAAATACTCTTTTGGGTAAAATAAGAAACAATTATACTCCATCAGACATTTCTGAGCAGTTCACCTTGACAGTCTTTGCCATTTCAGCTTTGTCTCTCAAGTACACGCCTCCCACGTTGGATCTAATTGCTCTTCCCTTTGGATCCTCTTACTTCCTCTGACTTGGCTGAAAAACCTCGATTGTAAAGTCTTGTCTACTTTCACAGTGTTGATTTTCATTGTTTGACTCATCTTTCATTTAGGGATAGTATGGTTAATTGTGCAATGCTCTTATTAACAAATACTTCCCACCAAAACAAAACAAAACAATCACAGCATGTGCCAAGTTCTGCTGTTGAGATTGTTTCAGGAATTGAATCTGCGTAGGTACCTACGTGTCCACAATTTCTCGCTATAGCCCTGGAAATTGATGTAAGTACTAGTTTCTGCATTAGCCTCACTAGTAACATGAAAGACGGTAAACTCGTTTGAATTTCACTGACGTCTGTGTATACGTTCAAATTCATTCAACATTTATTGAGCACTTAATATGTGTAGGGAACTCATCAAGATTCTGGAATAGAATGGATGTGGAAGATAAAAAAATCAATGAATTGGGTTCAAGTTTTAGTGAGGTTATAATTTTCTGTATATTATTCCTCAAAGGGAAGTCATATCCATCATCACTTTCAGTCCTTTCAGCAACCTGGGGTGGTAAGCAGTGAAGGGATTCTCTCTTTTCATGGAGATATATATATATATATATATATATATATATATATATATATATATATCATATATAGATATATATATCATATATAGATATATAGATATATAACAAAACAACAACCCAGATGATTATGACTCTCCCAAGTTGCTGCAAATTTGTGGAAAAATCATTAACACGGAAGGCTTCTACAAAAACAAAAGATCTTTCTTACACATCAGATTAAAACGATATGCTACCAAACTTGGGTTCAACGAGACAAGAACAAAATAATACTATTAAGGAGAATAAAATACTGCATACATGTGGCAGATAAAGCATCTGATTTAATGATTCAGCAAACATTCATTGGGAACACAATATGTGTCAAGCCCTCTACTAGGCAATGGGAATAAAATAATAAATAGATGTCATTTTTATTGTTAAGAATCTTATAGGCTGTTACCATTATAAAAGTATAAAGAATAAACCACAAATCAGAAAGCATGACAGAAATTTCATAGTTATATTTCAAAAAATGAACACTATTTGCAGCCTTAATGAAGGAACCAGTACCGGATTTGCCCTCTGGTCATAAAAAAAAAAAGAAAACAAAGAACAACAACAAAGACAAACAAACCAAAAAAACAAACAAAACAAAAAAACCTAGAAAACTGGACAGAATGTATGAAACATCCATTTCTTTTTTAAAAATACCAGACAACAGACAGTATAAGGCTGTGGTCCCTGAGACAAAGGAAACCAATGAGGTGAGCCCTACAATGGCTCCATCTTTCTGCCAGGAGGCACTTTCTGCATCGCAGCCCAAAGATGCAGAACAAAGGCTCACTGGCAGTCACATTGAGTTGAAAAAACAGATGTCAGAGTTCAGGGAGGTGGATCCAGCTGATAATTGTGAGGCAAAATACTGGAAGATAGATACGTATAATGGAAAAGAATCCCCAAAGGGATCAAATACCAGAGGGTTTATCTTGAATCTTTGTCTAAATACCAAGCTGCACCCAAAGTAAAGTTCCACAACTCTGAGGATAGAGCAGTAAACTAACCAACTCCCAGAGATTGACAGATTCAGTGCACTCTCTATCAAAATTCCAATGGCCTTTTTTTCAGAAATAGAAAAGCCAATCTTCAAATTCATATGGCATTGCAAAGGGCCCTGAATAACCAAAACAATCTTGACAAAGAAGAACAAAGCTGGAGGACTCACAATTTCCGATTTCACAAGTTTCCTCAAAGCTAGAGTAATCAAAACCATGTGGTAATGGCATAAAAGTATAGACATATAGACCAATGGAATAGAATGGAGGATCCGGAAAAAAACCCGTAAGTATACAGGCAATTGATTTTGACCAGCATGCCAAGTCCATTCAATGGGGAAAGAATGGTCTCTTCAACGGATATTTCTGGGACAACTGTATTTCTACATTCAACAGTTTGCCCTCCACCTCACATCATACACAAAAATGAACTCAAAATAATCAATGACCTAAATATAAGAGCTAAACCATAAAACTCTTAGAAGAAAGCATAGGAATAAGTCTTCCCAACCTGGGGTTTGGCAATGGATTTCTACCTATGACAGCAAAACAGGAGCAACAAAAGAAAAAAAAAATAGATGAATTTTATTTCATTAAAATGAAAAACTTTTTTCCATCAAAGGTTATTACCAAGAAAGTGAAAAGACAATGCACACAAGAGGCAAAAATATTTATTCCATTCCAATTTTCCTCTAACTCTTTTTATGTATTCATAACATCTGCTTTAAAGTCCTTGTCTGCTAGTTCCATTATCTCTGCCATTCCTGGGTTTGCTTCCATTGATCAGATTTTTTCCTGATTGTGGGTCACGTTTTCCTACTTCTTTTGCATACCTCACATTTGTTGATTGGATGTTGAATATTGTAAATATTACAATGTCTACTTTTCTGCACTTTGTTGTATTCCTTTACACATTGTCAAATTTTATTTTGCTATCAGTTAAGCTATCAGTTTAACTGTTAATTTAAGCTATCAGCTTAATCCTTTCACATCTTGCTTTTAAGCTTTGTTAGGTAAGATCTAGGTGACTTCAGTCTATGACTTATTTAACCCTACTAATAAAGGGTATCACTTTTGGGGTCCTCATTGAGTGTCCTGGGTCTTCTTTGAACTCTCTATTCTGGCTAATAAGAATTGTTTTGTTTGTTTTTTTTCTAGTGTAAAGAATTTAAAAGAACTTTGCACAATTGGCAATATTATCCCTATCTTTAAATGAAAGATGAGTCAAAACAATGAAAATAAACATTTCTGACTTCAATTATTTGCATCTGCTCTCTTTTCTGTGTCAGCCTAGATAAAAGCTAGACAATTTTGTTGGTGTTTTAAAAGAATTAACTTCTGCTTGTTTTGATTTTCTCTATTGTTTTTCTATTCTATATTTTAATTACCTTCATTCTAATCTTTTATTATGTTCTTTCTTCTGCTAGCTTTAGGTCTACTCTGCTTTCTTTTCCTACTTCCTCAAGATGGAAAGAAGGCTATTGGTTTGAGAGCTTTCTCCTTTAGAGAAGAATTCCAATTTTGATTCAGAGAGGAATTCTGACTGAAGGCGTTCTACCATGAATTCATTAATTTATCTGCTCAGTCCATCATAATTCCTAATATAGGTAGACAATGGATAAATTAAATGTTGGTCTTTTTAAAAAGGAAATCCTTAAATACACCCAGGAAGTGTAAATAAGAAGAATGGGCACTCTATTCCCATTTTACATAATGTCTCTCCTAGCTTTCATAATTTAATATAATAAAAACCTGAAATTACAATATATCATTTCATAAATATTCTCCTTGTAAAAACAACTTTGAAGCAAAATAACAGTGTATATGGCACTCCAAACTGAAGTAAATATCCTCCAACATTCAGAGATACCAATTTATTTAAAAAGAAAGAAAAATAAAATTATAATCAGAAATTCAAAAACTAAAAATGAAAACTGATAGATATGGAAAAAGAACAAATTTAATGAAATTTAATAAACTCAAAAAGGAAACTGAGAAAAAGACAAAATCATCTGCTAAAGAATAAATTACAAAGTGACAAGAAATAATAGAGCTGAATTAAAATTTAGTCAAGTGCATTAAAGAAAGGTAAAACACACACAGGCAAGAAAATAAAAGTAAGAAAGAAATATGGAGGATCACAAAAAATTATTAAAATGGAAGACAAGCCAAAAGGTCCAATATACATATAATTACAGTTCCTACAAACATGTGCAGGAGCAAAACAACAGGAAAAAAAAGTAATTCGAGAAGACATTACAGAAATCCGAGAAAATGTAAATCTATACATTGAACTGTCCCACCATGTATCTGTCAACATTGAACTAAAAGGATCAATTCTTTGGTATTCAAGTTAAATAAAATAATTCTCAGGGCCACCAGACCAAAAAAAAAAATTCTAATTACTTATAAGAGTAAGAAAAATAGGTTACCATCTCACTTCACAAGACTAATAATGGAGCATAATTTTCAATAAACTGAAAGACAAAGCACAAGACAAGGATTTTATATCCAGCTGGTTTTTCAAATATGAAGACGATTAAAAAAAAAAGTTTCAGGGCACCTGGGTGGCTCAGTCATTGGGCGTCTGCCTTCAGCTTGGGTCGTGATCCCGGGGCCCTGGGGTGGGGCCTGGCATCGGGCTCCCTGCTCGGTGGGAGGCCTGCTTCTCCCTCTCCCACTCCCCCTGCTTGTGTTCCTGCTCCCGCTGTCTCTCTCTCTGTCAAATAAATAAATAAAATATTTTTTTAAAAAAGTTTCAATTACTTCAAGATCTCATTTCTGAGGAATCTGCTAATGGATAGACTTCAGTTATCCACAAGATAACTGGGGAAATTTCAGGAAACAAGCTGAAGTGGAGAATTCAAAGTACTTAATTTTCGATGTAAGACTAAAACAAAGGGGAACCCAACTAGCTCAGTTGGTGGAGGGTGCAACTCTTGATCTCGGGGTTGTAAATTCAAGCCCCACATTGGGGGGTAGAGATTACTTTAAAATATAATCTTTAAAAAAGGAAGAAAGAAAGAAAGAAAAAGAAAGAAAGAAAGAAAGAAAGACTAAAACAAAGATGAAAACATGAGGGGGAAGAATAATATGTAAAGGCTACGTCCTGAGAAACAGAATGCAAGCAAAAAATGGGAAGAAAGAAAAGTTGAGATGGGGCCAAAGAATATCACTTAAAACTGGCACACTTCAGAGTAAAATATTAAGAAAAAAAGAAATTGAGGACATCATAAGAGGTGTAAAAGTGTACATTAGAACAAAAATGCAAAATTCCAAATTAAAGTTTTAGAGAATAAAAGAAGATCCACCAAATGAAGAAAAAAGGAAATTATTAAATTTAATGTAATTATCACATTAATTATAAAATAGCAGAGTTGGCACCAAACATATCATTATACCAATAAATGTGACTACACGTAACCAGCCTATTTTTAAAAATTACTTTCATATTGACTTGCAAAAGAAAATCTGTTGGTCTGCTATTTACAATAAACACACCTTAAGCAGTGATTTAGCAGAACCCCTCAAAGCAAGGAGAAAGTGATGGCTCATGGTAGCTGAGGCTGAAATGCCAGAATTGCATGGCAGATGTTGGAGAAAGGGAATAAAACCCTCAGGTAGTCAGGCATGCTAAAATGAACATGTTATGTATGGCTGGAAGGCCCACCAGATAATTATGTTCTTGGGAAGGGACCAAGTACTTTCATTTATCAAGGCCATAGGTATTTCACTGGTAGGAAATTAGTGCCACCCTAAGGATCTAAAGAATGATGAGTAGGTACCCATTATATCTACATTTATTTCAAAAGTCTGGCCCCTGAGATACCAGACATATCTTAGTAGATGATAGGAAATGATCACACACTCAAGCAAGCAATGTTCCCAATTATGCAATCACAGTAATAATGTAACATCTTTGTAATAGATGATTAATACAGCCTGAGATACACAGCCTGCAGTCATTATTTGATAAATATTTTCTTTTCTATCTTGATCAGAAAAGAGAATCATAAACAGCTTATATTTCCATAGAATGAACAATAATATATATTTATAGTTTCCTCTAGGGCTAAATTAACTACCCTCCTTATAATCTAGTCTGGAGATCTGACGTCCCACAAAATATCACATTGATCTTTTACATTGATAGCATTACATTGATCAGTCCAGATAAAGCAAGGTTGCCTGAATCCCATAGGTCTTTGTGAAAAACATGAGCTCCAGAAAGTGGGAGATAAACGCTCTGAAGATTCAGAGGCCTGGTGGGAGTCCCTGTGTTCTGGGGACAATATAGTCCACACTTGTTGATACTTCTCTAATCCATAGATTGAGCGATGCAAAGTTTTTCAGCTTTGATTGGGGCCTAGAGAACGAAGGGTCTCTGGAGATGGTCCAAACTAAGATATAAAGAGCCCTGCAGCATGGGACATACAGTAGAGCAGACCATGCAGTGATGGATACATCAGTGATAAGAAAATATGTTATTTACAGTTTTGGCAAGCCTCAGTCAGAGAATCACAATAACTCTGGTATTCTGAAGCAAAGCCATGGCATTTAGCAACTTTAGCAGAAAGTTAAAAACCTTTTAAAAAACCATATTAGTGACACTCTAATATTATGGGCATCTTAAGGGCTCTCATAGAGACAAAATACCTAACCATCCTTCATATAGCAGTATTTCTTGGTGATGCCAAACACCTGCTTGATGAAAAGTTGACTGCACTGGGCCCTCTTCATTCTGAAAGGGACAGCAGTTTTTCTCCATGGTTATTGGTACCTATTCTGGGTATGGTTTTGCTTTACCTCCCCACATAGTGTCAGCACCACCATTTTCCAGACTTGTGGAATATTTAACTTACCAGCATGCAATCCCACTTAGTACCGAACAGGCTACTCCACAGCAAGGGCACAGTGAAACCATGGAACCGTAAGTACAGGGTCCCCTGGTCATTCTACACTCACACCACCCCAAAGCTGGTAAAGCATCGGACGGGCCTACGGAAGGCATAGCTGAAATGCTCCGTGGCTTAGAGGCAGCATATGCAAAGATAGTGTCCCCTTCCAGGATGCAGTTATATGTGCTGATTCAAAGATATGGCACTGTGTCCTTGGTAGGAAGAGAGCAAGGAGTCCAAAACCCAAAAATGGGAGCAGGAATCATCCCACTCACCATCATTCTCAATATTCTGCTGAGAGACTACATACTTCTTGTTCCCACGACTCTAAGTTCCTCAGCTGGAAGCTCTACTACTCAAAAGAGACACGCTCCCAAAGGCACGAAGTAAGAGTACCATGGAATTACGAGCTACAGCTGCTGGCCGGGCACTCAGAATTCCTTATATCTAGGAGCTAGAGGCAAGAAGAGGAATAACTATCTTAGCAAGAGTAATTGACCTGGATTCTCAGGAGGAGGGAAGGTTGCTGATATACTCTAAAAGCAAGGAAGAAAATAGATAAAATCTAAGTGATCCACTTGGGCAACTCGGTACTGCTTTGCCCAGTTGTGACCGTAAATGAGTATGTATAGTACCCATGGTCTGATTTTGAAGCTCACGGGCCTCCAGTGAGGACAGGGGCTTAGACTCCTCATATGGGAATCCATGAGTCACAATAACAGTAAAACACAGAAGTCAGCAGAGGTGGTAGCTGAAGGTGAGGAGAATTCTAGAATGGATTGTAGAGAAAGAAGGCAGTAACTATTCATTATAGCCCTGAAATTCTCTTACATGTTTTGCTTCTCATAAGGGACAGAATTTCTCTGGTGTCCTAAAAAAGCTGCTTTCTGAAAGTATATGGAGAAGTAGATTGGAACATGGTGGAAAAAAACATGTGCCTCCCAGACTCTCCTTCAAGAAAAAAGGGATTGCCAGGAGCAAGGGGTGCAGTCTGGAGCCTCCAGTTTTAATTCCTTCGAGGGCCCACCTCAAGTGCATAGAGCTACCTCATCCAATGTCATGGACTTCCCAGGAAAGCCCATCTGCTAACTGAGCAGGATGGAACATAAAGGACCTGCCATTTTTGCTTGTCACAGGGCAGCTCTGACAGGCAAAACAAATTTTGTCTTAGCCTCTTTGAAAAATCAGACCTGTGACGCTTGGATATTTCCAAAAGCAAAGAAAAAAAAATACTCCTTAATAAATGTCTTCCTGCTTCACCACCTATGCTCATGGAACAAGCCTAAAACTGGTTCCCTATTTTGGTCAGATCCCACTGGAATTTTTGGAGTATGACACTTCTGTGTGAGGAAAAATGTTATGAATTCAATTAATGGCATTCTCTGACATATGTAAGTCTTTATTTAATGAGTTGAATTATAATGAAGTTGATTTTCATTTTTACAGTCCCGGGTGATTTCAAAACTGATCCAATCATCTTTCTCAAATAACCTCCTCTCCTAGCTACTCAATTACATATTGTTTGTTTTCTTTCTGTTTCCCTAGGAAAAATAGCTTGTATTACAAGAATAAGAAACAGTGTCCTTCCCATACAGAAGGAATTTTTTTTTCTTTTTTTTTTTAAGATTTTATTTATTTATTTTGACAGAGAGAGACAAAGCAAGAGAGGGAACATAAGGAGGGGGATTGGGAGAAGGAGAAGCAGGCTTCCCACAGAGCAGGGAGCCTGATGCAGGGCTCAATCCCAGGATCCTGGGATCATGACCTGAGCCAAAGGCAGACGCTTAATGACTGAGCCACCCAGGTGCCCCCAGAAGAATCCTAAGCAGAATTTTCTGCTACGCTCAGGTTAGAGGGCCCTTCCTCTGTAAAGTCAGGCTAGGGACACCAATCCTTGCCAATGATTTCAGACAGAGTGCTAAACTAGAGCTAGGGAGCCCTAAGTTCTTCTTCTGGCTATATATGATCTCCGATTAATTTCATCTCCCTTACTTGAAGGAGCCTTATCTCCCCTATGTCACTGTATTATTATTGTAGGATCTGAAAAATACTCATGAGAAAGTGCATTGAAAAGTTAATGATGATGCCTTACATTCTGGAGCAACTGTATTATCTTAGGCATACCCTTGAAAATGTCTGAGATATTAAACCCATTCTTTAAAGTTAAGTAAAATAATAGTTTGAGGGAATTCTATTTTAAGCAAAAAAGTGTTGGTATAGCTGAAAGTGGGGAATAATAATTAAAGACAAAAAAATAATAGTTATATGGAAGAGTGCAGAGAATATCGTAGGAATTAGCTCATGTTCATGCTAAAATGTTTGGGATTATTTAATTAGGGCAAAATAGAAGAATAAAGGTGGTAATTAAAACTTTGTCCAAAATAAAACAGTATCCAAGAAGTCACTACTTAATAAATCCAAAGGTAGCTTGAATTGTTCTGTGACACTACAATGAAAAAGGAAATAAATAAATCAACAAACCCTGAAAAGACAGAGGAACCATTAGATAAATATTACACAGGATCACTCCAAACAAATTATATTCAACACACTTTATGGCTATGCAATTATCATTTCCAAAATAAGGAAGAAATTGCATCGTGAACTGTATATTGGGATCTTACTAAAGTGTTTGATTGCCCTGGCTCATAAAATTTTACTGGAAAAAAATTAGTAAAATTAGTTTTATATGAGCAGAGGAATGGGGCCTGAAACCTCAGAAGGAGATAAAGGAAGTCAGAGAGGAGGAAAAGTTGGGATGCGCTCAGTGGCTCTCAGTTGCCTGTCTATAGAGCAGCTACATAAACTCTCCAGGGCCTGTGTTAATAGGTGGGAGATACATACACACCGATGCCCAGAACCTGTCTTAGGCCTACTAATGGAGAATCTCAGTAGTGGAACTGAAGAAATCTACATTTTTTAAAATTTAATTTAATTTTATTATGTTACGTTAGTTAACAAGACGACTCAGGTGATGCTGATATGCATCCATGTCTGTGGATCACTGACACTGCCAGGTTATCTGCAAAGGGGATGGCCTCAGCCTCACCAATAAGCCAAAATGCAGAGATCTTTTAAAAATGCTTATGCAAGTGTGCTATCTGGAAGGAAGGGATAGCATACAAGCAGGACTAAAGCCATTAACACAGGCCTGTGCTGCCAAACCACATCCATGAACATTGGCCCCAGCTCCACCCTCTGCCTGCCAATGAACACATTCCAGCGTGTGAGCCTCTGGCTATGCCAGTTTTGCTACTGGAATGCATCCTCCTTACTCCAATTAAATCGGAGCTCTTATTCTAGTCCAGTAATTCTCAATGATCGTCCTAGGGAAGATAACAAGTGCTACATAAATAAAAATGTTTGGTGATTAAATAAAAATGAGAGATCTAGTTAACAGAATCAAATGGGCTTCTTTCTTGCAGGGCTTCTTGGAACCTGACATACATAAATGTCCTCTGTGGAGCTCCAAATACAAGCTATAGGCTGCAGGGTTTCCAAAACATATACAGGCCATGGAACACTTCCAAATTCCACAGAATATTGATGCCTTGGGTCTACTCTCCTGTGGAGCACACTTTTGGAATCACAGTTCTATGAGCATGCACAATCCCTGGTCCCATTGTGAAGAACTCAAGCAGTGAACTCAGGCATTGTGCAATAGTCTTATTTTTCTCTGGCTTCCCATTATCCACGCCTTCTTCTTTAAAAAAAAAAAAAAAAATTCCTCACTTTGTCAGTCTCAATGGGAGACAAGATCTTGATTCACAAACACCCTGTAACTGCCTAATTTACCATCCAGTTAATCCTTTGCTCCACTCCTGGCAGTTAGATGGTGATCGTGTGTTCTAGGCTCAGCCAATTGGTTAGTTCCATCTCAGACTTTTGAGTCATGAGTCATTGGGTCATACTTACTGAGGTAAGAATTGATCTGGTCTGAAAGTACATCTGCAGAAATTACATGAAATATGCTGCAAAAGTTTAGAAGTTTAAAAATGAAAGAGATTGAGAGACTTGGAGGATATAGTAAATTTCAATATGCTCCTAATCTGTTGCAATAAAAGAGAATCTTGACAGTGTAGGAACACTGTTCAAAGAAATCATGGCTGAAGTGTTTCTCTAAGTAGTAGGAAGCAGGAGTATTTTGATCCAGAACACTGAATCCCAAACAGCATAAATAAATCCAAGATGTGCCACATGAATCAAGTAGTTGTAAAGTCTGGTACAACAATATTACTAATATTTTTTTAATACCCTATGTTTAAATTGCTCTGTAGCATATTCAGAGAGTTTTCTCTATGTATTTACTTATTAAAGCCCTCTATGAAGAAAGTCATTGTCATTCACTTAAGAATATTTAAGAATACTCAGAAGTGATGTGGTATGGCCAAAAGAATAATGAAGCCATACTCAGAAGACCTAGGTGGAAAGCTCACCTCTACCACTTGCAGCTATTTGCTAATACTCCCTATGTAAGAAAGAAACAGTCATTGTCTAAAGGAGAGAGATGGAGATTTTTGTCCCAATTCCATCTATAATTTATAATTTCATCACTAAAAAATCAATTCATTATTCTATACCATTCCATACCAATTTTCTACACCATTTACCTTTTCTGAAAAAAAATGCATACAAATTACTTTACCTATTGTTCACAATGTTAAAAAGCAAAATAATATTAAAGATAAATGCGAAAAATTTTTGAAAAATGTAACATACAAATGCAACCTATTATTTAAGATCGTTTTTCAGTTAGTCAACTGTTTAGTCAACTATTCTATTCTGACTATTCTAGTGAGTTATCCCCCATAGAGGCAGAGCCTTATACTTTTGTTGCTGTTTCATAAGTAGAATGCACATTGTATGGGATAAAGTTTCAGGAGGCTCCTTCTGGGACATACTTTACCACTTACTAGAAAAATGCCTTGAGTCAAGTAAGAGAAACGGAATTGGAAGGGATAATAAAGGTCATATTTGGGACTCGCTAAGTTTTTACTAGTAAACACCCTAATCTTCTCTACCACAGCCCTGTCAATGTGTGGTTAAACTTATGATGAAATATGCCTCATGCTAAGAAACTCCATGCTGCCTAAGGAAGTCAATTCTGAGTGCCAAAAAGTTATGCCTTATTAAGGCATACTCAACCTATGTGAGACTTATTTTCCTTAAAAAGAATAATGGAGGGATAATAATGGCAACTATTTATTGATTACCTACTGTATGTCAAGCAAGGAATTTGACACTTTATATAGTTAAAGTCTAATTATCACAAAAACCTGCAAGATAAGTGTAACTATCCTCCTTTGACATATGAGGAAAACGAGATCCAGATTTAAATGGTTTGCCTTAGGCTACACACTAGTAATAAAATCTAACTCTTGTGTCTGGTCTGCCAAGGTTGCTGTAAAAACCTAAAAAAAAAAAAAAATTATAGAAGAAAAAGAGAATCATTAAATAAAAAAAATTTAAATATAAGCTGCTCTTATAATTATGGGAAATGCCCACATGATATGACCAGTGTCCAATTTCATAAAGGCTAGCACGATTCTTGGCATGACTAAGGTATTCTTTCAATAACAGTTCATTTAATTGAGTCTTTTGAATTACAGAAGAGTGCACTGTTAAGTATATATAATAATGCTGATACCTACAACACCTTCATTCTGGTAAAGAAACTCCTAAACAAGAAAGGCAGAATTTTCATAAGAACCAAATATTTTAGCTACATCTAAAAATGAAGAAGAAATGTCAGAATCATTCTGATGACGGTGATTTTGGTTGTAAGCATTTTTGAGGATATGTGTTATATTTTCTATTCTGATTTGAAATTGTTAAAAATTTAAGGAAAAGTCTAGGAAAATTCTTAACTTACCCAGAAGGACACACAGCTATGGAAGGCTATCATGATTTCTGAGGTTATAAAAATATGAGAGTGTGTCAAGAAGACAGCTTTAAAGAATTTCAACTTAAAAAATACCTTTAATCATAATGTTCTCTTTCCATTCTAAGATTGACTGAATGAATGTTCCAACAAAATTATGAAATTATAAGCACTGAAGTCATAAAACTTTAAGTTCCTCAGAGAAAATATCAAGAAGGGAATTTAAAAAAGAGAGAGAGAGAGCTGCTCAGCCTTGTCTCCTCCATTTTTACCCAGACACCGACATTGGGACCCTGATCTTTCATCTTCTCCCTACACTGCTTTGTCCATAAACTTCCTGTCTGATTCCCACACACCCGATTCTGGCTTCCTTAGCTGAATTCACCACCTGAGTCTGCCCAGATTCGTCAGTTCACTTTAACAAATATTTATTGAAGGTCTGTTATTCTCCAGGCTCTTTGTTAGACCTTGGAGGAAAAAATGATGAACAAAACACCCAAGGTCCTGACCCTCATGGAGTCCAAAGTCTTGTTGGAAAAAATCACATCAATAAAGGTACAGTTAGAACTTGAATAAGTGCTTTAGGTGAGAGGGTCATGGTGCTTGAAGTACGTACAGGGGGAATTGATCAGTCAAGATCAGAAAAAGTTACCCTGGAGACATGCTGGGATCAAAGCAAAGTTAGGAATTTAGTGAAAAGCAATTCTAAATCTATATGACTGAAAAGAATACTAGAAAAATATATTTATATTTTTGTTCATTGTTCCCTAATTACGTGCTTTATCAATGTATTAGTTCCCTATTGCTGCTGTAACAAATTGCCATAAACTCAGTAGGTTATGAAAGCACATATTTATTTTCTTACAATTCTAGAGGTTAGGCAGCTTATCACAAGAGCTCCCAGTGTCTGCAGAGGTAGCAGGCTTTTTTTTTCTTTTTTCTTTTTTTCTTTCTTTCTTTCTTTCTTTTTTTTAAAGGAGTGGGGAAGAAACTCTAAGTTCTTTATAGTTTGGTTAGAGCTAGTAGTTCTCCACTCTGGCTGCACATCATTATCACTGCGGGACCTTTAAAAGAGAATTATGTATCAGCCACACACCATGAATTAAATCAGAATGACTGGAGGTGGGCTCAGGTATCTAGACTTTCTGGAATCCCCCAGCTGATTGTAATATGCAGCCACTTTGGGGAACTACTGAGTTAGTCTACAGGAAATGAAGTTACTTGGCAGATAAAAGGAGTAGAAAGCAAGGCTCCCTTGGGTAGTGAAAAGACAAAGAAACTAAAGTCAATGATCTAACATCAGAAAGAGCTGGGATTCAAAGCCTAAGATATGGATCTTGTCCACCACTTTCACTGTGTCCACCACCATGTAGAATAGAGACATGTACAGCCTTACTTGCTTATATTCTTATGTCCTAGTGAGTAAGTGTGGTAGGCTCAATATGTCCCCCAAAGATTTCTATGCCTTAGTCCCAGACCCTATAAATTGTATTATCTTGCATATCGAAGGGGTTTTGCCTATGTGATTAAGTTAAGAATCTTGAAAAGCAGAAATTACTAACAGTACTTACTACCACAGGAAGAGATAATTCTCATGTCAGTTTCATCTTTCCACCGTCCCTGCCCATTCTTCCTGCTGCGGAGGGTACTGGAAACCTAAAAGATGGGGAAGCATCAAGAAGCAAAAACATGACTGTGTCTTGAATTTTAAATGGGAGTGATCAGGTGGGGAAGGGGAGGGGGTAATTTAGGAAAGTTTAAAGGGGAAATAGTATTAGATTGAAAATAAAAGGCAGGGCACCAGGGTGGCTCAGTTGGTTAAGTGACAGACTTGATTTCAGCTCAAGGCATGATCTCAGGGATGTGAGGTAGAGCCCTGTGGTGGGGCTGGGCACTGGGCATGGAGCCTGCTTAAGATTCTCTCTCTCCCGCTCCCTGTGCCCCTCTCCCCACTGCTCGCATGTGCTCATGTGTTCTCTTTCCTTAAAAAAAGGGGGGGGAAGGAAACGAAGAAGAGGGCTCTATGGACAGTGAAAAGACTATAAGTAAAAGAGAAGGATAAAATGAATATAACTGGACAAAAGATAGGTCAGTTGAAGAAAAACATGGAATGATAAGGTTTAGAAAATTACTGAAAAGCATTTTGATTTAAAGTTTTAATGAGTTGAGATTTGTTTTACTAGAGATGTTTCAGCTTACTGAGAGTGAGAAATAACATATCTCCAAGAATACAATTCCCAAACTGTCTCCCTACCAGCATAACCCACTGTCCCATATAGATACAAATGCACTATTCTTTCTCAAAAAAGAAACAACCTGGATTCATGCACAGATATGCATCCCCACAGAGAATAGCATGAGCCTGCTCCAAACCCATGTTCTCCATGTAATCTCCAGGATTCCTCAATTTCAGTCTGAATCAAGTCCAGATATATATTATGACAATCATGGGACAAATATCTTTGGGATAAATGCTAAATTTAACCATTCCCCAGAACCAGTGACTGATGATGAAGGAATATGGTCCCTAGTAAACACTTTGCCTTCGGTGGGTCTATGGGAAACCAGTGTGCCAACATTTGCAATTATACAGGCTGGAAATTTCTGGGATGGGATTTTATTATTTTTTTTTAAGATTTTTATTTATTTATTTGACAGAGAGAGACACAGTGAGAGAGGGAACACAAGCAGGGGGAGTGGGAGAGAGAAGCAGGCCTCCCGCGGAGCAGGGAGCCTGATGCGGGGCTCGATCCCAGGACCCTGAAGGCAGACACCTAACGACTGAGCCACCCAGGCGCCCCTGAGATGGGATTTTATACCTATGTACTCTAGTATTGGTCCTATTCTGTACAATTAGAATGCAGCCTCCTCGAAGGCATATTTAACTCTCTTCTAGCCTCTAGATGTAGACTGACAATTACTCATTCAATAGTTATTGAGTGCACAGACAGGAAAAGAAAAGGTTTAATGTAATTATTAAAGTTAGTGCAACTTGTCCTTAAGAGGGCCAACTGCTCATTTTTTCTAAATGAAATTATCATAGTGAACAGTGAGGTTTTTCACTGTAAGCTTTAATAATTAGATTCTACTCACTTATGCAAAAAAGCAAATTCAAATATATCAAAATGTTTTTCACTAAAAGGTGATTAAAAGGGAGATTCTACTTATACATTTTACCCATGAAATTCAATGTTCTTTCTCCTCGTTCTCTCAAAACAAACCCTATGGACTTTTGTCAACAGAAAATCCTGAGATACTTGTCAAAAACGCAGATTCCTGGACTCCACACTACTACACATACTATCCCATATCTACTGCCAAACCAGATTCCTTGAGGAGCTGGAGAACAGGCTCTCATATTTTACAAACACATCAAGTGATTGTGTTGTACAATAAAGTGTGAGAACCACTGCCAAAGAGTCTATTTAATTCAAGTTTGCCCATATTTGTCCAACTGGAAACTAGCTTTAAATCCACTCTGAATGGAAAGAAGATGGCTTCTCTTGTCTGAAGAACTAGAGATCATATAGTAAATAGAGGTTCACGTCCTGTTTTATTTTTTGCCTTTGTTTTTTGCTTGAAGACCTAGTATTTATATCTATGATATTATTCCTAAGTAAAAGTGTTGGAAGTGACTAATGGGCCAGGCAATGGAAGTTAAACTTATTAAATCACTGAAAAGCCCTAGGACTACGCTATTTTGTCATTCATAATTTCTCAAAAGAACCCTATGCTATATACAGTATTAGTTGTTTCTTACAAATGAGAAAACTGGTGTTCATATAATTTAAGTGCATGCTTGATATCATAGCATACATTTATAACTGGAATAATTATCCAAACTCAGTTTCAATGTCTTATACATTCTCTGTTTTTTTATCTCGAGAGTCAGACTATCTTCTGAGATCAGTTTCAGAAGAAAAATAAAAGAAAGAAGGGAAAAAGAAAGAGGAGGAGTAGGAAGGATGGAAAAGGAAAAGAGGAAAGCCATTAACACTTCTACAAATCTTTGTATGTTAAGAACCAGAATACGGAGCAATTCAAACTTTTAGCAGCAGAATATTCTTCCCTTGATGCCCACCTCATTTCTAGAGCATGATTTTACTTGCTGGTTATAGTCACAAGTGTCCATTCTATATTTGGAAATTCTTGTCAGTTAGGATAAAGCTCTCATGGAACAATAGGTTCAGAAAGACAAGAAGAGCCTTTTAAACTGTGGACCAAATGGCCCAAGATTTTCCTTAACAATTACCTTAACCTGAATTTCAATGTGATGGGTTAGATTTTTCCTTTTAGTGTGTTTGTTTTCCTGAAGAAGAGGAATAAAGAAAAGTTACGCAGGATGAAGTGTGTATGAAAAAAAGTCTGGGGCGCCTGGGTGGCTCAGTTGGTTAAGCGACTGCCTTCGGCTCAGGTCATGATCCTGGAGTCCTGGGATCGAGTCCCGCATCGGGCTCCCTGCTCAGCAGGGAGTCTGCTTCTCCCTCTGACCCTCCTCCCTCTCATGCTCTCTGTCTCTCATTCTCTCTCTCTCAAATAAATAAATAAAATCTTTAAAAAAAAAAAAAAAAGTCTGTTAACAGTGCAGATAAACTTCAAAGTGCGTGCTCTTGTCTGCAAAGTAAAATCCACACATAAAGCAATAGAGAAGAAATGTGATGGGATGGGGAGGGGGCAAATTAGATTTAAAAATAGGTCAAGTTCTATAGACTTGACTAGAATTACTGTATCAGCGTGTTCCAATGCCATTGTTTATAGGCTCGGTTTCTTCATATGTCGATGAGATTCATCCTAGGTTTTATTGATCCTGAAGAGAAATTATATGTTGGTCCTTCGTGTACATGTGAAACCCACACAGAACTTTTGCGCAGAAATCATTGCACCTAGCAGCCATTTCTGCAGATCTAGTCCCCCACCTCTCATCTTCAGGTCTGACCCAGCTGGAATCTGCTGATGTCAATCAGTGCTTTCCATGGAGACTCCAGACTACAGTTCTAGGAGACTGATTTGCCTTCCTAATCATTCTTTTATTAAGGATAAGAAAAGTGCATGAGGTAATGGAATAAAATAATGATTGATTTTTCTTCAATCCAAAAATGTCCTAGAATTTATACATTCACATTAAAGATTCACAGCAAGGGAATAAGCAATATTTTCAATCCACAAAACATTATGAGATGCCTCTTTCGGAATTGGATTTAGAGCTACTTCTAAACCCCACAAGAAAATTAGCTCAATACTTTAATACCACACTATTTGGTCACAAATTTGTTTATCCAGCTAGCACTACTTCTGGAAATCACAAAGAATGAAAATGCACCACCATTGTGGCCACTCAAAAGAAACTCTGAGGGCAACTCCAAGAGCAGAGTTCCCAGATAGGCTGTGAGCCACTTGTCCTGAGCGCACAGCTGAGAAACTTCAGTTCAGAAAGGGACAGGGCTCATTTGGAAAGAGTATTTCTCCTAACCCCTGTTTGCAAAACAATAAAAATAAAAACAAAGAGCCCAGTTTGGCTTTAAAGGCTAGCTCAGTCCAGACTACCTGGAACGAGACCCCAATGAAGTATGAAAAAGGGCGCTTAGAAAACAGAAATTGCATCAGGAATTGAAACTGATAAGGGCATTGGTGATGATCATGGCATCATAGATATAAATTGGTAATGGCCTTGGATGAATTTGAAGTTACACTCCCGTCCTGAGAAACAAACTAATGAAGCCAATCTTGCTTGATGCAATCAAAAGGGTATGGAAATCCCAAGAAGGGAGAGTTGCCTCAGGTTCGGGGGCTCAAAGTGCTCTTCGGGGGGACTTGGGGCCATCTGCGTGATGACACAGACGTGGGCTCTGGTTTCCAGCAGATCTGGCTTCAGTTCTGCTACTCCCTGACTGCGATACCCAACTTCTATTGGCCTTAGTTTTCCCACTGTAATATGAATATAATAAAGCCTCTTGTGCGCGGTTGTTGAGAAGATTAAAAGAGGTAATAGAGTAGGTTAATAAGATAATGGCTTATGTGCCGGCCCTGGCACATAATAAGTGGCCAAATGGATTATTTCACCTGATAGGCAGGAGGACGTGGCCTAATACCAAAGCTAACAGGAAGCTGCAGTCATTTCCAGTCTTGGTCTGTCTGGGCTGAATGTGAGAGGAAATATGTTTTGAAATTAGAGAAAAAGAAAGAAAAGTTATGAATGGAGAAAATATGGATTTATTATATGGACACACCCTTATATTTCTAAAAGAGATAACTAGGTCAAAATAATGAAAGAAAAATTGGAGGTTTATCCTTCAAGTTTGTGCTCAAATTTACCCCCGCAAAATCTTAAAACCCTGTCTAAAATAGTGTCTCCTTGGGGTGCCTACGTGGCCTAGTCGGTTAAGCGTCTGACTCCTGGTTTCGGCTCAGGTCATGATCTCAGGGTCCTGAGATGGAGCCCCACATTGGGCTCCGTGCTCAGCGGAGAGTGTGCTTGAGATTCTCTCTCTCCTTCTCCTTCTGCCCCTGCCCCCCTCAAAAAACAAAACAAAACAAAACAGTGTCTCCTTAACTCGCATTTTCTTTATATAGTTCCTATCTCTGCCTGGCATATTTGATATTTGTTTGTTTTCATTGTCTGTGTCCTGTTCTAACATATAAGCTTCATAAGAACATGTAGTAGTCACTCAATTATTTGTTGAATCAAGTTAATAAACAAAAAATGAATTCCAAAAAATTATGAAGGATTATTAAAGGAAGATGGATGATGCTTGAAATATATCTCTGACTTTTGAACTGAAGCAGCATAAATAGGAAAGACCAGCAGACTGAGAGAAGGGGACCCAAAGGAGCTCAAACCATACCGGTAATTAGCTGAATGATTTGGGGCAAATTTATTCAGAGCTTACTCTCTTAACTTGAAAAATGAAGATTGGACCAGACAATCCCCCCTTGATGCTTTGTATTGCTGTCATTTTCTTACTCAGGGACCTCATGATGGGAAAAGGGAGGAAGAGATGACACAGGGGTACAGCCTACAGATGTCCCATGTGAAAAAAGCCTGTTTTCCAAGCAGGACAGTAAATTGATGCCCGTGGGTGACTTTTTCCTGAGTGGCTGAGCATGTAAGCGTTGCTTCCAGAGAGAATCCCTCTGGGGTCAGAATCCCCAGGCAAGCCCAGCTACAGTCTGAAATACTGGCATTGACCACATCACCTAACTCCTGCAGGTTCTTACTCTATCCTGGATCTTTGCTACAAGACATAGTCAAACCCTTGTCTTTTTTTTTTTTTTAAAGATTTTATTTATTTGACAGAGAGAGAGATAGCGAGAGCAGGAACACAAGCAGGGGGAGTGGGAGAGGGAGAAGCAGGCTTCCCGCCGAGCAGGGAGCCTGATGTGGGACTCGATCCCGGGACTCCGGGATCATGACCTGAGCCGAAAGCAGACGCTTAACGACTGAGCCACCCAGGCGCCCCAAACCCTTGTCTTCAGAGCCGAGGCTGTCTCTTCTTGTCTCAACCGGCCACCAGCAAACGGACAGGAAATGCACAATCCGTCCAGCCTTGGTTTCCATTTCCCCTGGTGTCTTGTATTTTATAATCAGCATATTCATTAAGCACTTCCAAACAACTTCATTAACTCTCTCTCACCTTCCAGAAGCCTCTCATTACCTTCCCTTACCAAATTCATTTTCCTCTCCCTGCCCTGGACTCCGCAATTGTATCCAAATTTGTTTCATTTGTTTCTAACTGGAAGGCACACATTTTCCTGTGACTTTTGCCACCTCTTAATACCAGCTTATTTCTTTCCTTCATCACCTTCCTCGTTCTATATGCACCTTCCTCCACTTTAATTTCTCTCCCATAGCACCCACTGATTAGCTGATGAGGCTTCAGGTTTCATTGGCTATGTATAACTTGTCCGTTCCGCAGCTGCCTGGCACAGAATCGCTCTCGATCAGAGCAGTTGTGCACGCAACGAGCCGCAGACAATGGAAGACTTCAACAGGCAGTCAACAGCTCGTGCATGCTGTCAAATTAATGCGGCTTGAACAAGCGCTAGGAGAGCCAAGTCTTTCCCCTTGTGGTGGTGTTCAGGTATGGATGTAACATGCTGTGTCCGAGCCCTTTTATTTCTCCTGTAGGACTTTGGAAGAGCTCCTGGTAGAATTTTTAGCAAAGCTTAAAGTTGCTCTCAGCCAACCTCTCCATCATTTTTAAACTGTGTCCTTCAAAACCTCACTGCCCTTTTAAGATATTCACAAAACAGAGTCTAGAGGTAAGGATAGAGGAGCCAGCCGGGACCTGAGGAATTTTCTAGCCTGGACACCTGGTTTGTCAGAAGGAAACCAGGGCCCATCGAGATGAGCTGACTTAGCTAAGGACACCTCTTTAACCAATACCCTAATTATTCCCAGTGGGCACATGGAGAATTAAGCCAAAAATATATTTAATAGTCAATCTGAGATAACTCAGTGAACTTGACGAAATAGGGGTTGGAATTTATAGGAAGCTGGCGGAGTTCCAGGCTACAAGCTCACCACAAGCAGAGCAACTCAGCGTGCATGGACAGAAACAGAAGGAAAATGTGGGACCGGGTGAGAAGGAGTGATTCCTGTGCGACGTACTGTTAGTATCTCAACCAGACCGAGGCTGGGCTCCAGATGCAAGGTGGCAGGGTGGCTAATAATTTGATGGCAATTGCTGGAGTTTCAGAGAACCACTTGGTTCAAAGTTCTTACCTTTGAGATTCATTTTTTTCTTACCCGACCTGTTTGTATTATATGAAGTATGTAAAGGCACACGCATATGCCTATAGGTCTGTTTTCACCCACTGGGAATATGCATTTCTCTTCTGCAGCTTGGCTCATTTCCCCAGGCAACGAGCGTGGCTGTCTTTCCATGCCATGATGTACATCAACATCACCTTCACTCCTTTTCATTCCGGCACAGTATCCCAGTGTTTGAATAACCATAATTAATATATTTACTTTTTTAACCTATAGTATATTTACTTTTTTAAACTAGCCTTTTTCTAACTATAAAAATAATGCATGACCTTATTAATGAAAATCCTTTGGAAAAAAAGAATAAAAAGAAAGTGAAACTATCTTCCTTTCCCTCAATCTAGTCCCCACTTCCCAAGGATAACTCTGCCAAGGCAGTTTTCAGTTCATCTAGTCTTCAACTTTATGGCTTGGTACAAAGCACCTAGTCATCCCTTTAGTATTTACCAACTTCTGAGCATCCACTGCTGCGCTGTCACCAAAAATGAGCCACTCAGCCCACCGGGTTCATCTTCCTTGGCCAAGCCTTCATCGACTATGCATGCCTCATCTCCGTGTTACTACCTTTATATTTCCAATGTCTAAAATATTTATATTTTAATATGAGACTACATTTGGTCTCCTATCCTTCATATTTAGGATGTGACTAAAAGTCATAAAACAGAAAATCAACATTTCCTTTATTATGACTTTGTAATTCTGGGCCATCAGCAGTTTATTGGTAGAAGAGCAATTTTCTGTCTTTATGCAGAGGAAACCACATTTTTCTTCTCATCTTTTTCACTTTGTTGAGGCTATAGTTAATGGACACTGCTTCTGGTCTCTAACGTCATTCTTTCCCCAGGATTAATGTTCCCTTCACTGTTTTCTTGGAGTATGCCCCACAGTTTACTTTTTCATAGAGGATGTCTAAGAGAAAAATTTTCTGCATTCTTATATGTCCACAATAGTTTTTATATTTTGCTCTTCGGTTTGTTTGAGAACTTTCTTAGAAATAAAATTTGACGTTCAATGTTTTCCTATCTGATTTTCAAGGTGTTGAAATACTGTGTTCTGATATTCAGTCTGTTATCGGTCTGATTCTTAATCCTTTGTGAATAACATTTGCTTTCTCTTTATCCTCTGCTTTCTGATATTATGAACAGTCAAAATTTGTGTGAATGTTTTACCACAATTAGATTCTGGTTACATTCATTTTCTTTTTTTTTCTTCTTTTTTTTTTTTTTAATTGTAATGAGTAAGCAATCTGGACTTTCACACCATGGACATATCCTGTTCTCTGACAGCCTTTTACCTTTGATGGCCTGTGCCTGGAGCAATTTTCTTAGTGGGGAATTGCAAAGTAATAATTTTCTAAAATGTTTATTCCTTCTATTAAGAAAAAAAAGCGTGGGGTGCCTGGGTGGCTCAGCCATTAAACATCTGCCTTCAGCTCAGGTCATGATCTCAGGGTCCTGGGATCGAGCCCCACATTGGGCTCCATGCTCAGCAAGAAGTTTGCTTCTCCCTCTCCCCCTGCCCTACTGCTTCCCCTACTTGTGTTCTCTCTCTGTGAAATAAATAAAATCTTTAAAAAGAAAAAAAGAGCTTCTCTTTTTCTTTCTTGCTCTCTCTCAAACACACACATCTTGACTATCACTAGGGCTCATACCATTATTTTTATTCAATATGTTATAATCCAATTTCTGATTCCAGTAAAGGTGAAGATAACTTGTTTTGTACTAACCCTTCCAGGGATAACAACTATAAACAATGGGAAAAACTAGACAATAATTGTTTGAAATCCCTGGGGGCAAAAACTAGAAGGAATCGGACTCGAAGGGTGAGAATCACACTGAGTGAGACCCAAGTTCATCCAGCTTTTCCCCAGATAGCATTCTCAGTCCACAGGGCATTGCACAGATGGAATTAAGACAGAGAGCCACAGTCTTGCTGGTCTGAGGAATCAAAGGAGGAGTTTGGGATTATCAGAGTTGCACAAAATTGAGGGGGAAACCCTAGAAAGAAGAAAACCTCAAGGAGCCCCAAATCTGCACGTGAACTCTCCTCCAATCCTTGGCTGACCCCAAACTGTATGTGTTTGATGGAGACCAGAGAGAACAAGGAGAAAAGAACCTCTGAATAACAGAGAGAGCTGAGGAGACGCTTCCATAGATGGACACAGGGTTTGGAATGTGAGTCCTGCCACATTAGAGGGGCTTGATAAATACCTCAAGTTTTCCAGTGGAACCTCAAAAGGCCCACACCTTAGAATTAAAGGCATACAATGATGAACATATTCACTTTAGGACTAAGGGAAATTCTAATTAGACCCACACTAACAAAGCATAAAACCAAACAAAGACAAAATTCTTAAAAGTTTGCTTGAGAAAAATGAAATGCATTATTGACAAAGAAATGATAGTAAGAATGATAGATTATCTCTCATTAGAAACAATGGAGGACCAAAGATGATGTTTTGACATCATTAATATACTAAAAGAAAAAAGAACTAGAATTTTGTACTCACAAAAGACAAAATAGTTTATTTTCAAATAAACTAAAATGAATAAAATTGTTGCTAATAGACACCATCATGAAAAATATTAAAGACATTTACTCAGTAAGATAAGGTCACCAAATAGAAAATCAGATCTAAGGGAAGAAAGGAAGCACGTTGTGAAATATATGGATAACATAAACAAACAAAAAAACTTGCTTTTATTTTCTTAATTCTTCAAAACTGAATTAACTCATTAAAGCAAAAATAATAACTCTGTATTGTAGAATTATATATAAAAAACTATGTGACAGCAATGATGTTGCAGGGTTTTTGTCTCAACAGCGTTGAAGAAGGACATGGACACAAAACAGTAAAGTGAAAGTTTATTAAGTGAAGCTGAGAACAGAAAGGAAAGAAAAAAAGAAAAGTTCTTTAGGGAAAGAGGGGTCCCTAATGGGTTGCCACGGAGGGCTTTTATGGTCAATCTTTTATAGAAAATTGACCAGGGAACTTGGTAAATATCTTGTCTATAACATTTAGGACAAACAAGGTGGCTTTGTAAATATTATGAAAATATCTCGTCTATATTTAGAACAAACAAGGTGGATTTGTTATGTTCCCTTCTCTCTAGTTAATATCTTGTCTATAACATTTCTCCACATCTGGGATTTCTGTGAGCCTTGTTAGGTCAAAACACCCTGTATAAGCCTAGTCACATCCCTACCTGTCTCTCCCTACCCACCTCGCAGGTCCGTACTCAAAACCATGTGGGACTATAGCATTTTCGAAGGATAGACTTTGTTGTTTCTGTTGTTTGATAACATTCTCTTTTCATTGTGTAGTTAGCTTTCAGTTGGTGTAGTTAGCTTTCAATCTATACTAGGATCAATTTTATTAAGTTGTATATATGTAGAAAAATATTCTTTTTACCCAGGTTTTCAAATTCATTTCTATGGAGTTATACAAATTATTTCTTATTACTTGTCATTTCCTCCCATTATTTCTTACCATTTTATATTCTATGTGTGCTTTCTCTTTTTATTCAACATTAAAATAGTTGTCTATTTTGCTTGTGGTTTGTCTATTTTGTTTGGTTTTTTTGAAGAACCAGTATTTTAATTAGTTTTTCTGTTACTATTTCTTCTTTGGGGGGGGGGGTTAATTTGTTTTTCTTTTTCTAGCTTTGTAAGTTTAATTCATTTTTATTATTTATCCATTTTTTTAATGAAACTATCAATTGATATAAGTATATAAGTCTACACATTTTTCCTTTATCACTGATTCAATCCTATCCTACGAATTTTAACATACTGTTCTAAATTTCATTGTTTTTTAATTGCAATTATGTTTTATATTTCCCGTTACCTAAGAATGATTTGACAGAAGCACAGTTTTGACATTTATTTTGTTATTTTTAGTTTTCTTTGTGCCTAATATATAGTCAATTCTTTTATTTTTTTTATTTTTTTTTTTTTTAAGATTTTTTTTATTTATTTATTTGAGAGAGAGAATGAGACAGAGAGAGAGCATGAGATGGGGGAGGGTCAGAGGGAGAAGCAGGCTCCCTGCCGAGCAGGCAGCCCGATGCGGGACTCGATCCCGGGACTCCAGGATCATGACCTGAGCCGAAGGCAGTCCCTTAACCAACTGAGCCACCCAGGCGCCCCAATTCTTTTATTAATGATCCATCTGTATTTGAGAAGAAGAGGTATTTTGTATTATGGAGTATTAAACTGATATATATCCATAAGTATGCTGGTAAACTGGCCCTAAGAAGAAGAAACCAACCAACCAACCAACCAACAGTCTTGATTTATAGAGTTTTCCCGTTTCTGTGGAATAAATAGTGCTCCCTTCGCCAATTTCAGGCTACCGTTAGGAAGAGATGTAAACAATTGTACTGTCTAAGCAGTTCTAACTTCCAACACAACAGATACAGTGTATCACCTATGCTGCTTGGGGTTTCTATAGCTTCACTTATTTTTTAGTTCACTTACCTGTCTTGGACTTAGAATAGTTTCTTAAAATCTACTGTTGTTAGTGTATCTCTGCCCCTTTTTACTTATGCAGCTCTGTTAATTTCTGCTTTATAAAGGCAAATGCTGTATTATTAAATGATGCAGAGTATTCATAACAGTTACACTCATTTTGCATTGTGGTTTTTAACACTGCACGTGTGTTCTTCGTATCATAATGCTTTTTGGCCTGAATTTTACATTGTCTGACCTCAAGACTGCAAGCCCTATTTCCTTATTGTTTCCATTTACCTGATATACATTGGCCCATGCCTTGATTTTTTTTTTTTTTGCCTGAATCATTTTGTGTTAAGTATATCTTTTGTTTGTAGCATAGAGCTTCGTTTTACTTTGTAAATCAATTTGAAAATCTTTTTCTTTTAGTAAGTGAGTTAAGAATTTATACTCATGACTGAAATGTTTGGTCTTAACCCAGATGATATTAAATTATTTTTACTGTGAATATTAAGTTATATCAACTATGTTTTCTTATATGTTCTTTTTTTTTAAAGATTTTATTTATTTATTTGAGAGAGAGAGAGAGCACAAGTTGTGGGGAGGGGTAGAGGGAGAGGGAGAGAATCTGAAGCAGACTCCCTGCTGAGCATGGAGCCCAATGCAGGGCTCGATCCCAGAACCCTGAGACCTGAGCCAAAATCAGGAGTTGAACACTTAACTGACTGCACCACCTAGGCTCCCCTATATGTTCCTTTTTATTATTATTTCTTTTGATCTTTAGGAAAGCTTGTATTTTTGTTCTGGTGGTTACTTTTATATATTACTTTTTATGATAGCCTCATTCCCCTTACTTAGGTCTTTACTTCTGATTTGTCAGCTTTAAATGATATCCTTTGGCTCCCCTTATATTTGTCACCTCTGTAACAAGGATTAAGAGATGAGTCTATTTTTCCTTTCTCTTCTGAATTTTTTTTAGTTGAATTATTTTCTTTTTTTCTGAACATACAGGACTTGCTTTCTTTTCTTCCACTCATGTATCTACTTTTGAATTAATCTTACATCTATAATTAAATGTATTCAGTGCTCAACACTATTCCTTCTAGTGAAGTTTCCCTAATTATCTGTTGGTTTAATGAAGTTTGCCCTATAGTATGCCCAGTGGGAGTAATTCTTAAGTACAGTATTTCCTGTGCTCCTGAAGGTTTAAAATTGTTTTATCCATAACCTTGATACTTGAAGGACAGTTAAATCCTTCAGGAGAGGAGTACTGACTTGTGCATCCTCAGAATCTCTCCTGGTATCTAGAACAAAGTTGCCAATCAACAAATATGAGTTAAATTTTTAAAAAGTGGTGTAATAGATAAATTTAACCAAAGAGATGATCAATTCTAGAATGCATATTTTCATAAGTATTCAGGTTCAAATCCTGATATGACTCCTGCTAGACATGTCATGTTTTTCCCTTGCAAAGGTTCTAAATAAGTATGTGTTCTTAACCAATTCATAGTTTATCTTCCACCTAAAAGAAAGAGGTTGATTTTTCTGAAAAGTATATTGACTCTTTTAGGGAGAAGAGAGAAAATAACACAGGACATATCCACAAGAGAGAGGGTTCTCTTGCCATGACACTTAGATCATTTCCCATCAAAGACCAAGATTGGTGCTCAGCTCCCAGCAACTGTACTTTGGAGGCTATATTCAAAGGAACCTGTATTGCTCAAAAGGAATAAGAAATTTGAGAGCGAGGGTTGAAGTCGGGGAAAATGAGGAAAGAAAGCACAGCACACAAAAATCTGACTTTTCTATTAATTCCATATTGAAAAGAAATCTAAGGCAATGTAATACTAAAGAAAACAAATACCTGGCTTACTCAGAAGACTAGCAAAGAGCCACAAAAATTAAAGGAGGGTAGTCTAGCAGGAGTCATTCAGTCAATTACAGATTTCAACACGGCAGATTGAGGAAATAAAGTCTCTGGCACACAGTCTCCTGTGGAGGCAAAAAGAACATAATATTTATTAACTATTGATGGTGTATCAGGTATTACATTGGGACTTTCATATGCATTCTATTTCTTAATGTTCATGACAACCTTATAAAGTAAATGGCATTATTATTATTCCCTTTTTCCAGATGAAAAGACTGAGGTATAAAAAGAATGATTAACTTTCCCAAAGTCACATAGCTACCATTTGTTGGCAAAGTTAAGACTTAAACTCAGTCCTGCCTGACAAAAGGTCCTCACTTTCTGTCTGCCTCATTTTCTTCACTTTTTTCTTACTTTTCCATGCCTCTTGTTTCCAAGACCAACGTGACTAGTATAATCAAACTAGTGGCTAGAAATGAGAATGAATGGTGTAACCTGAAGATATTCATGGCCTTGAAAGGCACTGCATTGCTCTGGAGGAAAAAAATCAGACAACTTCCTGCTGAGTCATGGGCGTGTCCATCATCCCAGAGCCAGAGCAGAGTTTCCCACACTGCAGGACTGATAGTGGCCTCCTTGCTCTGATGGACCTGCACAATTTAAACTGGAATCTTAGAGATTTTGATGGTCCTATATTTTTTATATTTTAAGTACAAAACCATTTCTTCAAGGTACCTCTTACAAGGAAAATAGCAGTACAAGCATAGGACTTGAGTTTAGAGGTCCTAGAAGCAGGTGTCCAGTTCCACCACCTACTAGTTATGTGACCTTAAGCAAGTTACTCATCTTCTCTCTGACCTACTTTCATCATGTGCAGATTGTGGACAAACACACTACTTAAATGTAGAGTTTTGAAAAATAAATTTAATTTATTGAGTTAATACCTATCAAGTAAGAAGAGCAGAGCTTTACACATAAGAAGTATCCATGTTTAAAGAATGTTGGCTAGATCTAGAATTCTCAATAATGACAATTCCTGGGTGTCAACGTCTAGTGCGTTGGGGTCCCTGGGTAAGGGTCACGAAATCACCAGGACACAGGGGATGCAGAGCAAAGGCAGCACTTGCAACTGCATACTGCCGTTTATTTCTTGACATCTTATATACTCTTTACAATCAAAATATATTGTTACTGATTAACAATGTAAGCATTAAGATATCCCGATACTTCTTTACGCAAGAAAGGACAAAAACAAATCAACTCCGGTTGCACCGGAATAATTACATATCTTAAGTAAATCTCATTTTCTGATCAGCTTTTGTGCAAAGGTACTTCATGACCCATTCCCCGAAACTACATAGAGATAGAATCAAATCCTATGCAGGAATGCTGGGATCAGACAACACCCCGCATATACATTTGAAGCAGGATGTTATCTGATCATTACACTCCCGCACACGGAGCCATTCTCTCTGGTGAGCGTCACAAGGAACAATTTATTAGAAACATCAGGAGCCATTTCTCAGCTGACCGGATGCCTGAGGCATAGGCACACAACAAGGCGAGGGAGACTTTTCCCCCTCTCAGACCTGGGCGTTCCCGACCTTACCCTGCGTGCGCCACAGCACACAAACAATTCCGGCCACAGAGGGCTCACATGCCTGTGTTGGCCTCACCTGGGTAGACTTTAGAGAACCCCTTGAGATACCAGAAAGCCTAAGCATTGTTTCAACCCTCTCATTTACAGATAACATCACTGCGGTTAAGAGGGTAAAAGTTACTTAGCCAGGGGTCACAGTGCTAAATACTAACCAACTGTAATATGAGCATAGCTCTCCTTACTTCATGCCAAGAATTTACCTCCGCACTTCATCTCTTTATCCCTATACAATTATTATTTCTTTCATATTACATTTTTAAACAAACATTTTATATAAATATGCAATTTTTAAAAGATTTTATTTATGAGAGAGAGTGAGCAGGAGGGAGAGAGAGAGAAAATCTGAAGCAGACTCCACACTGAACGCAGAGCCCCACGCAGGGCTTGATCCCATGACCCCGAGATCATGACCTGAGCCGAAACCCAAAGTCGGACACTTAACTGACTGCACCACCCAGGTGCCACATTTGCATTTTTATACATACACCATATGCAGAATGCTTATATTTTATTTGTTAATTCCATGTTAAAATAAAGAAATCCAATTTATAAAAGCAGAATTCCAATAAGCAAGAAAAGCCCAGGAAGTTATTGTAACAGACACCCTTGAAACCAACCTGACTCCTTGCTCTTATCAGGTAATTTATCCTCATTTATTCTATATATTGAACTCTGGAACCTTTATCATTTTCCTGCAATGGTCAGATATAACACAGAAATAGATTAATAAAATCCTCTCTTCATCTTTATGCATCTAAACTGAGAGTCAAGGAATATAGTCAGTGGTACTGTAATAGCATTGCATGGTGACAGATGGTAGCCACACTTATGGTGAGCATAGCTTAATACATACACTTACCTCGAATCATTATGTTGTACACTTGAAAGCAATGTAACATTATGTGTCAACCATCCTCAAATAAAATTTTTAAAAATAACCAATTAATTAATTAAACTAAGAGTTCAGAGCTTCTTGAAATACTTTGTAAAAAAGATCCAGAACACTAGAACCAGACAATTTTACAGAGAAATCTTTATCAAGCCATAAGAGAATAGAATGAGGTCTCTTGTTTTTAAAAAAATGATTGTAGAAAGTATAAAAATAAAAGATAGCAGAATGACTTAAAAGTGAAATAAGAAAAAAATGTTAAGTAATCGCATGTAAATATGCTCATCACTTATAATCTTAGATTTTATTATATATATTCAGGTATTCTTTTATAGCCTTCAAAAATATTTTGTATGTTCTTTACAAATGACCTACATAAATTTGTAAGATTTATTCTAAAGAACTATGAATTTTTGTTGCTATTTTTGAATGAAACTGTTAAGGATTAAAACCCTAAAGTAAAATGCTATTAAATATAATTCACCATAGTAAAAGTAAAATTCATGTTTCAACATCAGAAAATCTATTAGTACCACATTAAGAGAGTAAAAGGGGAAAATCACATAATTTTCTCAGTAGAGGAAAAGGTATTTGCTATAATGCAGCAGTTGCTGTCGGTAAAACTGTAAGCAAATTAAGAATGGAAAAGAAATTCTTCAACCATTCAAACCATTACCATTAATCCAGGAAAAAATTAAAGATGCCCTCTATTCCCACTTAGGATCAGCATTACACCAGTGGCCATGGGCAATGCCATGAGTCAATAGAAAGGAAAAGGAAGGCATAAGAATTTAAAAAGAAAAACAAAAGTGTCAATATTCACAACTTTGTGATTATTGCTGTAACAAATCCAAAAAGGATCTACAGATAAACTATTGACATTAATAGCAATTAGCAAGATTGCTAGATGCACAAACCAATTATATCCTTATATACCAATTGTAATCATACATAATCAAGTATATGTAATAGACAATAACCACATATTGAAAACAATGTTAAACAATAACATTGAGCTACAGAATGGTCATATATAATGTTTTATCACTTTAAAAGGTTAAAAAACATGTATGTTATTTAGGAGTAAATACATAAGTGGATAAAAGTATAAAAATTTCATGAATACGATAACCAACAAATTGTTCAAGGATGACCTCTGGGAAACAAAGATGGACAGAGAATGGGAGTAGGGAGGGGAACATGGGGGCCAACTGCTTCTGTCAAATGTCCTTTGAAAAAAATAAAGCAAATGTGACAAAATCCTGATATTCCATAAAGCTGGGGGTAAAGCTGACTTCATTTTATTTGTCTCTGTGCTCCTTATATATTTGTAATATTTCAAAATGCTTTTACTGCCAAAAAAGAAAAAAGAAGGTATTGCTAGAAGGGAAAATGTGTGTTAACAAAATTTTAAATGGCATTGACCTCTCACCATAGGTGGGCATATTGCAAGCTCCTGCTAGAATGAGGACTCTTTGTCTTTCTCTGCCTGGGCAGCAACAATCTGCAGCTTTAGAAAGTGGCATAAAAGTACGGGGTGTCCCCACCTTTGCCGGTAACTCATCTTCCAAAGCCACTGGAGAAACCTGCAGACCAGCACATCTGCCACCACCAGTAAGATCAGTTGTGCACCTGGGGTCCCTTTCCCCTCCGGTCATGAATTATTACTTCTCCTTTTTCCCTAGAGGAAAACGATAGATCAATAGATACATTGCTAGATGGAGATAAATGACTTCTTGCTTAGAAAACAAATGACTTCTGCTAAATGTTCTTTTCTTCTCTAGTTTTGCATTGTTGTCATTCCTCCTGTCCCCAGAACTTATCTGTGTCATTAACACTGTGAGTTTGTGAATATTTGGAGAAGATGGAGTACTCGTCTTTTATCTCCCATTGTTTAATAGAAATACTGCAAACAAATCCATTTTGTCTTTATGGTGATCTATCATGGAGACGCAGAGTTACTTCCCCACAGTCTTTCCTGTGTCACCTCTTATACACAAAATGTCTCTGCCCTTCGGGTATGAGATAGCCCAAACAAAGCCCCCTGAGACAAACCAGGATGTGACATGTGGCATTATCCTCAAAAGAGCTCAGGAAACACCCACTGGATCAAACAAGTTAAACAAGCAGGATCAAGGGCACACTTCTGAAGAACTTCAGGCTGAAAATACAGAAGTTTAAGTCCCTAATGGCAAGGCTTACATTAGAATGACCAAGGATTGATCAATTGATATATTTCTCTTGCCATTCACATTGAAACAGTTTGTGAATTTGCCTCACAACATTGTTCACATCGGCCCAGGATTGCTGGACAAAGTCATTGAGTGAACGTGACTGGCAGTTGACCCGTAAGCTGAGCCCCAGCAACCAGAGGCTCCTCTTCCCAGTCCTTGAAATCCGCTTGCCTTCCCCACTCTCAGAAGGTGCCCAAGAACATAGCCTTGAGATAGTGGTGTGGTGTTGAGACCATCTAGACTGAACACATGACTGAACCCAGCTCAGTCCTATACATAAACTTCTATGATTTGGTGGGTGAGTGTAAAGATCTACTCATCTCACAGTCACCAAAGAGAAGCCTCATATGTAAGTTCCCTTGCTTATTAAACCTACCACCTTCCAATCTGGAGTGCCCTGCTTCTTTCTTCAGTGTCTCCCTGCACTCTGCATTCAGAAGCCAGTTTCAGATTACACCCAGGAAACACTGGAGGAGGTTGCACACCAATCAACATTGAGACCTCCTCAGTCAAGTGGGAAAAAAATTCATCTCATCACCTTAGGAGTCCTTACCCCTGGGCTCATATAAAGACCCAGTGGGCTTAGGTGGAATGGGAAAGGGTCTAGTTCTTAGGCCTTGGCTGTTGACCTCATTATTGCTCCTTCTGCCACTTGGGGATCCTTCTTCCCCTATATTGCGCCATCTGTCAGGTCCTGATGCTCTTGGCTGGCTCAGAGATGGCCTCACAATGGTCTTTGTGTTGACTTTAGACTAGGCCATCCAGAGATCCATGGTGCTCTGTCATATACATGTACCATGACTGGCATCCCATTTTCTGTCAAAAATCCTAAAATCCCAGCTCCGGGAAATGTCTTCTCTCTTTTCCATATTGAGCACACTTAACACTTGATTGTCTTCCTTCCTCATCCTGGTCTCCACTGCCTAAATGAAGTGAGGGGTGATAAAGACAGATGGCTATTATGAGCGCTTGCCAAATTCTGGTGTTGGTCCTGAAGCACGTAAGCACATAAAATGGTTAGAAGCACGACATAAATGTTGAGCATCTGTATGTCTCAAATGCCTCCTCAGTAAAATGGGGTGCTTTGATTAAAGCAATGATTTATAAATTGTCATCCTTGGAACACTAGTGTTTCCTGGAGTGCCTTGTACCTGCTTCAGGAGTCAAAGCATGGCCAAGTCTTACTTCCCAGGTTCTCCCTTTGAACCAGAGTTTTGTTTCATTTACATAATTTTTATAAATTTCATTTGATGAAAGGAGCACATTTTCTTTAATTGTTTAACAGATGGGACAGCTTTGTAGACAAGTCTAGATTAACTGTCTCCATGTATCCTGAATGTCAGGAGTTGTATATTGTTAAAATCCTCTGGGCAGTATAAATCTGTAAATCTGTGTGGGATTCTTGATTCCTATTATTTCACACACCTCCAGGTTTCCATGCCAGTCCTCACTATAGGGCATAGTATTTTCAGCTCCAGAATTTTCTCTTTATAGACACTGCCAAATTTGTTTGAATAGAAATTAGGTGTTGCAGAAGATTATCCAATGCACTAAGGTAGTGAACTGAGGTGGGAAAAAAATATGAATGGAGTCCTGTTTTCACTTACAATGCAATCAGATGCCAAACACTATGGGAAGAAAATGTTAAAACATAAGGAGTTGTGACATCACATTTAACTCCATACAACATCAATCCCATCAAGTACAGTCATGACAGCAACTGTTTGCTAAAGATCTACTGTAGCCAAACATAATCATCTCAATCTGTTAAATTTGATCTGCTTTTTTCTGACTCCGTACTAGGTGCCTGTTTTCTAGGAAACTCTAATGAAGAAGAAAAAAATTCCCAACAACAGCAACAGTGCCAGCCAAGTGTCTCTGGTCTCTGGCTTCTGTCCAACTTCCCCAGTTTCTGTTGCCTCATTCCATGACAGAGAGAGCATCCTTTCTGAGAGTTCTCATTCTACCATTCATCATGGATGTTGGAAGTTGATTTTGATAGATTTGCAATAAGCAGTGGTTTATAGATTGCCCCATTGTAAAGCCCTTTGGGGGATTTTCTAATAAAGGTGGTACGGCAAAATTTTTGACCATGCCAGAAGATCAGTCACCACATTTTGCTATCAGCTCTGTGCCACTAGAGAGCCCTGAAGAGATTAAGAAGCATCTGGAAATGAAGGCCTAAGGATGTTGCATATTACAGATCTGGACTTCAGAAAGTAAGAATGTAAGAATGTTCTTTTTCCTATTGTGCTAATATTGTTATCTAGTTTAATGTATATCTGGTTTGTATGCCTCCGGAAGGAAAGCAGCTCTTGGCTCTGTGGATCCAAACCAGACATGCTCTGTGAACTGGGTAATGAGGAAGACCAGTCAATTTCGAATTGCTCTCACTGCTGTCTCAAGGCCATTTCCTTTTTCTGCACTTAGAAGACACAGCAACTTGGTGGAACCTAAGAAAGATAAGAGTGGTTATGTGGGAATCTTAATACCTGTCATAATGAGATCTCACTCCTCTTCTTGAAGGAAATCATACTCAAACTCATTTAATTGCAACCAGTGGATATTTCAGAACATCATGAGAGAAATATTAGTTGAAATGTGTTGGGTATTGTTTTTGGTTTTGTTTTTCACTTTGTCATTATCCCCTGTAAATTCAATTGCTAATCAGTATCTAAAGTTTCATTGTGTCTGGAAGAGGTATTTGTTTGAATATCCAAATATCCAAATATCCAAATATCCAAATATCCAAAAAGTCTTATCTATTAGAATTGTATCCATCTCCATATAAGAGAAGCTTGAAAACAGCTTAAACAAAGAGGAGTTTCTATTTCTGATGTGACAAGCTGTTGAGAGGTGAGTGGTATACACAGGTGCAGTGACTTTACAATGTTACCAGGAACTCTATCTTTCTTTTTCACAATCTTTAGTACGCCTCTCATCCTATAGTGACAATATGGCTAAACTGCATATGTGTTCCAGGAAGGAAGTTGGAAATAAGTACAAAAGGGGAAATGTGTGTGATAGCTAAGTCATCCTTTTTTCTCTCAAGAAAATAATAACTCTTCTGGAATCTCTACTAAGTCATTTCGCCTTAGATGCTAGAACTGAAAAATAGGGTCATCCCTATCTGCAAGGGAGTCTGTGAAAGTAAGTTTTTGGTTTTAAACTGAACACATTGCCATCCCCAACAATATGAGGGAATTTTTGTTAATGAATACAAGTTCAAATGGAGGGTAAGAAAGTAACAGTGTCTAACACAATCTACCTCTTAGGTTCAATAGGCTCCCTCACGAAGGAGACAAGCCCAAAGTGTCACCCAGTTTCTTAATCCTATTCAAAGTCCAGATCTGTGGGCATTGTATAATCTCTCTGCCTAAATAGGATGAGGCTTCTTTTGGTTTCTTGATCTTTTAAGACTAAAAGACAAGTTATCTCTCCCATATACTCAACATACAATGGTGGAAAAGGAACCAGATTACAATAACAAGTATTCTCATTGGGAAACAGTGATGTGGGAAACCAGCATGTTTCTTAGATAAGAATAGTGAGGACTTTAAGATGTACTTAGTCAATCTGATGGGACTCCATTCTGCTATCTAGGCAAATCTCCCTCACTCACCGTATATCACTGTTCTGGTTCTGACCTGTGGGCAGGATACCTCTAGTGTGTTAAATTCCAAGGCAACATCTAAAATGGGAATTAGAGTAAATGCCTCTCTTAGAAGCTTCAGGGGTTTTGTGAGTTTCTTCTTGTGGTTAAGTTTAGAGGTCCAGGTATAGCCACAAGAGTTGAACATATAGAAGCAAGCCTGAATTTTTTAGATTCTAGCTGAAACTTAGTAAATGCCATGCTATGTGCAGGTGAAATCTAGTCTAAACTTTCTCTTTTAACCTGAAGACTCATATCTTTTATCAATTGACTTTTGAACTCTGCTTATCATAACCCTTAACCCTTAATGTAGTGACCAGTAGTTTTCTTGAGGCAATCCAAAATAATCTCTCTTCAGAACGCCAGTCCTTGTCTGTCAGCTTACCTCTTAGTAGAAAATACTTAATGAAAGGTGTTTGAGAAAGTCTAGAGGCCACAATCTAATCTTCTGCTAAGGCCCACTACCTCACGGAAGTGTTTATAATGGTTTATGTTTGATGCACAAGAGTAAATTTTTTCAACATCACAAAGCTTCATATTATGGGACTCAGCCAATTTATCTTGCAAGCCATAATAGGCAGAAAACATCTTCCTTAGCAAAGCTATATATTCTTCATTAACTATTTGCAGACCGACAAGCTTTAGCCTGTATTCATTCCACTCATAAAATTTTGCTAACATGGAAAAGAAGTAACCAGCATATGCCAATCATCTGAATTTTTTCCTCAATATCCTTCAAGGCCATATCTTTGGTCAGTATGTGGTCTACATACCATATACTACAGGTGACAACTTGGCCAAAGGTTTTTCTGCCAATAACAAAGATCACCAGCTTGCAATATCTGGGTGCTCACCTCCCATACCCTCCCTCCTTCACTCAGCCAATTGTACATGCTATATTCTGTAATTGTTGGACCCCCCATCTAATATCAAAATCTATATTAGTTAAAATTGCATATAGCTACCTATAACATAACAGAAATTTGACAACAATTATTTAACCAAATTGTCTCTCGTGAGACAAGAAAGCAACATGGCACATTCACGATGCCATCAGAAGAATCAGGCTTCCTGTAGCTCTGCTCAGCCATCTTCAGCTACGGGCTTGTGTCCTTCCAATCAAAATTTTGCTGTTTTACAGAACTGAGTCATAAGGGAGTTAGGCAGATATTTTTAATTTGAGAGATTATTACCTTCCACGCAATGTCGAGGATCTCTTAGTAAGAAAGAAAGGAGAACGTAGGAGACATATAGCACTGTTTGCCACCATTTCTGAACCCCAAGCTAGCATAACACACTTGGTAAAGTGGGTGGAGAGAATGTGTCTTGTGAAATACAGCCAAGCCCTGTGGGAGCATTTGAGTTCAAGTGAAGTGTGGTGGAAAGAGATTGTCTGATCCTTTTTATTACATATTGTGGTGGAAAGAGATTGTCTGATCCTTTTTATTACATACTGTGGTGGAAAAAATATGGAATCATGATGATGACATCCAGTTTATTCTCTGAGTATGTTGATGAAGACAATGATTGCCAGAGTAATACTGTGTAACACAACTCCATGGCCTTAAACAACCTTCATTTGTTTTCATCCTATTATCTGGGCATTGTTTGCATCTTGGATGATGTAGGTGGAGTTCAGCCTGTCTTGGCTCCACACTGTAAAGCCCATGTCGGTTCCACATGGCTGTCATCCTTCCTGGGACCATCCATACCTGTTCTTCCCAACAAAAAAGCAGAAAAACAAAAGGCCACGTCCATCCATGTAAGCATATTTCAAAACTCTACCAGTATCACATCTGCTAAAGCCCTATTGACTAAAACAAGTCACATAGCTAAGCCCAAACTCACTCTGCTTCCTCAGGGAGGAACTCCAAAGACACATAGCAAAACATGTAGACACAGAGTAGGAGAAAGAATTGAGGCTAGTAATCAAATCTACCATAAGCTGGTTCAATGACAATATCTAACACAACACGCATTCCCCATTTAAGGCAGGAGAGACAATTGTTACACATTCTATTATAGAAATATGTACAAATATAAAAGCATAATTTCTGTACAAAAAAGATCTCTTTGTAAGGCTGCATGTTTTTTTGTTTTGTTTTTTTTTTTACTTTTTGTAAGAGAAGATGATGGTAATAGCTGGTTAATTTTATGTGCTTCCTACAAGAAAGGAAAATTACTTCATGGTTTATATCAGGGAACTTCGGACTAATAAAGAAATCTAATTGAAGGGTTTTACTTATTCGTACACTTTTGGGAAATTGTGGTTTACATTTTTAAAGATAAATTTAGGGATAATACAGGTATTTATCTCATAAGATGTTACTGCTGGAAGTATCACATAGCCCATTTTATTCCAAAACCCAACCAAATCTAGGAATTATTTTTTTTCCACATTCCTTATAGATGAGCAGTCAGTCTACACTATACTTCAGTGGTGGGACGGTCACCTCTTCAAAGATAGCTCATTCCATTGTCCACAGCTGGCAAAGTTAGAGTCTTCTTCCCCTTGCCCTTACTTCTAGAAACCTAGAAAGAGTTTTGTCAAATCTATTTCAGAAATTTATTAGTTTTCTAGGGCTATCATAGCAAATGACCACAAACTGGCTAGCTTAAAATAACAGAAATTTATTATCTCACAGTTCTGGAAGATAGAAGTCTGAAATCAATGTATTGGCAAGACCATGCTCCATCTGAAGGTTCTTGAGAAGAAACCTTCCTTGCCTCTTCCTAGCTCCTGGTGGCCTGGCAATCCTTGGCATTCCTTGGCTTATAGCTATATCACTCCAATCTCTGCTTCTGTCTTTACATGGTCTTTTTCCCCCTATATGTTTCTCTCTGTATCCTCTTCTTTTCTTATAAGGACACCAGTCATTAGAACCTACCTTAATCTAGTATGATCTTGTCTTAATTTAATTATGTCTGGAAAGAGTTTATTTCCTAATAAAGTCACATTCTGAGGTTCCAGGTGTACGTGATTTTTGGGGGGGCAGGGGGGACATTACTCAACCACTAAAAAGACCATTTCAAATATTTGAACAGAGATACTATGTTCCTGCCTTGGTCTTCTCTTCTTTAGCCTAACACCCAATACCTCCAAATCTCCTTAAATTATACTGTTCCCAGACCTTCACCATCTAGGTCAACTTCCTTCAGTATTCCATAAATGAACATTGTGAACTGTAAATAGGTAATTTTATTTATTTTGAGCATAACTACTAAAAAGAACTTTAGGAAAAGGATTATTTGTAAAGTTTCACACCCAAGAAATTGTAAGTGATTTTTTTCAGCTAATACCTGCCCCCTGGATCCTGTACATGGTGATCCAAGATGGGAAAGATATTACATCAGAAATCATCTCCACTGCCCTGATGCTGACTTTTATACTCCATTGGGTGCTTTTTAGATTGTATTTTACTACCTATGTCAAAGACCAATACTGGTCAAGACTTATTACCCACCAATGAGCTGTAAAAAGACTGCTGAAAAGGGCATTGGAGGCCACTGAAAATATAGATCACACTCTGCTAGGGCAAAAATGCCCCTGGCCCAGGACTTTATTAGCATTAGAGTTTCATTACTGCCCTTTCAGCTCTGCTTCAGAGCATCCCATTGCAACTCAGGCTTTAGAGTGTCAAAGACTGTAAAAAGATGGGAATATTGAAAATATGTCTGATCCTACCATACACCACCACAGCAGGGACCACACCTCAATTAATTCCATCCGAAGTTTTTGTAAGTGGGCACAGGGCCTTGTTCTAAACATTGTGGGAGAATTAATCAATCACAATATTTATTTAGCTTCTACCATCTATTCAACAAGCCATTGTCCCTGAGTTGGCAGTCTAATGGTGGATGAAAAAGATTGTGAGAAGGTAAATGAGGTGGAATAAATGCAGCTTAGTAGATGAATGCTCAGCCTCTGGAGACATACAGACTTGGACTCATAATCCTGGATCTGCTACGTACTAATTAAATGTGACCTTGGTCATTTACTAATCTCTCTAAGCCTCAAATTCTTCATCTGGAAAATGGGAATAATAATCTATTTATTTTATAATGTTGTTATGAGGACTAAATGAAAAAATATAAGGTACCTGGGTGTCTCAGTTGTTGAGATAACCAACTCTTGATTTTGGCTCAGGTCATGATCTCGGGTTCATGAGATCAAGAGCTCCGTTGATTTCTCCACTGAGCATGGTGCCTACTTGAGATTATGTCTCTCCTTCTCCCTCTGCCCCTCCCCCCAACACCTACCCCTTATCCCCCCCACTCTCTCTCAATAAACAAACAAACAAATAAACAAATGCATGCAGTGTATTTAGCAGAATCTTTGGCATTTAGTAAATATTAGTTGTCTTTATTGTAACAATAACAATGCAAAACAAAGGAAAACAATTCTGAAAAGGGAAAATAAATCTAGGAAACACACACTATCTGATTGCAACACTTACTATGATGCTACATTAACCAAGGCAATGTGGTATTGAGAAAAAATAATATAATCGGCCAGGGACAAAAATAATTTGATTTTAAAGTAATGGGCAAAATATTTGAACATATACTTCACTGAAAAGAAAGAGAGAGAGCCATATGGATGGCAAATAAATACATGTAAAGATAACCAGTGTGATTGATCATTAGGTAAATGCATATTAAAGCCATAAGAATTCTTAAAATTCAAAAAACTGAAAACGCAGAGTGTTGGCAAGAATGTAGAACAATTCTTAACACTCATACACAACTGGTGAAAATATAAAATGGCACAGCCACTTTGGGAAAAAGGTTGGGAATTTCTTACCCAGCTAAACATATTCTACCATATAACCCAGTATTCGACTCCTAGGCATTTCCCAAGAAAATTGGAAGTATATGTCTATACAAAGAACTGCACATGAATGTTTAGTGTTGCTTTATTCATAAATCACCCAAAACTGGAAACAACCCAAATGTCCATCTGATATAGTTTCTGGAGTGTGTTGAGGTCCAGAGCCGATGGCCAAGAAAGAATTTTTGAGACATCTTTGGTGCAAAAAGGTGATTTTATTAAAGCATGGGGAGAGGACCTGTGAGCAGAAAGAGCTGCTGCCCTGGGGTTGTAAGGACTGGCTGATTATATACTTGGGAGTTGGGATAAGGAAAAAGGGAGGTGTCCAAAAGGACTTTCATATGCTAGAGAAGACTCTCAGGATACTGGAGGCCTTGCTATTGTCAAGGCAAGATTGTTTTTCCTTCTAGCAAGGCATTAACATTAAGATAGTTGGGAGCTTCCTGGAGGAATGTTATAGTCTTCCCATCTCAGGTCCTTGTCAATGGGCTGCAGGTCATAAAGAAATTTTATTTTGTTTACTTTCCCTTCTGCCTCTGTTTCCCACATCACTTATGGAGGGGAGGGTGAGGTTAGGGCTCCAGGAAATTGAGTTATGGGTCTCTGAAAGTTAGGCTATTGATAAGAATGTGTGTTTTTTTTGTATGTCACTAAGACATTGGTAAACTGATGGAGACTCCTGCCTTGCAGGAGTGTGATCTCTATCAGATAACCATGTGGCTTTTTTCCTTCCCTTAGTTTTAGGACAGCCAGGAGTGCCTGAGGAATGTCACACATGTCCCAACAGGGAGTGGGAGGAGGGGTTGCGGGATGTCAGCTTGTGCTTCGACTTCAGCTTGCCTTCTGTTCCCTCATCACATCAACTTGTGGTAGATAAAGAATTGTGGTATATCCATATAATGGATTAATACTCAGTAATAAAAAGAAACACACTATTAATATGTGTAACCACAAGGTGAATCTCAGAAGCATTGTGCTAAGTGAAAGAAGCCACACACAGAATACTATCCTATCCATACCATGTGATTTCATTGTATGAAATTCTAGAAAAAGAAAATGTATAGGCACAGAAAGTAGATCAGCGGTTGCAATGCAAATATGTCAGTGGGCTACAGTTGCGGGGAAGGGAATGACTGCAAAGGGATAAGGACGGTATTCGGGGGGATAATAGAAATGCGTCACACCTTACTGTGATGTTTGTTACATCACTACACACATTTGTCAAATCTCAAATTCTACCAGTAAATGGTATTGTTTGTAAAGTATACTTCATTTATTACAATAACACAAAAGACATTATAAGGCAATGTTTGATTTATCATCAAAAGATAGAGAACTAAAGAATCACATAGTGATCAGTATGTGAAATACATCTTGTCCAATGAACTAATTTTAAAGAGGACAAAAAGTCCAGAAAGTAGAACTGATTACTACTTGGTTATGCACAAATTGACTTTGCTCACCTAGGAGGGCTTTTAAACCTAACCCAGTTGTAACAGAATTGCAGTGCCAACCCCCACATATTAAATAAAGTGCACAGTCTTCCTATCACTCCCCAACTTTAGGGAAATGTTTTAGGTAAGCAACTGGAAAAGAAATATAGAGGAGACACGTAGGCAAGGAAGTGGCAAGAGAAATTTCTACTTAGTCTTGAAAGACCTCCTATACACAGTGATCTTAGGAGCTGCTGTGCAAGGGGACAACCTGTTGACTTGGGAAGTCACAGATCCCCATCCTAGGATCCCCATCCAAGGATCCCACTTGGATGGATGGGGGAAAACAGCAGAATGGATACTTCATACAAAAATAAAGATACTTAAGAAGGAAGCAGGGTGGGAGTAGAAAAACACAGATGGCATCAGAGTGTGACTCTGAACATAAAAGTGTGGACTTAGGTCCTGTTCTGAATCAACAGGGAGATGTTATTCTCAACTTAGTCTCCACATTCTCTCCCTCAGGAGATCTAAGTCTGTCATTTGACTGGTCCAGGGATCCACCTGATGGCTCTTGATTAGAAAAACGAGATAAATTGTTTGAGACCTGAGAGTATACTTATTGAACCCATTCAGAGTGGGGTGGCTGGGAGACAAAGTGGATATAAATGACTGGATTCTAGGCCTGGTTCTGCCAGCATAATCTGTGCACATTTCTGAACCTCATCTTAATTTCTTCAATGGTCAAAAAAAAAAAGATAATTCTGGGGTAAGGGGGTGTTAAAAAGAAAAATAAGCCCAAAATGTGGTTGTTTGTCCCCCATGACAGCAAATCAAGACTTTATTACAGTTTCAACCTCTCTCAGGTATGTGAGCTTTTAAAAGTCAATCTGAAATTTCCTAAGAAGTGAGGTCACTTGCATGATTTAAAAAAAACCTGTTTTTCGGGTGCCTGGGTGGCTCAGTTGGTTAAGCGACTGCCTTCGGCTCTGGTCATGATCCTGGAGTCCCTGGATCGAGTCCCGCATCGGGCTCCCTGCTCGGCAGGGAGTCTGCTTCTCCCTCTGACCCTCCCCCCTCTCATGTGCTCTCTCTCATTCTCTCTCTCTCAAATAAATAAATAAAATCTTTAAAAAAAAAAAAAAAAAAAAACCTGTTTTTCTCTTCCCCTCCAAAAAGAAGATGTCCTAGCTTACAATCCTTTTCTTTTGCCAACGAAAACCTTCCATTTTATACAACTAAGAACATCTCTCCACTTGGTCGATGGGATGCTGCCCAATTCATTAATTGCTTAATAAAGACAATTAGATCTTCAAATTTACTCAGTTGAATTTTGTTGTTGTTGTTTTTTAACAAGGGTGATACTAGAGACATATATAATAATTTACTGGTTGGGTGAGAGAATCTTATATAAATGGTAAATCGGATGATGATGATGAGCTGTGTCTCTCTACCTACATACTTATAATCTATTCTCTTTGAGAAGAATAATTGATATTCTAGAGCGCTCATATTTGAATTGAACTGTAGTTTAGTTCAAATAAAGAATGATTCTACCAAAGGCTACCATAGGCTACCAAAAATTAATGTGTATGTCCAGGTAACTCTCCAGTGAGCACTGAGGCTAAAAGGTAATGAATGTGCAAAAGGAGGAAGTAAGGTCTTATAACTCAAGATGAGTAGGAGACGGTGACTTAATCTATACATATACATATACATACATACAGTGTCCAAGGCGGTAATCTCAATTGAGCATATAAGGTTAAAGACAATGACATGTCATATTCATAGTAGAAAAAGATCAAAGAAATCAGAGATAAGCTCTGTGGGGCCTTTGGTGTAACACTGATATATAGCATAGACAAAATCGAATGGCTCACTTCCCAAATGGCATCTGTCCTGTCAAAGGAAATAAAAAAGATGGAATGAACATTCATAGGAGAATAGAATTTCACGATGGTGAGGAAGAGTCCTTTTCATCTGGAAGGCACAGTCCTTTAAACTGTGGGGAAGGCACCATTCTCAACATTGCTGCTGAAGGGGAGAATAGAATCTCAGGCCAGAAGGAATGCTGAACGCAGGAAAATTGTGTTCCACTGGTCCACTGGAGGAAGCTACGTGAATGAGTTATTAAAAATGAATTATTTTTATTTATTTACTTATTTTTAAGTAGGCTCCATGCCCAGCACAGAGCCCAATGCAGGGCTCAAACTCACGACCCTGAGATCAAGACATGAGTGGAGATCAAGAGTCAGATGTTTAACTGACTGAGCCACCCAGGTGCCCCATAAAATGTATTTTTTTAAAAAGAGGCAGAGAAGGACTCAAGAAAAACACATTACCGTATTGAAGACAAGCTTGGTAATTATCTCTCTAATTTGAATAATAATAATTAATAATAATAATTTTCATAAGAACAAGTGGGAAACTTCCCCACAGTAACCAATCTTAGGAAATGACCTTTAAACCAGCACAGTTTTCCATAAAATCCACCAGGGTAACACCAATCTAAAACGTCAGTTGGTAACGGAAGCACATAATGACAAATACAAATAAAAGAGTAACATGGGGATCATCGTGGATTCTGGACAAAAGAGATTCAAGGAACGCAGTCTTCCCAGCACTCTCCAGATAAGATTTTCTAACAGACCAACAATGGGGTCTCTTAGGTACAAGTGCCGTGGTAATATTGTGCAAATGTCAGATAAAATACTCTTTTTTCATTATTTTTCTGGCTTAATGACAGTGTATTTGTTAATCGTATTTTTCTATAGAAATCTGGAGTGTTTTGATTGGTCAGTCAATATCTTGTGATTTTGATCAATTTGGGTCAATTCCTTGACCCGTTATAACCTGAAGAATTAAAAAAAAGGTTTTATTTTGTGTACAGTATGCTGACAGACCCTGAAACCTAGATGATTTAACAAGGGTAAAAAATGCTGCATGAGCTAGCATAAAATACCTTCTAGTTTTTTCTAATACTTTACCATTTACCTCATCTTATTCATATTATTCCAAAACTATTCACTATTTGTCTTAGACTCCTTTGATTACAAATAATAAAAACTGAGTTGAAAAAATAGGCAAAACAAACACCAACAATAAAACAAGTGAGGACAAGTGAGCTGTGTATGATTCACTTCCTCCTTGTATAAACTGGCTTTGTCTCCCTCTCTATGAACACAGTAGAATATGGCAGCTCCCTCACTCCCGGGTTTGTAGCGCCTCACCTCAAACTCAGGAAAATGAAAAACTAAAATCTCTCATCCACATTGCCCAAATCTGAAAGTACAGAACTTGATTGTCTTGCTTGAGATACAGCATCTACCCCTGGGGCCAACAACTATGGCTAAAGAGGGGTCCGCAGAAGACTGACAGGGCAGCCATGAGAGGATAGAGGGACAATACCCTGTCCCCATGGGTATAGCTCTCAAGGAAAAAGTGTAGAAAATATCCTGTACATCAGTGCTTCACAAGCTATATTCTGTTTACGAATCACCTGGAAGCCTTGTTCTGATTTGGATTTGATTATTCGTGTGGGACCTGAACGTTTGCATTTTTTAGCAAGCTCCTAAGTGATGTTGATATTGCTCATCTGCAGATTACACTTGCCATTCAAACAAAATACCTTCTTGTTGAACACATCTCAATGATTATTATCCTGGGGCAGCCATAAGGGTGCACCACTCAGATCCCCATACAAAATCAGCCTGCCATGAGGAGCCCAACTAGCTGACAGCCTCCCACTGTGGGTGCCTTCAGGATTTGCCTCAGCTTAAAAACTGAGACCACATCCTCCCTGGGCAGCTCCTAAACAAACTGCGAGCACAGTCATATTACAAGGACTTGTCATTTCTGGCCAGCAGGGATCCCTGTGCCAGAGAACGGAGCTTGGATGATGAAGTGCATTGAGGTCAGCCTCCTGAGGCAAGGAGCAGGGCAGAGAAGATAAAAAATTGGTTGGGAGTTGGAACTGAGAATAATCAGTGCAGCAGGGTAAATGCTGAATTTCAGGTATGAACAAGGCACAGCAGTATCGGAAGTATGGGAAGAATGCTTGTGGAGAAGGGTGACCTTCCTAAAGAAAAGAAGAATCAAAACATGAGCTTGATGTCTGCCTAAAAATTTGAGGATTGTCTCCGGGAAGCTAGTTTTAAGTCTTCTGTCTTGCTTAGAGAACAAGATAAGGTTTCTCATGGGAAGCATACTGCATTTCGACAAAGGGGAAATTTTTTACAGTGGAGCTACCCTACCATTAGATGATTTATGGGAGAGTGAGTTTTCTGTTGCTGAAAGTATCTAAACAGGGACTGTTGGGATGGGGACTTGCCCAATGACATGATCGGATTAATTATAGTTGGCCAGCGCCAGAGACCTGACAGGCCTTAAGGGAGTGTTCAGTCTAGGGGATGAGGTCCAAGGCCCTGACATTGGGAGGAGTTTGGTTAGTCATTATTTCCCAGGTCTGGCTAGGCTGTATGCCAGGCATCCTGGAGGGTGCTGGTGGTGAAAACTCTCCTTGACCAAACCTTGCCAGGCTTCTTGAAGTCCTCTTCTCAAGCTGGCCTCGATCTTTGGACTTCTGTGCCTGTCTGTGCAGCATCCAATTTCAGCAAAAATTCTACTCAGTCAGTTTATAACAACAATCCCCACCCTGGATACCTGATCTTCCCATCCTGTGCTCAGCAAGAATCCTGTCACATCAGGTTAGCCAGAATTCCCCCTTACTCCTAATGTTTCCCTCTTAGTAATTTTCCATCCATGGAACCCCACCTTGCCCCTTGGCTACAAATCCCTTTCTGTCCACGCCATATGCAGAATCAAACCTGGCTCTTTCATTCCCCTATTGCAATAGTTCCTGAATAAAATCTGATTTTATCACTTTATCTATGGTCCAGCTTTTGTTTTTCTCTAACACCAGAGAGACATCATGGTTAGTAAAATCCACCAACCTTCAAGAAGGAAACAGATATAAATCAAAAAATTATAACACAAATGCATACTTACAAACCAAGATAAAAACTCTGAGCGAAAGGAAGATGTTTTTGAGTGATCTAGGCTAAAGGAGATCAGAGATGGTTCCCCTGAACGTGTGACACCTGAGCTAAGATTTCAAGCGTGAGAAGGAGGTGACAAAGGGTGTGTGTGTGTGTGTGTGTGTGTGTGTGTGTTGGAGTCAAAGAGGTGTATCCTCCTGAGTCTTGGAAGGAAGGATACAGGATATTCAAAAGGGGTAACTGAGGAGAATTTAGTGAAGAGAGTATTCACAGAGGTGTGGTCTGGGTGAACAACTAGGCGTTTGTGAGCACGCAGGAATCAGCAGCAGGGGCAGCCTGAGGGGCCAAGATGGAGGTTGGTACTGGAACCCCAGGACAGAGGCAGATGTGGGATAAGATTTGCCTCATGGGAGCTGTTGCCACAGGTAGTAAAACACATCTACTCAAACCCTGAGAGAATCCCAGTGAAATAGTCTACAGAGGCCAGCATACCAGAACACAGAGCAGGGTTGAGACAGATAGAGAGTATATCTAGAGGGGCAAGTAGAGTTTAATCAGCACAAGGCAAAGAAGGGTGCTGAATGAGAATGGAGGGTAGGTTAGCCTTAGACCATGTTAAAGGATTTGGATTTTATCAAGAACAATGGAAACCTGAAGAATGTCAGGGCCAACCAGCCGCTTAGGTAAGTGTCTGGGATCAGGTCTCAGCCAGAATCAGGAACCCTGCTACGGAAATGTATTTAGTCAAGACTTCAGTCCTTGGATTCCTGTCATGGAGGTTAGACTACAATGAACTGTTAAGGCATTTTTACCTCTGATTCATATAGAGGCTGTCTGGAAATGCTTTGTTGAAGAAGATGCTAAAGCCCTATCCAAGTTGAGTGGGAGGAGGGCTGCAGTTCACTAGTGATGTGAAATACCATTAGTCTGTTCTGGAAAGAGGTGAGTAGATCACATCCTTGGACATGTTCAAAGTGGAAAAGACCTTATTAATTAGTAATCTCAGATTTCAAGGTTTTTTTTCATATGAATGGCCTACCAATTTTAGAATTAAATTGTTTGTAGAAGTTCTGAGTCTTCTAACAACTTGATAAGATAAGGCGCTTGTGCTGAAAACTTCAGTGATTAAGAAGGCTCTTCAAAAACAAAAATACTTACTGAAGAGATAAAACTGAAAAACTTGGAGAAAAAAAATCCTTCTGTATTTAGTAAGATTTAAAGACTACATTTTGACATAAAATTCCTTCTAGTTTGCTTTTTTTCCTATCTTATTAATGAGAAAAGAAAAAAGATTTTGTTTAGCAAGTAATAATCAACTCTGAAAATTACAAAAGAAGTAGAAGTTTTCTATGTGACTCACTGGCCGATTATACCCAGCAAGGGCGGCAGAGAATATGGCGTCCTCGGGTTTGCTTTGCACAGGAAGACCCCGTGTGATTTGGGGCAAGGAAATAAGGTATTTATGGTTTTCTTTGAGTGTGAAGAATTAACAAATTAATCTTTATTTTAATCCATCTATTGTTATGACTAATGTAATTAGCATTTATTGAGCATTTACTGGATACTGGTCACTCTGCCAAGCATTTATATGAATTATTTTATTGAATCCTCAAACCTGGTGATATGCTGGTAAACCAGCTCTTTAAAATTGAACTAACTTTAATTTAATTTAAAAATAGCCCGATTTGTAATGTTTGCCAATTTTCATATTTTAAGCACTCCCATGAACAATTTAGTAATCAGCTCAAAAAACTCCTGACTATTGAACAATTGTCTGTCATGAATTAGTGCAAGCTTTCTCTGGCACAACACTGCTTATGAAACTCTATTCATTCAAATACTATGCGATTCAACTGCTGTTACAAAGAAACTAAAGTGCAGTGGCCCGAATAAGAGAAGTTTATTTCTCTTTCACGTAACAGTCTGGGATGACTTGAGGTCTCTGTTTCTCAAAATTCCCTCTCACCCAGGCTGGAGGGGCACCTCTACCATCCTGAACCACAGAGTCTCAAAGGGAGTTCTAGCAATAGTCTTTGAAGAGAACAAAAGGCAGATGGAGGAGGAAGATCAGGGCAATCACCCCTAAGATGATTAGAGCTGCCCAGATCCCTCCCCTCACATCCCTATCTTAGTCACTTGACCATACCTAGCTGCAAGAGAGGCTGGAAAATGTTGCTGATGGCAGCCACTTGCCCAGCTAACACCGGGTGTACTCTGTAAGAACAGACTGGACTTGGGGTGCCTGGGTGGCTGAGTCAGTTAAGTGCCTTTGGTTCAGGTCATGATCCCAGGGTCCTAGGATTGAGTCCCACATTGGGCTCCTTGCTCAGCAGGGAGCCTGCTTCTCCCACGCCTTCTGCCCCTCCCCACTGCTCATTCTCTCTCTCTCTCTCTCTCTCAAATAAATAAATAAAATCTTTTAAAAAAAGGAAAGACTGGACTTTGGTGAGGGTCAATCATCTTTGCTACACACCCTACTCAGAATGCCCATGACACAGTGGAGTCCTGGTGCAGAGTTCCGGCCACCATCTGACTCCTAACTCACCATACCAACTATCTGACTTCAAGATGCATTTTTTTAGTATCCTTGCCTGTAAAATAGAAGCAATAGTAGTATTTACCACATGGATTTTTTTTTTGGTAAGGAATACACAATTTAATGACATTGAAATCTTGGAATGGTTCATGGTATACTCTACGCATTCAATTTAAGATAGTTATTAATATTCTTGCATAGTAGACATGGGAACTGAGGTATATGAGCATCACAGAATTGGCAAAGATGATAATTTGAGTTTTCTCACTCCCTCCTAATTCTAGAAATTTTTGACAAATGATGTTGCCTGCTTTGCTTCCCTAAGCCAGTTGTATCTCAGGCTAACCAAAAGGACTTTCAAAGTAAGAATCAAAGTTGGATAAAGTAGAGGCTAGGAGAGGTATATTCTTATTTGCAATGCTGAATATTTCTCAGGGTAAAATTTAAATGACAGTTGGAACTCATGGAAATGAAATACTTTATGTGGTTTCAGCTAAATTCTATGTCAAATGATCCAATCATAAAAATTTATACCAATCCACAGTGGCAATCTTAACACTATATAGGTAGGGGTGGTGAGCAGATCGACACATCTCTGTGAAAGGCGACTCAAATACAGTATTCTAAATTACTGGTTATTATTTGAATTCTAGGATTTTGTTTTCTTCAATGAGTATGAATGACTCCGAGTTATTTATACACATATATTAAAAGTAATTTTAAAAACTAGGGGCCAATTTTTTTAATTCAAAGAATGGCATGTGTGTCCTTTCTAGTGAATTCCCCATAGACTAGTCTTTGAGATCAGTTTCTTTAGATTCCAGTCATTTTCCTCATGTGGCAGGTTACCCCTACCTGCCACGATTCTGGAACTTTGTCAATCTACATTCAATTTCACTGGCAAAAAACACTCTAATTTTTTCCTGATAAATTCTATATTTTTTCCTTAGATTCAATTGCTCCTTTGGGCAGTATTAATGATTCCCTCAGAAGTCCTGATGGAAACAAAGAGAAGAAATAAAGAGACAACTGGGATTTCTCTGAAACATTGTCCCCATACTCTGTCATCATGGAATCAAGAACTGAGCCAGTAGAATTGTCTAGTGCCCTGAATAAATGAAGATCACTCTACACCTCTCTGCATGCATGATTTTTATTTGTCATACTGGAGTTGTTTGGGTAACCATGAGGTAGTCCTGAGAAATGAGGGCAAACAGGAAGGTATTTTGCCCCAACGTGTTGTGAAGGAGCACAACTCTCAGAGGAACCTAAACTGTGGAAGGAGGAGAATCACAACCAGAGACAATTCTTATCTGGGTGGTTGTATGATCTAAAATGGTTGTGTAGCCCAAAAATGAGAAATTGAGCCTTAAAGTCAAAATCCAAAGAGGAAAGTAAATCTTAGCGTGTGTGAGAGGAACAGATCAGAACTCATTTATTCAGGCTGTCAACAGAGAGAGAGCACAGATCCACTTTTATTTGGTGCCTGGATTGTGGCACAAGAGTGCTGGTGGCTGCAGGGTAGGGAAAGGAGAAATCCTGTTTCCAAGGACCAAGCCCATTCCTTAAATCTGGGTCTGAGCAGCGGACATTTCTCCCACTCTGGATCAGATGTTGGATCAGTTTCACTTTCTCCCACATTTCCAGTATTTCTGCCTTCACATTTCTGCCCAGCTGTCTCAAGTTCTCCCCCACCCCTCTCTGCTTTCCATGTTATGGCAAACTTTACCTGTCCACTCACCTACCCTGTCAGTTCTTGAGGTCTGTTTTTCAAGATATTGATACCAGACACCAAGATATTGATCATTTTGACACCAGTCAATTCTCAAGCAAACAAGTCAAATGCAAGATCTGCCCAGGGTTCCTATTTTTCATGAGTGCTCACTCGCATTCTCAACAGTGTAGCCATGCTGTGACACTGAGAATTAGGGCACATGTCACTGTGTCACATATGCTGTTGGTGACCAACACCTTTTGGTATATTCTTTGTCACTTTTCTTTGTATTCATAATGCACATGAGTCATACCGTATCTGTAATTTTTTTTATCTGTAATTTTTATATTGTTTTTTTCTTGAGTACAGTCTTTATTATTTTCAGCAGAAAGGAAAACAGCACACACGTTTCCATGCCTCTATTCTTCAGCTTCAACAACGATCAACCTTCTGCTGTTCTGTGAGCTGTTGAATGTGTATCTCATTTTTCATATCTTGAGATTGTAAACATGTTGTGAAGAATGATGCTCGAAAGATAGTCTGTATTTAGATCTCATCTCTTTGGCACAGATACCCAGAAGCAGAATTTCTGAGTGTAGCTTATCCCATCCCCCATTTCTAGATACTCCAAATATCAATGGGTTAAACAAGGGTCCTTCCGCTCTGTTTACACTCGTGCTCTGCCTTCTAAGAACAAGCCTAACTCTTGGAGTTGCTTTATGAATGAGGAATGACCCAACATGGGCTCCAAAGCTCAGAGTTAAGTTCTGCTTTCCACTGTGGGCAATTCTTTGGAGCCCACCTTGTGAATGTCACAGGGGCTTCCCATGACTGTAGGGAGACATGAAGAGCGTGGATCAGAGTCATGGTCAAAGTTGCAGATCAGTTCTTGGCGCCTTTTAACCCAAGAACGGCTTAGACGCAGGCATTTTTTTTTTCTCCCTCCCCCAAGCCCCTCTTGACAACACGACAAATGATAATCTGAAATCAAACACGACACTCTACCTGCAGGACCTGGCGCTGACAGATGGAGCCGTGTTTAAATAGCTTCATGTTGCCAGTCCCAATAAAGGGAAAGTACACAAAAGCCTGAGTCTAATGGGATATAAAAAGTGCTCAGAATTTGAAAGGGAGGCAGGTAAGTGTACTGATGATGAGAACCGTCTGACCATTCATCAGCATGCAGGGCAATGTGTCCTCGGAGGTCGGCGGGAGTAGCCATAGCTGTGGCCAGTGGCCAACTCAGGGCAGGTGGGTAATGTAAAGTTTGGGAATGCTAAGGGCTTTCATTTAGCTTAGATGGGTGCGAGGGAAACCTGCCAGATTTTTGATCCGTGTTGGGCTGGTAGGCATGCAACAGCTGCTTTCGTTATCTGAGAATGAGGCATCCTGGAACTGTGGGACCACTCTAGGCTTAATGATTTGGGGGTTTTGTTAAATAAAGGCACTTAGATGACATTCTAGTGGAGAATGAGGCCTCAAAAGGCTCCAGAAAGAAAAACAACCTTTACCTTGAATTTTGGATTTGGCTCCCATGAGGCTGCAGTCATGTATCCAGTTGAAAGAACCCACAGAATACTTTGGGGGGGGGGGGAAGCCTCTCATCTTCAACCCAATTTGAATTGGTTCCAGCACCATCTGCAGAAAATGTTAAGTTTGGTCTATGATCCTATATGGCAAAGAGCTTCCCTATTTGTGGCCTTTTAACCCTCATTTTTTTAGGAACTGGCCATAGCTACTCCATGGCACACAGGGCCACTCAGAACTCTTGGCAGGGATATCCTGAGGGCTTCACTGCTTTGGAGCTGGCTTCATCCTAAGGTCCTTCAGTCATACTGTAGACTCATCCCATAGGATGGTCACCATCTTCAAAACCCATTGGTGCACTGAGTCCATCAGCATTTCTTGGTAAATACCTTGCCAAGCTCTGTGGGGATCGTTAAGGTTGTAAAGAGAAATGAGACAGTCACCAAACTTAAGGAGTTCACAGGGGGTGCAGGAGATAGACTTTAAATACATCATTATAAAATAACTTTAGTCCAAGTGGTATAACCGCCAGAGGGGTTTATGAGGGTACATCTACTTGGGATTGTTGATGAGAGCTTCCCAGGAGTCCTGGGGTGAGTCACTCACTGGTCTTTAAGAGAGAGGAAATCAATTACTAGCTACTATTTATGGAATACTCAAAATGTGCCAGGTATTAAACCAGGAAGTTTATTATTTTAATTAAGTTAATTCGACTACTGCGTGCATCAGATATCGTCAGTCTCAATGTACAGATAAGAAAAATGAGAGCAGGTCATGAGCTGAAGGACACACAGCCAGAAGGAGTCAGAACACAGCTATGAATTTAGTTTTTTCTGACTTCAAAGCTCATGCTTCGTGCTCAGCACCACACTGGTTTTGGACAAAGGAAAGTGACAGAGGCGTGTACCCAGACAGAGAGGTAGAGTGACTGCCACCAACTTTTCCCAGGTGTTCCTTCATCTCTTTCCTCCAGGCCAGACTCAGCATTCTGACATTTTTCTCAGCTTTCTCAATCCCTCAGTGATGGCATACTAACTGTATTCCCTTCCTCCACTCCTTCAAAACACGCATTCCTTGGAAGAGACCCCAAGACAAACCTCAAAAGTGCAAATTCCATGAGAACAAAACAAGTGAAGACAAAAACAAATTCTTCAAAACAAATGGCTGTAAGGTCTCCATTTTCTTCTGGAGTCTAGAAGGCTAAGCCCAAGGTCAGGGCATCCTGGTACCAAATCATGATTTGTACAGATTTTGAAGAACTCTCTGCTGGTCTTATTTAACTAAAAAGACACATGGACCGTGACTGAAGAATAAGATGAGCTTTGACATTTGCAACCTGTGGCAAGTACACTAAGTGCAATATCTGCTCCCCAATGAGCCAGAAACTAAGAAGATAGACACTTTGACTCAATGCCAATTTGCCCACCCCATGACCATGGCTTTTGACTACTTATTGATCAGCTCAGGTGAGCCTCTCTGTTTATCTCTGAGCATTTCTTATGCACCTTCTTTTCTGTTGAAGGAATGAGTTATTGATCCCATTTTGCCCACATGTGGCCATATTGTGTGGCAATACTCTACAATGACGCATCAGTTACCTTGCAGTTAACCTTGAGACCAAAATGGGTAATACTGGTCCTTGTGACTGGAAGTGAGACAGCTTTCTCACCAGTCACAGGTTCTTATTAGATACCTCAATTTTCACACGTGTTTGATAGTCCAAACATAGTCCAGCTGACTATTAAAGCACAGGGTTTTATTTTTAACCAGCGTTAAATAGTTCAGTGTCCCTACGAATCTCCTAAGGTGCTCCCATGAAGATTCTGACTTCTGGGTCTGAGGTAGGTCAAGATTTGGCATTTCTATCAAGCTCCCAGAAATACTGCTGATTCTTTGACCACACTGAGTAGCGAAGCTAAAAACTGTGTTCCGGGTACTTACCGAAGAGTGATCTCTAACACGTGGCTACTCAACCGCTTTTGTGGATGTAGAGAAATGAATGAATTATGTATACTTTGGGACATCCCAGTAACACTGATCTCAGCTGAGCTTTTGAGGGGTTTTCTAAACCACTAAACAATACTTCAGTGTATGTTAATATAATTTCTCATATAACCCTCATACCAGCACTAAGAAATAGCTGTAGTTATTATATTTTGTAGACATGAAACTGAAGTTCAGGTGGGTTAAGAACTTTCCCCCAGTCACTTAGCTCTTAAATAACAGAGCCAAACTTGGACCCAAAGTTACTGTAATATATTCTGCATTTTACTTCTGATTCCACATTATTTTCTTACCCTTAGTTCCCTTTTCCATTATTTTTCTTAGTTACTTTAAACATATTTTTTTAAGTTTTCATTTATTTATTTATTTGAGAGAGAGAGAGAGAGAGAGAGAGAGAGGGAGAGCAGGGGGAGGGGCGGAGGGAGAAGCAGGCTCCCCACTGAGCAGGGAGCCCAACATGGGACTCGATCCCAGGACCCTGAGATTATGACCTGAGCCAAAGGCAGACACTTAACCACCTGAGCAACCCAGATGCCCCACTTTAAACATATTTTTATTACTCTATTACCTGACTCTTTTTACTATCAAAAACACTTTGCTTTCCTTTTGTGTTAAGCTAGTTTATTATAGAAATAATTTGAGTACAAAAAATTTGAAAACAGAGCAAATCAGAATGAAGAGAACACAAAAGTTCTTCTACTTCCAGTTCCAAAGATAGTTCTTCTGAAAATGTTGGTAATTCTCCTTCCAAGTGTTTTCCTCCTATGCTTATGCTTATCTTTTTCTTTGAAATAATGGTATATGATTCCATGTATATGTTTTATAATTGCCATTTCTTCATTTAACCAGGTAATTCAATCATCTGCCCATACTAATAGACATACTTCCAGAATGTTATTATCCATAAGTACAGGGCACTTGTCTAAATGAGCAAGAACTAATTTATTTGCCCTATCTTTCATTCTTGAGTATTTACATTGCTTTATTGTTTTGTTTTTGTGTTTGTTTTTTAATTTAATTGCACCACAGCCAATAACACCCTATATATTTGTGTTGCTGCACACTTTTTAACTGATTTATTTTTTTTTATTTTTAATAACTGAAGTAATATGTAAAAAAATTCTTCTTGGGCGGTGCCTGGGTGGTTCAGTTGGTTAAGTGTCTGCCTTCAGCTCAGGTCATGATCTCAGGATCCTGGGATGGAGTCCTGCGTCGGGCTCCTTGCTCAGCGGGGAGTCTGCTCGAGATTATCTCTCTCTCTCTCCCTCTGCTCCCCCCCAGCCCTGCTCATGCTCACACTCTGTCTCGCACACTTGCTCTCTCTCTCAAATAAATAAATAAGATCTTTAAAAAAAAATTCTTCTTGTAAAATCTTTAACTAAGGCAGATAAAGGGAAATCCCTTTGGTTCCCAGCTGAATCTCGTTTCTTTCCCTAGAGTCCTCAGTTGGGTGTTTTTCCTTCAAGATCTTTTCACTTTGATACATTCATGTACAGAGTGAATGGCTCTAGGACTTGTTTTTATATGAATACAAGCACCCTATTGCCTCTTAAAATTATGTTTCATAGGGCGGATTTCCTAAAAGAGATTCTTGGTCCAAGGGTTGGAGCAGCCTTTTTTTTTTTTCCCCCCACCTGTCATCACTGCTCACAATCTTTTGTTCATCTCTGTCAGGTTGACAAGTAGCAAATAGTACTCAGTGGTACTTTAATATTAATTGTAATTCTGTAAATATACATAAGTACATTTTTTCTTAACCCTTTTAAAACGTTGATTCTATCTTGAAAGTTCTCTTTGTTCACACTTTCCCTACAATCCGTGCCCCTTTCCACTACCCTTCAGGAGAGATCACATTTAAGAGTTTGTATGCATTATTTTAGAATTTTTCCTAAGCATATACACATACAGGTAAGAGTACACACATCCAGAATATATACTGCTCTGTTTGTGTGTGTCTGTGTGTGCCTTCTTTAAATAATTGATATAATCAACAAATTGGCTTTGGAAATGAACACTATTTCTTAGAGAACAATCTTTGTTAATATATTGACTCCTACCCACTGGATGACATTGGCAACTCCCTCCTCCCATGCAGCTGTGACAGCTAGCCAAAACTGTCTCCATACACTGCCAAATATCCCCTGGGGAGCAAAATTGCCCCTGGATTGGAACGAATATTATAAATGTACCTCATCCCTTTTCCCTACTGCATTACACTCCAAATCATTTAGCATTCTTTTCTGTTGCAATGTTGCAATGAGCATCCTTGTACAAGAGAACAATTCTCCTGAGAGGTAATATGGCACAAGGGAAAGAATGCAGCTTCTGGAGCCAGACTACTTGCGTTCACATCCTAGATTATAAATTTGTAAAAAGGGGATACTAATAGAAATTAATGAGAACTAAAAACATTCAAGCATGCAAAGCACTTAGAGCAGTGGAAGCAAGTTATCAATAAATGATACCTACTATTACATGCCTTCATATGCATGTGTGCAAATGTTTCTAAAGGTTAGAGACTGAGCAAAAAACATGGCTAAGTTGTATAAGAGATCCATGTTTTTGATCTGAAAAGATGTTGCCAAATCTTCTCCCAAAGAAGAATACCAACTTATATCATGATAAATAATATATTATGGCGTTAGTTCCTCATGCACTCACTAGCATTTTATATCATACTCAAATAATTTTTTAATCTGATGGAGGACAAATACTATATCATTTTAATTATAAATTGCATATTCCTAAAAACTAATGTTGTAATAAATGGTGATTAACATAACATAATAATAAAAAAAGAAAAAAATGCATATTCCTAATTACTAGTGAGTTTAAGCAATGTTTCATATATTTATTGGCCATTTATATTTCCTTTTCTCTAAACTGCCTATTAATATCTTTTGCCATTTTTCTATTTTTTATATATCTTTTCTTATTGGTATGTAGTAGCTCTTCAACCATTTCACTTAATAACCCTTTGCTACATATGATGTAAATATTTTTCTCAACCTGACATTTGCTTTTTAACTTTGTTTATGGTGACTATTGGAATACAGAGATTTTAAATTTCAATGCAGCCAAACTGATTGATCTTTTCACTTTGGCTTGTGCTATATGGGTCCTGTTTGTAAGAAGGCGGGTTATGAACAAACTGCCAAATGACTGGAAATTATATATTTTACCGGTCCCGACAAAATTAGAAGCCAAAAGCAATAAGAAAAGAGGATAAAAGAAGACACACTAGTATCATAAAGGAAGTGAGATGATACTGATCAATCACCAACACACACTAGGATTTTCATATATATTAAGTCAATTTTACTGACAACTGAGTGACACTTCGGAGGAGACAGAAAATCTAAAATAAAAATGCCACCATTGTAGGCTCATAGTTACTGGGAACGTTCAGTGTAGCCAGGTTTCGTAATAACTGCTCCACTACGGAACCATTGAATCACTGGATTTGGCAATAAACCCTGCCTTATATTCAAATATTCTGTTTGAGAATGGAATTTCCTTGAAGTATATTTACACTATATGTGACTGAAAGGAACATTGGTGCTTCTGTTATTTTACAAATTTTACAAATTTTTCATCTCAATGACGTTAAATTCCTGAATCCTAGTGGCGTGACATTAAAGTTTTTGTACCCACGGTGCCTGGGTGACTCAGTCGGGTAAGTGTCTGACTCTGTCTCAGCTCAGATCTTGATCTCACGGTCGTGAGTTCAAGCCCTGCACTGGGCTCCATGCTGGGTGTGGAGCCTACTTAAAAAAAAATTTTTTTTTAATGAAGTTTTTGTATCCACTTTACCCTACTTGGCTGTGGTGAACACCACCTCCCTTTTTTTTTTTATTATGTTATGTTAATCACCATACATTACATCATTAGTTTTTGATGTAGTGTTCCATGATTCATTGTTTGTGCATAACACCCAGTGCTCCATGCAGTACGTGCCCTCTTTAATACCCATCACCGGGCTAACCCATCCCCCCCTCCCCTCTAGAACCCTCAGTTTGTTTCTCAGAGTTCATAGTCTCTCATGGTTCAGCTCCCCCTCCGATTTCCCCCCCTTCATTCTTCCCTTCCTGCTATCTTCTTCTTTTTTTAAAAAAAATATAATGTATTATTTGTTTCAGAGGTACCCGTCTGTGATTCAACAGTCTTACACAATTCACAGCACTCACCATAGCACATACCCTTTTTCCAATCTAGAATTAGGGATGGTAGGAAAGCAAAGAGAATGAAGGAAAGTGACTTCCATGAGCAAAATAATGAACTGCATTTAGGTCAAATGCTGGTCAGTTTCACCCTTTTGACTTTTTAACATTTCACCATAAGGTTGGGTCTGAAAGGAAACGTCTCTTCAACTCATCAGACAGGGGCAAGACCTGATTGTATCCGCCATCCCTCTCAACCCTACCTTCACTGAAGAAAAGCTGTTTGTACCACCAGACTTTAGTCAGGTTAGAGGCAGAAAGGAAAAAGAAATGGGACACTGTGAGGAGGGCTGGGGAGAGGAAGACCAAGAGGCCATGAAAAAGGGAGAGAAATTACACAGGACACCTCCTTTATGCCTCTTTCTGAGGTGGGCTCCATATGGATGGATAGAAGACAGAAGGAGGGAAGCAATGGACTGTTTCCACCATTCCCAGGATTCGGTGCACGACTGCCTAATGATAAGACCCTTCTGGTGATGGACTTCCTGCCTAGCTTGGGTTGTAATATCTTGTAAAATACTTCCAGATACAATGAGGTATCTGCCGAGACTGCAGGAGAAATAGCAGCTGAATGCATAAGCAACCCTGTTGATGGGAGCCTGTAGTAAATGAAGTGAAGTGATATCCTTACCACACAGCAGGTATGTTCCAGAAAAGCCCTCATTTCATGTCTGCATCTGGCCTGGTCTCTGGAACTGACAGGCGGGCATAGGTCTTAGGGAAGAGCAACCAGATGGAGGGAGGTAGCAAACCAAATCTTTGAGCAGTGCTAAACTTTATGCATTAGAAACCACTCTGCAACTGAGGAAAGATTTGAACTTCAGATAAATGACTTCTAAAAAAAAAAAAGAAAGAAAGAAAAAGGATAACATCAAAAGAAGATGTGTGTGACTTGTATGTAACTCCTGTATTCCTGTAAAGTTGGATGTAAATGAAATACATTTTAAAAAAATGAAAGTATGTTTGCTGGGTTTTTAATGTAAACTTCTTATTGACATACACATGTTCAGAGAAATATACAGATTACTAGGCTTTGCCTTGATGAATCTCTCAAACTAAGCCTGGCCATGTAAGTGGAACCCAGTCATGGCCAGTTCCAGGGAGCCACCCTCTGCCTTCTCTGCTCACTACCCACCTACCCCAAGGAAAACCCACCGCTATCTCAACATCTAACAACCAGAGACCAGTTTTCCTGTTTTGAATGTGATAGAAAAATGGAAGCGTATAATATGTACTCCTTGTTGTGTGGCTCTGTCACTCAGCCGGATGTGAAATTCATCCATATTGTGTATAGATGTAGATTGTCCGCTCTCTTTACGGTATAGTACTTCACCATAGCAAAGCATCACGATCCCACCCTACTAATTTCTATTCCACTCTTCCATTATATCCCTTCTGCTATTGATGGGAATTTGAGTAGTTTCCAGCTGGAGACTGTTAAGAGTGATGTTGCAATGAACGTACTAGCACAAACCTTTTTGTGGGTGCATTTTTCTAGAGTACTTACCTAGGTTTAAGATTTATAGATTATATATATGAAATACACACACACATACACTCAGTTTTATTAGATACTGCCTGTTTTTGAAAACGCCATATTTTAGACAGAAGTATTTCTAGAAGAATTTTGATTCATTTCACTCATTTTAGTTTTTTTAATATTAAAATAAGATACAAAACCAAGATCTTATACAAATAAGACCCCAAAAAAGGATTGATTTATTTATTTTTTTTTGGACAGTCATGATATTATTCTGTATCTGTTCTTTGGTGGTAGTTACATGACTACACATTTGTCCAAAGTTGTGGAAATATATAACAAAAAAGTGTGATTTTTTTTCCTTTATGTACCATAAGTTTGTTGATTACCCAGTTGAGGCATATTTGGTTATTTCTAGTTTCCGGCAATCATGTTATTAGTTTTATGCTGCCATAAAGCTTCATGTCAGGTATTGCTGTGGACATATGCTTTTATTTCTGTAGGTTACACACCTACAATAGGAAGTCTGGGTCATATAGGACACGTACGTACCACTTTATAAGTAACTGACCAACTGTTCCACAGTGGCTTTTCCATTTTGTATTCCCATCAGCAATGCATGAGATTGCTGTTATTCAGTATGCTGCCACCAGTTGGCATTACTGGGTTTGTTTTCTTTGTTCTTGCTAAGAGGTGTGTAGTGGCAGCTCCTTGAGGTTTTAATTTGCATTTCCCAAGTGACTAATGGTATTGGCATCTTTTCATGTGTTTATTTCACGTCCATATACCTTCTTTGATGAAGTGTCCGCTCCAATCTTTGGTCCATTTTTTACTGGGTTGTTTGCTTTCTGGTCGTTGAGCTTTGAGTTATCAGATGTATGATTTTTTTTAAAGATTTTATTTATTTATTTGATAGAGAGAGAGCACAAGCAGGGGGAGTAGCAGGCAGAGGGAGAAACAGGCTCCCCGCAGAGCAGGGAGCCCAATGAGGGGCTCCATCCCAGGACCCTGGGATCATGACCTGAGCTGAAGGTGGATGCTTAACTGACTGAGCCATCCAGGCGCCTCTATCAGATGTGTGATTTGCAGATACTTTCTTCCAGTCTGTGACTTGCCTTTCGACTCTTTTCACGGATGTCTATTGCAAACTGAAACCATCTCATTTTGATGAAGTCATATCTATAAGTTTCTCACCTATGGATTATACTTTTGATGTTTCTAAGAACTCTGCTTAACCTAAGGTGACAAAGGTTTTTCTCTTATGTTTTATTTTTAAAAAGGTATAGTTTTATATCTTAAACTTAGTTCTACAATCCATTTTGAATTAATGTTTGCATACAGTGTAAATTATAGGCTGAGATTCTTTTTTTATATATGGATGTCCAATCGTTCTAGCACAGTTTGTTGGAAAAAAAACAATTATCCTTTCTGCATTGAATTTCCTTTGCACTATTGTCAAAAGTCAATTGGTCATATTTCTGCATATCTGTTTCTAGACTCTATTCTGTTCCATTTATCTATCTATATATTCTTTCTCCAATATTGCACTGTCTTGATTATTACAGCTTTATTATAAATCTTAAAATCAGGTAATGTAAGTCCTCCAATTTTATTCTTTTTTTCACAAATCATCTTGGCTGTACTAGGCTCTTTCCCTTTTCCAATAAATTTTAAAACCAGCTTATTGGTATCTACAAAAAATTCTGACAGGATTTTAATTGCATTGGATCTGTAGATCAATTTGTAAGAAGTGAAATCTTAAATCTTGCATCTTCCAATCTATGAACACAATATATCTCTCTGATTACTTATGTCTTAATTGATGACTTCCATCAATCTTTTGTAATTTTCAGGATAAAGATCTTGCACAAATATCATTAGACTTATCCCTAAGTATTTTATTTTCTTTTGTGATATCTTAAATGGTACTTTTTAAAGGGTCTTCCAGATGATTTTATTAATTCATTGACTTCTCCAGTTTGGAATAAACTTCGGAGGTTACTGTGTTTAGTTAGCCTTGGATGTTTGAGTTCACATATGCTTTGATCTGTTGGAACATTCTCAAAAATTGGAACTGGAAAATTCTGGAAAAAAATTTTTTAACAGAGATATTCCCTGTAGTCTTTACCCACTTTCCCTTAATAATTTCATCTTACATAATTATAGTACAATATCCCAAACCAGGAAACTGATATGGTACAGTGAGTGTTTATAGTTCTATGTTATTTTATAGTAGGTAGATTCATGTAACCACCACTGCAATTAAGAGACAGAATTATTCCATCACCACAAAGAACCACCTTGTGCTACTCGTTCATAGTAATTCACATCCCTCTCCCTCCCAACATCCCTAACCCTTGGCTACCACCAATTTTCTTCATGTCTGTAATTTAGTTATTTTAAGAATGTCACATAAATAGAATCACATAGTATGTGACCTTGTGATATTAGCTTTTTAAAATCAGCATATTGCTCTTGAGATCCATCAGGTTTGTTGCTTTTATCATTAGTTAATTTCTTTTCATTGCTGAGTAGAATCCCATGGTATGGATGCACCACTGTTTATTTAACCACTAACTTATTCAGGGACATTTTGGTTGTTTCCAGTTCTTGGCTATTAAAAATTACTATTATAAAAGTAATTGTGTGCAGGTATTTGTGTGGATATAAGTGTTCATTGCTCCAGGATAAATGCTCAGGAGTGTGATTGCTGGGTCATATGGTAATTGTATGCCTAGTTTTGTAAGAAACTGCCAAACTTAATGGCGATGCCATTTTACATTCTGCCAGCAATATATGAGAGATTCTCTTTTTCCATGTCCTTGCCAGAATTTGGTATCATCACTATTTTTTAAATTGTAGTCAACATACAATATTAGTTTCAGGTGCACAACATAGTGAATCAACATTTATATACATTATGAAATGACCATGATAACTCCAATTATCATCTTTCACCATGCAATGTTATTACAAGTTATTGATTATATTCCCTATGCTGTACTTTATGTCCCCATGATTAATTTATTCTATAACTGGAAGATGGTGTCTCTTAATCCCCTTCAGCCTCCTCCTTCTCTCCTCTGGCAACCACCAGTTTGTTCTCTGTATTTATGTGTTTCAGTTTTATTTGTTCATTGCTTTGTCATTTAGATTCCACATATAAGTGAAGTTACATGGTATCTGTCTTTCTCTGTCTTACTTTTATACTTAGCATAATACCCTCTAGGTACATCTATGTTGCCACAAATGGCCAGATTTAATTCTTTTTATGGCTGAATAATATTCCATTCCTATATATATATTTCAAATTTTTTGAGAAAGCTTCATAATGTTTTCCAAAGTGGCTGCGCCAATTTACATTCCTACCAGCAGTGCACAGGAGTTCCATTTCTCTACATCCTCACCAACACTTGTTACCTCTCGGCTTCTTGATAATAGCCGTTCCAACAGGTGTGACGTGATATCTCATTTTGGTTTGGTTTGCATTTCCCTGATGATTAGTGATGTTGAGCACTTTTTCATGTTCTTGTTGGCCATCTGTATGTCTTTGGGAAAATGTCTATTTAGGTTCTCTGCCCAGTTTTTAAACAGATTGTTTATTTTTTTAGTGTTGAGCTATATGAGTTCTTTATGTATCTTGGATATTAACCCTTTATCAGATATATTACTTGCAAATATCTTCTCCCATTCCATAGGTTGAGTTTCTGTTTTGTTGGTGGTTTCCTTCTCTGTGCAGAAGCTTTTTAGTATAATGTATTCCTAATTATTTATTTTTGCTTTTGTTGCCCTAGTCTGAGGAGACAGTCTCCCCCACCCCCCAACTCTGTTTTCTTTTAGGATTTCTATTGTTTCAGGTGTTACATTTATTTTTTTAAAAGATGTTATTTATTTACAGGAGAGAGAGAGAGCATGACCAGGGGGGTGGGTAGAGGGAGAAGCAGATTCCCCATTGAGCAGGGACCCCTGATGGGGGGCTTGATCCCAGGACCCCTAGATCATGACCTGAGCCAAAGGCAGACGCTTAACCGACTGAGCCACCAAGGAGCACCTCAGGTCTTACATTTAGATCTTTAATCCATTTCCAGGCTGTTTGTTTTTGTGTTTTGGTTTTTGGTTTGTTTGTTTGTTTTTTACAGTGTGAGAAAGTGGTCTAGTTTCATTCTTTTGCATGTGGCCTTCCAGTTTTCCCAACACTTAAATGGCACATTTTTTTTTACTTTTGATTTTTCAGTTATTCATTGTTAGTTTATAGAATTCCAACTGACTGTTGTATATTCTCTGTATATCGTGCAGCTTTGCTAAACTTATTTATTAATTATAGCAGAAGAATATAGGGCGCCTGGGTGGCTCAGTTGGTTAAGCGACTGCCTTCGGCTCAGGTCATGATCCTGGAGTCCCTGGATCGAGTCCCGCATCGGGCTCCCTGCTCGGCAGGGAGTCTGCTTCTCCCTCTGACCCTCCCCCCTCTCATGTGTTTGCTCTCTCATTCTCTCTCTCTCAAATAAATAAATAAATAAATCTTTAAAAAAAAAATAATTATAGCAGAAGAATATACAATGAAGAGGACAAAGGGGACAAAGTTTAGGGAGAGATCTTACTTAGAACTAGAAGGAAAAGAGCACCCTGAGAGAGACAGAAAAAGAATTGAGATGCAAGAGGGATAATCAGGAGAAAGCAGTACATTTAATACTTCTCTAATTCAAGCAGCCTTAAACCAAACTCTTGAAAAGCTCAAATCTATTACCCAGTGCATTACTCGATTATGCATTTATTTCCCTTCAATTTTGCTTCATATCTTTATTTTAGCTCCTGTACTCATTGCTCTCTCTTCAAAATTTTTAGGTGTCTTTTTTTTAAATTTAAATTCAATTAGCCAACATATAGTACATCATTAGTTTCAGATGTAGTGTCCAATAATTCATCAGTTGCATATAACACCCAGTGCTCATCACAACACGTGCCCTCCTTAATGCCCATTGTTAGGTATCTTTTGAAGTCAAGGGACAAGCTTAAACACTGACTCATCAAACAATCCCATGTCATCTTTGAACCTGACTATCTCTAACATGTTTCCTAGAATTTTTGTGGCACTGGAACAAGCCAGAGTTCTTTTATTTAACCAACACTCATTCATCATTTATTATGTGCAAGCCACGATTCAGAAGACTGTGGCCAGGGGAGACACAGAGCAGGATGACATTCAAAATATTTAACAATTTGTACAACATCTGACCTATCTGAAAGAACAAAGCCATAGCCTAGACTGGACCCTGGAGACACTGCTGTGCCAGGTACGAATCTTAGTTATTTGAATGAGGGGACATGAGGTGTCCTGGGGGAAGGAGTGAGAAAAAATCTGGGGCAAGGGCATTCTCTGTGGAGGACGCGGGATAGTGACTATTTACCAAATGCCATAGACATGTTTCAATATTTTGAGAACTTGTGTGTCGCTATCCCCAGTGGTCCCAAGAATGAGAGAGTTTATTGCACTTGCTAATCAGGAATACAATACACAAAGTAATGATTACAACATCATGTGGAATATAATGATTTCCTCGAGAGGGCACAGGGGGAGTTTTATGGAAATTCGGGGAAGTGAAGATCTCTTCTTTTGGAGAGGAGGATAAAGACATGACAAATGACAAAAATAAGACAGTGTCAATGTCCTTGAGTCTAGGGAAGACATCTAGGCATTGGGGAGTACAGGGTCTCACAAGCAGTGGCACACTCCTACCAAGAGATTTGGGGCAAGAGTGAGTTTTACTGAATCATGGAAACAGCAACATGGAGATGGGGCATGATTGACTAGGGTTGTGTTTCTGACCTTATTTAGAAAGATTAAGAAACAAGGGTTGGCTTAGGGTTTGGGAACTGGCTGACTGGCTATTCCGTTATTCTGGTCATGTAAAACATTTACAGGAACAGGAAAGTTCTGTTTGCTGACATGGCACCCTGGGCAGGAGCAGCTCCATTTTGTGCCTAGAAATTTTTGTCAACAGGCATTGGAGTTAAGCCCCAAAGACAAGTGTATTTAAGTGTTAAAGCAGAAGCAGTGAAGGTGAAGGGCACAAATTAAGCAAGGGCAGGGAGGTAAAATTGCATTGTGTTTGCCAATAACAGAAAGGGTCAGAAAAAGAGCAATGAGGTAAGATGGCACCTAAAACAATATGGACCAAACTGTGGGAGCACAGATTGATTCTCTTGACATTACAATATATGACAGGATTTTTGAGCTGAAAAGGGACTTAGAGATCCTACAAGCAAGCCTCTGTACAACCCTTTTGTTGTACAGACAGAGAAACTGAGGCCTGGGGGAGGAAGCGAAGCAAAGAGTTCAAGGTTACACCGTTCTCCACAGTTTGTTGGCAGCAGAAACACAGGATTCTCACTTCAGAGCTTTCTCCCCCAGGTCTCTTTGCCTCCCACTCCTCAAGGCTTTTAAAATGCAAAATAGGGGCGCCTGGGTGGCTCAGTTGGCTAAGTGTCTGACTCTTGATCTCAGCTCAGGTCTTGATCTCAGGGTCATGAGTTCAAGCCCCGCATTGGGCTCTATGCTGGGTATGGAGCCTTCTTAAAAATCAATCAATAAATCAATAAAATGCAAAACAAATAAATGTAAGCACCAACTGCTGATGGAGGTCTTTCGATTTTTCCCCTACCTCCCATCCTACCCAGAGGGCTGGTATCCTGCTTTACTGCCTAGGAATTATGTTCGAGAAGATTAAGATTACACTCTTCAAGTCTCTGCTTTCTCTTCAGGTGTTTTTTAAAAAAAGTGAGCACTATTAAGTGGATGCTCTGGTCTCTGCCCCTCTCAGCCAGTCAAGCCGGAATCAGCTCTTTTCCTTCTACGAGGCAACAATAGCACAGCTCAGCTGCCTGTTGAAAAACTCTGATGCAAAATACATTATATAAGCTCTTTCTTCTCTCCTCATCTTGTCAGACACAAAGCTATCATCTTGAAGGGTTTTCTCTTTTTCCCTTGCTCTCACTCCTACATTAGACTTGCTTGTTATTAAGCTGCTTTCTCTTCCAAGATATTATTGGGATTCATTTTATTTCCATTACTTTCATCTCTTCTATCAATCAAGAGGAAAACAGATAAAAAGGCTGTCCTTAGAACAAATAAGAAAGCTCACAGTTTTGAACTCACCCACTGTTCCATCTCTTCCTGAAGATTTTGTGCTTAATGGACAGTAATCATATTCCAAGACCCAAGACCAGAACTGAAAGTTTTGCCCTCGCTTTCCCTAATATAGCTTTACGAATCTATCTTGCTAACAGTTAACTCTCCTGGACACAAGCTTTTCACCTATTTATCACCCTTCACAACATGGTTTTATTTCTTAAATATTATTTCACATTAGCATTATGAATTTTAGTTAGACTGTAATATTTGAATAGTTGCTGCTGGCATTTATTGCTTCCTGTGAGTACACAGTAGACCATACTAAATGCTAACCACGCATCAACAGTTAGCGGCCACAATCAATCCTCGAGGTAGACATCTCTATTACCGTCTTACATAGATGGGGAAACTGAAACCTAGAAGTATTAAATTATTTACCCTAGGTCTTCCCGCTAATAATTGGTAGAACCAGAACTTAACTCCAGACAACTTGGGTCTCAAACTTTTGTACATGACCACAATATTATTCAGGCCTGTTCCAAGTTGTATTTTGTCCAACCCCATCTCAAGCAATTAATTACATTAGTTCCTCTAAAGATTCACTCTATAAATTGGATGCAAATCAGCCTAGTGATTTCAGAGTAACGGTGCACTCTTTATTTAAAAAAAGCAAAGAGACAAACAAAAACAATGAAAAACTACGACTAGAATAACACACTAATAATTTTTTGTTGATAACCATGATCATAAGAAAACAGTACTTCATTTTCCAGAAGATCAGTTTTCTTAACAGTTCAGCAAACTAAGACCTCATCTCAAGCAAAAGGGGCTCCTGAAAAGCCCTTTGCTGTGACAAATACCATATGCCCACTTCTCTGCAATTTAAACAAACAAACTAGGGATGAAAGTACTTACTAAATCGTTTTCAACTTTTATCATATAGTGGTTATACCTGGTTATATGGCATTTTTAACAGAGTATTAAAAAATACTGAATTAGAAAATATGTAAAGGAGAATATACAAGAAGCAGATACATAGAAAACAAAGCAAAAAAAAAACAAAACAAAAAACCTATAGGGTACAGTATGATGATGGGGATGAGAGAGAAAACCTAAATCAAAGGAAATAGCAAAGATGTAGTGCCCTAGAGCAATCCGCTGAAAATCCTGATGGCCGCTGAAGACATCCTATGTCATTTCAACAGGACAGCACATAACTTCAATAACGAAGAACTCAAATCATTCCCGAGAAGGCTAAATATAACTCTTAGCATCTTCATTAATTTGACTTGAGAAGATAAAATGCATATTATTTTATTTTTAAATTTACCTTTGTCTTCATTTCTTCAGTATTATTTATCTCCTTTTTCACAACTTCCAATTTACCTTCACATTTTCCATGAGTGTTTATTATTTCTTCTATGTTTTTCTGGAACCCCACTCCATCACATTCCGATGACCTGTGTTGTCTGAAAATGATCCCTATGCCCCAGGATCTGTGTTGTGCTCCTGGGCCCCTGCCACCCTTCTACTATCTTTGCTGTTCACACTTCCATCTCCTTTCTAGTCTCATCGAGGAAGATTTTGTGGTTTCGCTTGTCCTTTTCACATTTGCGTGATTTCGGAAAGGAGAAACGTGAAAGTTGGACTTGCTGTCATTAAATATCTTCAAGCTGCAAGAGGCACTCATGATTTTCTGAAGACCTGGCATTGAAACATTCACACCGAAACTTGAACGTTTTTTTAACTGGCTTCTTTTTAATCTGCCCAATATGATTTGCTTTTTTTTTTTCTTTCTCCAGTCTATTAATTGTTTTCCTCCCAGTGAAATTTCTATTCATGCCATTGAATTCCTGCTTGTGATCATCTCGAATAGAGTTGAGCTTTTTTACTGAATAAACCATCTATATAACATGTTCTATGTACAAAGTCCTCTTAATTAGGGTTTTTTGAATAACCCTGGGAAGTGGTTGGGTCCGTTTACATCTGCCTCCCTGGGTTCTTCATGCACAAATCTTCCCACTCTTTTTTTTTTACCCCATTTCACCATTATTTGCCTGTCATTCCATTTCTTCCATGCATCTTCTTTCGCTTTTCAGATAGATCTTCATCGACATCTGCTCTGGGGTCAACTGTGTGGAACTGTAATTTCCCCAAGCCTCACCATCCTCTGGGTACATATGTGGGAGTGGTAATATTAATACCTAATTTTTCTGGCTCATTTCCCCCAAACTACTGATGTATGAACTCCAGCTCCTGAAAATTCCCTCTTAAGAATTTTTAGACTCTCCAGAGGCATGTGTGACATATGCTGCCCTCCCTTGAATTCTGTGCCCCTCAGCTGGCCACAGCCACCTCCTCCTGCTGCTCAGCTGGCTCTGTGTCTTTGCCCCTACTGTTTATGGGGCAGCAGTTCCCCAAAAATGGCTGCTGCCGCTCCCCTGGGCACAACAAGCACTGTCACTACATCGCATTCCTTCTCTGGGTGCCGAGACTCTCTCGCCAATCCCCAGGCTCGGCATTTCTTGGCTGCTGGCACCTCCCCAGACATCCAGAAGTCAAATCTGCTCTGTGGCGTGTGGCAGGGTGACAGAGAAAGACTTCCTACTCTTTGTTCTGGATTCAGGTAAAGGTGACCCCGGGGAGGGTTGCTCCGCACTAGATTCCTTTGCTCGGCCGCCATAACAAAGTCCCATAGACTGGGTGGTTTAAACAACAGAAATTCACTTTCTCACAGTTTTGGAGGCTCGAAGTCCAAGATGAAGGTGTCAGCAGGGTTGGTTTCTCCTGAGGCCTCTCTGGCTTGTAGATGGCTTCCTTCTCACTGTGTCCTCATGTGGTCTTCCCTTTGTTCCCATATGTCCCTGGTGACTCTCCCCATGTCCTCATGTCCTTTCCTTCAGGACACCAATCAGACTGGATGAGGGCCCACCCTAGATGCCTCATTTCACTTAACCATTTCTTTAAAGGCCCTGTCTCCAAATACAGTCACATCTGGAGGGACTGGGGTTAAGGTTTCAACTTATGAACCTTAGAGGGACTTAATTTAGTTTATAACAAGTACCCGTGCAATTCAGATCATAGAGAAGGTGTTTCTTTCACTTTCTCTCCCTCTCTATGGTACAGACTTGTATCCTGAAGACTCACGTGTGGTGATCCCCTCCATAGGCCACTGAGAATTTCTCTACACCTCTGAGAGCTAAGCCAGTGTTACTCCTGTGTCGGCAGGAGCTTCTTTTTCCCAGAGGCTCCACAGATCCCGTGCCAAAAGTTGCACCTGGTGCCACATGAGTTCAACACATATACAGAAGCCCCAACAGTGAAGACCATCCAGACTTAAAATGAATCACTGCTAAACGTGTTACAGAGCTGATGCTCAGCATGCTGTTGAAAACTGGGCTCTGCAGCCAGACCTGCTGAGTCCCTCATCCTAATTGCCTAACTCCTTAGCTATGTAACCTTGGGCAATGCACTTAACTTCTCTGTGCCTTAGTTCCCTTAACTCCAACATGGATTTCACAACAACAGTACATACCTCAAAGTACTGTTGTAAGGATTAAATTTATTATTACAAAATAAAGAAAGTGTTTAGAACAGGACAGACTATATAGAAAATTTTCAGTAAATTCTAGCTCTTATTACTGTCATTATAGTACCACGGGAGGTGGGGTGTGAAGACACTTACCCTGTAATACCTCTGTAATAGGTACTCAGTAAATACTGTGGAATGAATAAATGATTAGTATAACATTTATTTTCCACATTTTAATGTTCATTTAATTCTCATAGAAGTTATTTCATTTAGCCTACCAAAAAAGGTAATATTGTCCACCCTATTTTATAGATGAGAAGACTGATGACCAGAGATTTCGCCAATTTGACACAAGTGTTGTACAAATAACGTGCAGAGCAGCTAAGATTTGAAACTCTTCCCTCCCCTGCCGTCTCTCCTCATCTCATTACCTTGCCTTGTAAATAGTATTGTCAACCCCAAACTCCCTATCCTGCCCACATCCCACTCCAAAACAAAAGCAAACCATCTGCATCTCCCGTGGGTAAACTTGTTCTTATCTGGTTGTCTTTCACTGTGTCATTTAATTCAGTGTGTTCAGCCATGATTTGGAAATTGACTGAGGCCAGTTTGGCTGGAACACCTTAAACAAGTCTGTGAGCAAACAAATGCAAATCTCCCAGTGTAGATAGCAGGATCCAGTCACCCCTTGGGTCAGGGAAGGCAGGGCATTGCACCTGTGCCAGAACCATCACATTATACCAGGTGTTCGTGTATAGTTCCTGGAAATAGGCAGACAGTAAATATTTTTGGATTTGCAGACCATACCCCAATCTCTGTTGTGACCACTCAGCTCTGCTATTGTAGCACAAAAGCAGCCATAGACAATACATAAATAAAAGGGCATGACAGTATTCCAATAAATGTTATTTAAAATGTATTTTAGGGGTCCCTGGGTGACCCAGTTGGTTAAGCGGCCAACTCTTGATTTCATCTCAGGTCATGATCTCAGGGTCCTGGGATTGAGCCCCACATTGGGTTCCACGCTCAGTGGGGAGTGTGCTTGAGGATTCTCTCCTTGTCTCCGCCCCTCCCCCACCATGGTGCATGTGCATGCTCTCTCTCTCTCTCTAATAAATAAATAAATCTTTAAAAAAATAAAATGATGCACACCATTGCCAACCCCTGCTTTATATGTGTTTCTGAGCTTAATCACCACAATCCGACAAATCTAATATGTTCATTCCTGTTTGAAGGTGTAGAAATGGACTCAGTATGAACTGAGCACAGGGTCAACAAGCTTGAGAGTGGAAGACGCATGAGAACATCAGCCCTTGGGCCCTTTGTTTTGCTTCAACATGCCTTATGCCTGAGATTTCTACTCTGTTCCCTCTTCACGTCAGCCTGCATATTTGTATAGCTGCTTATGTTACATTCAAATACCTTTGATAGACAGCATGATCTGACTGTCACTGTCATATTGCCTCCTAGCAGCTAATGGCTGTGATGTTATTATTGACTGTCATTTGTTAGACTCACAAGCTCAGAACGTAAGAATCTGTTTATATCTTTCTAGCTACCCTAGGTGAAAACAGGTGCAGACGCACAAGATAGGGTGATTTTCCCTTCTCACTTCTTAGTTACTAGTCAAGAACATCAGTTTTGGAGGGGGAGAGTCCTTGTTTGATTTGCCATAAACCAAAGATGATGATACCACTCATTTGCTTTGCAAGATTGTCATGAAGAGTCAAAAAAAGATGTTGGTCAAACATTTACTATAGTGTTTGGAACACAGAAAATGTTCACTAATGTTGCAATTATTACTTATTTGTCTTTCTTTTCCCTCTTCTTTCATATTCTCCCCCATACGCTAGGCTGGTACTCACCGTTCTCCCTTTGGGAAGTTAGCTCAGCTCATGGTTTCATGTCAATATCTTGACAGTATTGACATTCGTGGCCAGATAATTCTTTGTTGTGGAAGTTGTCCCGTGCATTTTTGGATATTTAGCAGCAACTCTGACCTCTCCCCACTAGACGACAGTAACATCCCCTCAGTTGTGACATCAAATATGTCTTTGGACATGCTAAATTTCTCCTAGAGGACAAAAGTACCCCCACTTGAGAACTTTAGGCCTAGCACCCAGGGAGCCCCATTCTCCAGTCTCTGTTCCTTCCCAACCCAGCAGTCAGAGATGGGCTACCTGAGCTCTGCTCCAATGCCCATGGACTACATCAGGATAGAGAAACCAACCCAGGCCAAACCAATAAAATTTTACCCCTTGAGAGTATGCAATTAAAAGGAGAGCCAGCCATTGTGCTTCAGCAACACTCTTGACTCAAGGAGATGAATACTCAGGGGGGACAGGACAGTGTCTCAGGCTCTGCTCCTGAAACAGAAAAAGTCAGTGTGTGGAAACAGAGCATGATGATCAGACAAGCAGAGGGGAGCAATGTGGTGGAGCCTTATGGGGGGTTTCTGGCCATTTCCACTTTTAGATTTCAGGCTTTGGAGAGACCTGATGATCCTTCTGTCCTGGGTTTGGTGAGCTATTCCTGATTCTTTCCAATATATTCTGAACCTGCTTCTCTTTCTTTTTGCCTTGAACTCAATTGTGTAGCTTTTTTTTTTCTTGCCAACAAAAGAGTCTTAACTAAGACCCTGTTAAGAAGGTTGTTGGGTTTATCAAGGGACAGTAAACAACACCACATTCTTTCCCTCCTCTGCAGTCAGGATCCAGTCAGGAAAAAGGAAACAGTCTAGCAATTTCAAGCAGAGAGATTTCATGCAATAAATAGGTTACAAAGGTGACAGGAGAAATGAAAACCTCAGGGCATGATGAAAGAACCCAGAAATCAATAACACTGAGAAACCACTTCCCTGTTGTTCATTAAGTGAACGATCTCAATTCTTTCCCCTCCTTGCATCTACATGCTTGCTACAGCCTCATCCATCATTTGGGATTGGCTCCCTTTGCCCAAGGACACATGGGTGGAAGTTAAAATTTGCCAGTGTTGAGCCTAGATCGTTAGAAACCTCATTAGACTTCCGGTTTCAGATCTGACATATAAAGGGCTTGGAAGTAGTCACTCCCATTTACAAGAAAAAGCTGAACAAACTGAAAATCAGTCATTTTTCTTGGACCAATCAGAAAACTGATGTTTCAGGGGAAACTGCCACCTGCAAATTTAGAGAGATAGATATGTATGCAGAGAGCCACAGCTTATTTGGAGTAGAAGCTACTGGAACTCTAAGCTGATAGGGACACTTAAATGGTCACTTTGAGGAATTGCTGGAGGCTGAGGTGGACTAGCTTGAGAGTGAGAAACTCCTAGGGGGTCATGGTTTGGGGAGGCCCTCACATTTTTGTGGGCTTTATCTCCTAAAACCTCACTAGGTTCCCATGATGAAGATCTGAGAAAGACCCCCTCATGGCTCAGGCAGCTGCAAAGGAAGAATAATCATTGTGAAGTATGCCCAGAGTATTTCTCCATTGCAAGGGCCTCCTCCCCAAGAAAAAAGATTTTGCCAGAGCCCTATCCTAGCTGGAGGAAAGACATCTCTCACCCTCCATTCCTTTCCAGCCTTCCTGTCTCATCTAAGGGGGGAAAGGAAGGTGGATAATCAATAGGGATCAAGGAAACAGATTGAGAATACTGCAGCCAAGAAAAGGAAAAAGAAGAAGTGGGAACTAACTATAAAAAACACTTATGAAGGTCACAGCTCCAATATTGGAATTTAATATGAATATTATAGAACGTTCTCCCTTCCCCACCTCTTACAATGCCAACAGGACTCCAGTATAACAGAGTGAATTACAGCTGAAAGAGATGCAATACACAGAATGTCTCTGAGGGAAGCTGAAAATCAAAAGGAAAGACAAAATCAAGGTCACTAGAGGGATTTGAAGTCACTGACACCTACAGCAAATGTTAAACCCAGCTCAACTCTTAGCCATATTAATATAAATCTTCACAGTAAAGATTTATTTGCTCAATCCCTGATATCTGGTACAACATGTCTGACTTTCAAGAAAAAAATGATAAGGTATGCCATAAGGCAAAGAAAATAAAACAGTTTGACAATTCAAAGCAATCATCAGAACCAAATTTAGATATGACATAGATATTGGAATTATCAGACAGGAAATTTTAAATAGCTTAATATGATAAATATGCTAAGAGCTCTCAAGGAAAAAAATACAGGGTGCAAGAAGAGATGGGTAATACAAGCAGAGAGGGGGAAACTCTAAGAAAGAATCAAAAGGAAATATCAGACGTCAAAAACACTGTAATAAAAATGAAAAAAGCTTCAGTGGGCTCATCAGTAACTCAGTATACTCAAAGAAAGAATCAGTGAGGTTGGAGACAGGTTAATATAAAATTACCAAACTGAAATGCATAAAGAAAAATACTTAGACACGTCAGATTCAAACTGCCAAAACCAAAGATGGAGAAAATTTTGAAAAGAAGCAAGAATAATGGAAAATGGTAAGAAATATAACAGTTCTCGTCAGAAACCATCAAAACAAGAAGAGTAGGGAGTGAAATACCTAAAGGGTTGAAGGAAGAAAAAAAATTACCAACCCCAAATTTTATATCCAGCAAAATTATCCTTCACATGTGAAGGAGAAATAAAAACTTTCTCAAACAGGGGCGCCTGGGTGCTCAGTTGGTTAAGCATCTGACTCTTGATTTCTGCTCAGGTCATGATCTCAGGGTCCTGGGATCAAGCCTGAGTCAGGCTCCATGCTCAGCAGGGAGTCTGTTTCTCCCTCAGCCACTCCCCCCTGCTCTTGCTCTCTCTCTCCCTCTCAAATAAATAAATAAAATCTTAAAAAAAAACTTCTCAAACAAAGAAATGAGGGAATTCAACAGCAGTAAACCTTCCCAACAAGAAATGCTAGAAGTTCTTGAAAAGGAAGGAAATGATGTAAATCAGATCTATATTAAAAAGGGAAAAGCATCAGAGAAGGGAACTGCATGTAAATGATGGTGACATAAAATTATTTTTCTTAGTCTAAAACATAACTGTTTAAAGCAATAATAGAAACAATGTATTGAGTAATAACAGTAGATCAAAAGTGGAATTAATGACAACAATGTCATGAGGGACAGGAGAGAATAATCAGTTATAAATATCTGCACTATCAGTGAAGTAGTAGCGTACTACTTGGAGAGGAACTTAGATTAGCTTAAAATGTATTTTGTAAACTCTATACCAACCATTAATTAAAGGGAAAAAAAACACAAAGATAGTTGACATGATAAGAATGCTAAGAGAGGAAATAAGTAGAATCACATAGGAGGTTCAATTATACCACAGAACACACACACAAAAAAAAGAGGGAAAAATGAATAAGAGAAAAAGTAGTGAACAGTATGGTTACAACATGGTAAATATTAATCCAATTCTATCAGCAATCACTTTAAAAATAAATAGTCTAAACACACCAATTAAGAGCCAGAGATTTCCCAGTGGATAAAAGACGAGACCATTAGGTCCTTATTTCTCCCCTTGCTGCCTGAAAGTGACTCCCAGCACAGCAGCTGAGTGATCACTTCACAATGTCAATCAGCTGTCTGTCCTCTGCTCAAGCTTTGTAAGAATATCCCATTTGGCTCAGAACAAAAAACCATCGTGCTTCATTGTTTTTCCAACATCATTTTTATGCATGGCTAATTTCCTCCCCTCTTTCAAATTTTTGTTCAAATGCTACTTTCTCCAAATTCTACCTTAACCATTCTGTTCAAAAGTGCAGTGCTTTTGAACAGAATGGTTTCCTTATCACTCCCTCCCACACACTCTGTATTCCCCTTATATGCTCTATTTTCCCCTGATAGTGTAACTTTTTAAATACCACAAAATTTGCTTGTTTATTCCATTAGTTGTTTATTATCAGCTATCCCTAGTGCAATATAAACTCCATTAGGCAAGAATTTGTGTCTGCTTTGTTTGTTGATCCTCCAGCTTGGCATCTAGTTCAATAAATATTTGTTGAATAAATGGAGTTTCTCGTAGTATCTACAGACACCTTCCAATGTTTAAGGCTTACAATCTGACATACACTGTGTTCTGAACGTGTATCCTATATCACAGACCAGGATTCAGCAAACTACAGCTCTGGGGCCAAATTTGGCCTTCTGCTTGTTTTTGTAAATAAAGTCGTATTGAAACACCCATCCCATTTGTTTCCTTAGTGTATATGACTGTGTTCAAGCTAAAGAGGTAGAGTTAAAATCCTGTAGTCTCCCAAAATGAAAATATTTACTATCTGGCACTTTACACAGGAATTTGCTACCCCCTGATATAGACCATTGTATATATACGTATATCACATTTTCTTTATCCGTTCAACCATCAATGGACATTTAGGTCATTTCATATTTGGCTATTGTAAATAATGCTACATAGAACATAGATGTGCATATGTGTTTCCAAATTCATGTTTTTGTTTCTTCAGATGAATATCCAGAAGTGGAATTGTTGAATTATATGGTAGTTCCGTTTCTAATTTTGGCACGGGGGAACATTAGGCTTCCTTCTGTTAGAATACACTGCATATGCGGAAGAACAAAGGTATAGAGTGAGAAGTTCAGTCTCAGGGAGGTGTGTAAATGAACAGACTACACAAATGAGAATGGAGGCTAGTTGTTCAGAGCTTGTGGAAGCGAGGGAGTCAGCCAACACCTTGAGTTTGGAAGACACCCAAAGCCCGGCAGAGGAATGGGAAAGCTTTATGGTGAAAAAGTCAGGGGAGGCCTTGGGTATGCCCTGAGGGCAGGCTGTTGGCCACTGGGAAGCTGGATGCTGGCTAACTAAGACAGGCCTCTTATTTGATGGTTTGGGGAACATATTTGACTTCCCATGGTTAGCCCTGAGTTGGAAGCCTTAGCAAAAAATAAGGAAGATGGCAGCCATTGGTGTGGCCCTGACTGTCCCAGGCCATCACTGGGGGTGCTGTGGTTTGGCTTTCTGGATGGGGAGCAGCAGAGGTTATGACTAAGACCCATTGTCTATTTGCATATTCAGTCTCTCAGATAAAAAAGAAAAATACTTTTTAGAAATTCTCTGAGTAAACATGTAAAAGAAAAAGGAAATGGTCAAAGGAGGAAGGATGAAGAAAAAAATGACTAAGGATAAAGAAAGTGATGGTCACATCTCTGATTAGATAGTTGACATTATTTTGGTGGAGAAGAGAGTAGAACAAAAATCTAAAGTATCTAAGTCACCAGTTTGCATCTTTCTTGTCCCTTAAATAAAGAACTGAAGTTCGGTGTTATGTCCGTTCATTTGGTTTTTACTTTCACAAACTGAAGTGAGACTTCTACTAAGTTGGTACTGCTTCTTCAAGCTGGCATTTTGATTAAAAGACCAACTGTCTTCACACATGCTGTAAAATATTCAGGAGGCTGAGGGAACCCATAAGTGAATACAAAAGCACAATTAGATAGATTGATAAGAACTACCTCCCAGCGATGTGTTATATCACTTCCTGGAGCACTCAGCTTCCTGAAGGCTTGGTGACATTTCATTATCTGCCCTGCAAGGTAAGGTTATAACTCAGCTATTCTAATTCCCACTAACTGAAACTTTAGTACACAAAATATTTCAACTTAGGCTTACCACCCCTCCACTTTTAGAAAAGGGAATATAAATTGCCTTTCCATTTCTGATTTTCAAATAGAATAGGTTTTGCTGGGTCTGTACCATTTTTTGCTTGCAGCTCAACTGTCAATAATAAATAATGTATGTTAGATATAATTATAGAAATTTACACAAAGGCAGGGTTGAAAGTGGACTAATTTTTATGGTTTCCTCCCCATTAAATGGTCTAATTTTTAGCAATTTTCTGCTCATGAAAAACCCTTTTTAAAAATCAACTTGTCTTTGAAGCAGAACACGCACAGTGGTTTTTTTCACTTATAACAGCACTGAGTTTCTAAATGTTGATTGGTATTTCATGAGAAATCTGGCCTTTTTTTCCCTCACCTGCTGATGAAAGCAAATCTATTGCAAATTACACAAGTGAAATTTCTTATTATCCTTTGTTATCTAAGTGCTAGAAATAAAGACAGAGTTCTTCATAGCACATTTGAAAATCATGGATGCTATATAAATGGCTGTTTGTTGAGTAGTCATGGCCCGCAAGGGTTTGAATATTTATCAGGATCCATCAGGGTCCAGCCCTTTGTTTGGTTGTGATTTTCAATCGCTGTTGTTCTAGGTCTCTAGCTAGCATCAGCTAGCTGTTCCTTAACCTTATCTCCTTAGGCAGTAAAACAACAATAATATCATTTCCTCATTTGCTGGCACAGGGCAAATGCAGCCCTGGTCTCCAAGTCAGAAGGCCAGTGTTCTGGAATTGTCAGACATGCAGTTGTTGGCGATCTCTGACCTTTCTGGACTGCAGTTTGCTCAACCTGCTAAATGAGCAATCTGCATTAGATAACCTCAGAGGACTTTTTAAGAGCAACATTCCAAAACTGTAAAAAAAAAAAAAAAAGTGATTAAACGGCTAACAGCTGACCTTCCCCAAATTTTATGTTTTTTAAAGAGCTGAGGTGCCAAGCTGATGGTCTATGTGGCCTTTGGAAAAAACACAGTTAAGTATTGTTCATTGTATATTTTACCAAGATGTCTTCACATGGTTGTTCCAAAAGCATCCATGCTTTCTGCAAAATAAGTAAATGGACAAGTAAAATAAGTAAATGATGGCAAGACAAGATGCAAAAGGAAGAGAAAGTAAATGGAAAAAAAAGAAGGATGATTAACATTTATCTGTAGGATATTCCCATGTATGCAGCGGATAGAAAATATCACAATCACAGCACGTTGGGATGAGAATGGGGTCAAAGGAATTATCTGCTTTTTCCCCAATAAATCATTTATTTATTTATCCATCATTCACGTTTCTGTTTGTTCAACAATTTTTTGGCATACTATGTGACAGGCACCCTTCTTGACACGTGGGGCAAATAACACAGGCAAGGCCTCTGTGTGCATGGGGCTTACATGAGAGTGGGAAGTGGCAATGAACAGGTGAACAAAGATTGAATGATAAGTGATAAGGGGCGCCTCGGTGGCTCAGTCGGTTAAGCATCTTCCTTCAGCTCAGGTCATGATCTCAGGGTCCTGGGATGAAGCCCCGAATGGGGCTCCCTGCTCAGCAGAGGGTCTGCTTCTCCCTCTCCTTCCTCCTCTCACCCTGTTTGTGTGTTCTGTCTTGCTCGCTCGCTGTTATCTCTCAAATAAATAAATAAAATCTTTAAACAAAAGAATGATAAATGATAAAATGTTCAGGGAGTGATAGTGCTACACACAATAAACACGAAGCGATAAAGAAGAGCAAGGGGTAGGGAGCGCGAGGCATGAAGGAACTACAGATCAGGTGGTTAGGGAAAGAGAGAATCACCGAAAGAGCAGGAGGGAGAGAGTTCCAGGCAAAGTTAGCCACAAGTGCCAAGACTCGGACAAAGGAGAGCGCTTGAGTTTTCCAAGGAAATGCAAGACTATGGTGGCTAAAATTGAGTGGATAGAGAAGAATGATTTGAAGCGGGCTGAGGAAAAGAGCCAGATCACATAGGGCCGTGTAGGCAGTGACAAAGTATTTGGGTTTTTTGTTTTGTTTTGTTTTGTTTTCTAAAGCTTATTCTAGTCTCTATGACCCACATATACCGTACCCTTTGTGGCATTTAAGAAAGTTAACAGGATCAGATATAATTAGAAGTTGTCTCGGCAGAGATTAATAGTAATGATACTAATAATAACCTTTATTGAGTGCTTACAATATGTCAGGCATTGTACAGAGAGCTCTCTTATACTCACTCAGGTACCTCTTATACAACCCCTGAGAAATTATCACCAGACCCCCTTACAGGTAAGAAAGCTGATTTGTCCAAATCTACCTACTTGGAAATGGAAGATCAAGATGAGAGTCCAAATTTCTAATTCCAAAGCCCAATTAGATTCATTTAAAATGTGATGGGAACAATAGAGTCAGGAAGGAGGGGTTGCCTAGAATGAAAGCTCCGGGAAGGAATGGATCTTTGTTGTGATGAAGCCAGCAGGACATAGAGAAAGACCTTTCACGTAGCTGGCTCAAAAAAAAAATATTGATTGCTTAAATTTAAAATTTGCCATTCCGCAGGTTTCAACACACCTAGAAAGGAGGCAAGGAGAATGGATGTCTCCTTGCATTTTTTTCTAAGTGTTCCCATTTATTTTCCTCTCCAAAAAATGTTCCAAATTCTTCTAAACACCTGTTTATTTAAACCTTTGGTTCCTCTGACCCCCATAATGAACATCCCTGCCCCAACTCTTCCATTTTCCTGCCCCTTCTCAATGCCTCCTTCCTCTAGCTCCTGTTAATTTACTCACTTCCTGATTAAGGCAACTGCAGGTACACTCTCAGTGGAATCTAGGTTCTGCTTCATCGCATCAGGATCTGATTATGAGAAGTATGCCCACTTGGCCTGGCATTAACCATCGCCTCTCACTGTGGTTGGGTTTTGACACAAACATCTACGGAGCTGTGCTTCTGCCCATTATGCCAGGGGTGAGTAAGAGCAGGATCAGGTCACTAGGAGAGGACTAGAAAGCATGGAATTCAAGACACTAAGGAAAAGAATAAAGCCTAAGGGGTTTTCAGAGGCCAGGTTAACACATAGGATCGATTTACAGAGCAGCACAATCAAGAAAGAATTCCAAGAATGAGTGACCACCTGCGTAACATCCTCTTTGGGTTGCCATCCTCCTAGTTGTCATGGATCAGGGTAGGTGGTCAAAGGGAAAGTTAGAGTCCCTCTGTCAGAAGTTCCCTGATGAGTCTGTGTGCCATATGAACCTATCTGCCAGAACTTTGGCAGAATAGCTGGAGCAAGGCTGGGGAAAGGCAAATGGCTTCATAGAAATCTCCCTTTGATATGGTCTCGCTGATATGTGGAATTTAAGAAACAAAACAGGAGCATAGGACGAATAAAACAAGACGAAATCAGAGAAGGAGACAAACCATAAGAGACTCTTAATCATAGGAAACAAATCGAGGGTTGCTGGAGTGGAGGGGGTGGGAGGGATGGGGTAGCTGGGTGATGGACATTAAAGAGGGCACATGATGTAGTGAGAACTGGGTGTTGTAAACGACTGATGAATCCGTGAACTCTACCTTGAAACCAATAATACACTATATGCTAATTAATTGAATTTAAATTTAAAAAAAAAAGAAATCTCAGAGCGCCTGGGTGGTTCAGTCCTTGAGCATCAGACCTCTGCTCAGGTTGTGATCCTGGGGTCCTGGGATCGAGCCAGGCGACAGGCTCCCTTCTCTGCCTGCTTCTCCCTCTCCCACTCCCCCTGCTTGTGTTCCTTCTCTCACTGTCTCTTTCTCTGTCAAATAAATAAATAAAATCTTTAAAAAATAATAAAATAATAAAAAAGAAATTAAAAAAGAAATCTCTATCTTTTTCTATACTCATATCTCATTGATTTCATTTTATCTAGAATACTGATTTGAGATTAGGTCAAGTGGATGTATCTGTTAACACTGAAGTTCTTTTCATCTAGGGCTGATTAGTTGATGATCACTTTGTGATGCAATTATTAGCAAATCTAAATTTAATTTTTTCTTGGGATGCCTAGGTGGCTCAGTCGGTTAAGCGTCTGCCTTCGGCTCAGGTCATGATCCCAGGGTCCTGGGATCGAGTCCCACATCAGGCTCCTTGCTTGGCAGAGAGCCTTTTTCTCCCTCTACCTCTGCTGCTCCCCCTGCTTGTGCTCTCTCTCTCTGACAAAAAAAATAGATAAAATCTTTAAATAAATAAATAAATAAATTTAATTTTTTCTTTTCATTTACCATTAATATGATGTTCAGGATGATCCCTGACCAGGCCCCAGACTTCCCCTAGCTTCATGAGGCACTATACTCAGTCACCTGTGTTTTCAGAGCCTGGTATTTGGTTGTTTACTCATACTCTTCCAAAGATTTCTTCATCCGGGATCCGTGGAGCTAGGCATCCAAGGATGGACTTCATGGGAGCCCAGGAATTCTTGGTACCTTCATGTAAATTATATGCAAGTTTCCATGTGCATTTAGTTAGCTTCTTAAAGGGTCCTGTGACTCCCAAGAAGTTAAAAACCGTTATGCTATTCCGTCAGCCTCCAGGGATTATTTTCCTATCACCATCTTTAGGTAACATTATGTATTCTTAATTTTTAAGGCCTAGCTAATGCCATCACCTTCTCAGAGACACTGTATGTTTCCCAGGTCAAAACCAAATCAATCTTTACTTTCAATTTCCATCGCTGTTTGGTTGACCCTAGAACAAGAATGCATCTCAATTTGCCTGTGGCAGGATCAATAATTAAATGCCTGTCCAGCCTAAAGGATTGATAGATTGCTAAGGACAGGAAGACTCATTCTAGATTTGTCTTTGTGTATTCTAGTTGAAGTAATACTTTATAAATAGTAAATACACAAAATAAAAGTTTCTATTTTGAGCTGAACAGGGCACTGTCCATTTTTACTGGATTCAACAGATTCCGGGAAGGTGTCTGCCTGGATCTATGGTACTCATGGTACCTCTCATTCCTTTCTGACCTTTTATTGACCTAAATCCCATTGCCTTAACAGTATAATAGCTGCTGCCCTGCTTGACGAGCCCTATTCCGCCTTCCCACTTGGGACCCTCACTCTGGCGTGGCACTTGCTCTGCTTCCAGCGCCAAGCATAGTCTTCTACCCACCAGTTCCTGCAGTTCTGTGTGAGCTGTAGTTTCAAGTCAGCGTCTCAACATCCACTGGGCAAAGACTTTGGGAAGGGGCTGTTATGTACCACCCTGGACCTAGTGTCAGGGATCAAATGGTGAATAAGAACAGACACTGGGGGTGCCTGGGTGGCTCAGTCGTTAAGTGTCTGCCTTCAGCTCAGGTCATGATCCCAGGGTCCTGGAATCGAGCCCCACATTGGCTCCCTGCTCCACAGGAAGCCTGCTTCTTCCTCTCCCACTCCCCCTGCTTGTGTTCCCTCTCTCACTGTCTCTCTCTCTGTCAAATAAATAAATAAAATCTTTAAAAAAAAAAAAAAAAAACAGACACTGACCTGGCAACCTGTTTTACAGAACTTTTGAATGTTATTTTGGACCTGCTGTGATATCAGGCTCATGTCACGTTTTAATTCCTCAGTGATTGTGTTCACTTGACTCTTTGCTGGACGTCAAGATGAGAGCTGTGAATACTGACTCTTGTTGGCCCCTAAAAGCCCCTGGAATGTGGTGTTGCTGCTTGCTGCTTTCAGAATTTGATATTACACACATAAGCAAAGTTTGATAACCAGATCTTCTTCTTCTTCTTCTTTTTTTTTTTTTTTTGGCTAGTTTTACTATTTTTGTTCTGCTGCCATCCATGGACTATCTTGTCCTAAGGCCGAAGGACTGCACATTAGGATGAGAGATGCTTCCTCTAAATATGGAAGAGTTGCAAAGCAATCATAATAATGAAATGGATTGTGGGTGTAATGTGCCTGTGTTTCCTCATTATGGCATATTTTGCTGTGATGTTCCTGTAATGAATGTATCACTTGTATGTATTAAAAATGATATAAGTGACCATTATAGAAATATTATCTTTCTCCCACGACAATATTGGGGACTGCTTTTTTTATTGTAAAGGGTACTATCATTTGTATGTTAAATTTTTAAGTGGATTCCTTTATTTCAATATATAAAGTAATAGAGGGAAGTTTAATTTAGAGCACTTCTTTCATTTTCTTTTCTTTTTCTGGTGTTTCTCATTTGCTCTGATGTCTTTGAGTCTCCCAATTATACAAAGATCATTTCCACATTTCGATGGGTCTGATTAGCCAGTGCAATAAAGAGCCTCTGAAAAACTCAGACCCACCTGCAGAAAGAAAAACTTGATTTTGTCTTCCACAGAGAACAAAAGAAAAAAAAAAATGTGAAGTAGATCAGTGTCAGAGTATGGCCAGGGCTTCTTTATATCTACCCTTCTTTCTTAAATACCTTCCACTGAGCTATGTGGTCAATAGCTACCATTTGTATATTGGTTATGACCATTTGTTATGACCACTTCTAGCTCTTGAATTTTCTGGGGTGTCTATAGCTCCAAGGCATTTGGGGTATTTGCTTACCTGGAAGCATTCTAAATATTGTTTGTACTAATAAAACAGTATCCATCCCATTCATTCTTGCTGGACTTAATTGTGTACAGCACCTTCTTTTTTTTTTCATCTTGGCTTCAATGCCAACTTAACTTTTCCTTCCTGTTCAATGCACCCACACTATTTTTTTTTCTCCAAGTTCTTGCTTCTAGTCAATTTCAAGCAGTTTAGGTTTTATTTGCTTTATAATTGTCTCATGTGTACACCATAGCTTACAAGATATGTTACTTTGGGCAAATCACATAATTGTTCTCAGCTTCTGTTTCCTGCTGTGGAAAGTGGAAGTAATTCCATTAATTTTGATGGGTTCTATAAGAAGACATCTCTTCTTTGGGTCCCATTCCTACCTTGGTCTCTGGAGAAATGAAATTCAGTCTTTTCTCCCTTCTTTCACCTTTTTTCTTGATCCAAAATGCTCAGAAAGGATCTTCTATTTAGCTGTCCATCTCCTTTCTGTCATTACCAAGGGAGGGTCTGTTTCTATAGTTGAAAAATTCAGCTGCATTGGGTCATGCTTCACCCTTGGGTAGAGTTAGCATGTTGAAAGTGACTGCTTAGTCATGTTGTCTCCTCCTAAACCAGGATTGCAAAGGTGAAGTGGGGGCTGCACCTCCATTTCTTACTGCCAAGCCACAGGCCCAGCTGGACAAGGTTAGTGCATGAAGTGGGTTGTTATGTGCACTTTCATGCAAGTTTGCAAGGTGTGCCTGTTCCACTCAGAGCTGGGTGGGAAAGTCAGAGTCTATTCTGCAGACCCAGTACTTGCTGTATATGGGCCCCCAACATTAGGTGAAAGGGCAAGGAGAAGAGACTTTCACCTTGTCCTCATTTCCCTGCCATGCCCTCCATCCAGCTACAGCAGAAGCCTTGCTCTTTAGGAATGGCTCGGCCCAACAATAAAACTAATACTTGGGTTCCACTTGATCTCCTAGGGTCTACTTCTCCACTGTATTGAATCCAAAAGAGTGGACATCAGTGTGTTTATATAGTTTACACTCATGATCCCCCATATTCAGTCAAACCTCAACAAATTATTTTGACAAGAGATAACACATATAAGAACATTTAGCATCCCTTACACTTCTGTGTATTCTTTCACTTTGGACAGGATTTCCATTTGTTTTCCTTTTACGGTGTTTTTTGGGACATGTAAAGTAAATAGTGACATGTTGGGCATATAGAGAGTTCAATGAAATTTGCTTTTACTGACTGATTTAAAGAGGCTTTTAGGTGCTAATAAGACTCAAGACGTTTGTCTTCCATAGCAACATAAGGAGATACTCTCTGTTTTGGTCTTCTTTTTTCCTTTCTTTGCTTTTCTTTTTCTTTCTTTCTTTTTCTTTTTCTTTCTTTCTTTCTTTCTTTCTTTCTTTCTTTCTTTCTTTCTTTCTTTCTTTCTTTCTTTTCTTCCTTTCTTTCTTTTCTTCCTTTCTTTCTTTTTTTGCTTTGGCTTTTTACTTCATCTAATTTACCTTTATAAATCCTCCTACTAAAAACATTTTGCAAGGGACACCTGGGTGGCTCAGTTGGTTAAGCATCTGCCTTCAGCTCAGGTCATGATCCCAGCATCCTGGGATTGAGCCCTGCATTGAGCTCCCTACTCAGTGGGGAGTCTGCTTCTCCCTCTGCCCCTCTCCACAACCACCCCCCCACTCTTTCTCTCTCTCTCACAAATAAATAAAACCTTAAAAAAAATTTTGCAAACATGTTGCTTACATTAATTTGCATCTGCCCTCCAATATGATTTAACCCTGATTCATATTTCCCATTATATTAAATACATGTTTTTATAGATGGTCTATGAATAAATGTATATCATTTCTTTGCCATTATCCAGAATTAAAAATATATATATCAATATGTGAATAGGTGGGTCCTTTTACATTAACTCTGCTTTTAAAACTGTGGGCACATGTCATCAGTAACTCAAAATTTTTTCAACTTTCCTATGTCTTCTTCAAGTATCTTTTTTATCTATGGTTTAATTTCTCTGTTCCAGTTTCTTCCCTGGAAACATTTGAATTCAGGTTGAATTTTCATTCTCTGCCGTCACCCATAGCTATCACATTTTTGGTCTTATCATATTCAGCTCTTCCTTCTTTCCTGTAAGTAATTTTTGCCTCAAAATAAGCAAAGCAGATTCCACAAATCAAGAAACTCAAGTTCAGAGATTAAATTACTGGCCTCAAGTCTTACTGGTAGTAAGTGGTGGGACAGCATTGAAACTCAAATTTTTGTTTTGGGTCTGAAGCTCAATGCCTTTTCTACCAGACTAAGTGATCTTATCAATACAACTCTTGGGTTTTCTTGAATCCCACCTGGATTTATCATCAGGCTTGGGATGTGTTATCATCAACACGCCCAGCATCATTATTTTTACAAATAATAAATTTAGTTAGTTAGCTGGTTAACATGGGTAGTGAACCCCAGTTATAAATTCTGGATAAAGATATCTTTCTCCATATAGATATATGGATACAGATATAGATACACCTTTGTTGTTCACAAAAAGTCTTATAAATTTGAATTTAACTTTACCTTCTCTACTTCTTTATGACAAATTTCTATTTCAAAGATACTGCATCTTTTGTTTCCTGAATCCATCCTTCCGTTGGGACTAATTACTAATATTTGGATAGGACATTAAGCTTAATAAATATTTCCTAATATTTTCATGGGATTCTCCCCACTTATTTTTCCAGATGAGGAAATTGAGGCTCGGAAAAATCATTATAGTCAATAGCATAGCAGGAGCTTGGATCCAGGTTTTCTGGATTTCCTTCACTTCACTTTTTTTTAAACTGAATCTTAGTTTTGGTCTGATCAGAATAAGTTAAAAATTTGTGCATAATTGGCTTATTTTTTTCCTTTCCAAAGGGTTTCAGCAGTTTATTTATTTATTTATTTATTTATTTATTTATTTATTTATTTTTAGAGAGCGAGCACATGCGAATGGTGGGGAGGGGCAGAGGGAGAGGGAGAGAGAGAATCTTAAGCAGTCTCCACACCCAGCATGGAGCCTGGTGTCGAGCCCAATGCAGGCTGATCCCGTGACCCCAAGATCATGACTGAAATCAAGAGTTAGATGCTTAACTGACTCAGTCACCCAGGTGCCCCTAGCTTTCTTTTTAAATTGCAGTAAATGTTAGTTTCTAGTCTTAAGGCACACATACATGTCATATGTAGATGTTTTTATATATACACATATATACACACATACATACATATATATCTGCATCTCAAAAGAGAGGTTATTTCTATCTCTCTCTCTCTTTCTCTCTCTCTCTCTTTCAAAATCCAATCTCTAAATGCTCTACCCCAAACTAACTGATGAGGACATTATGCACAGTGTGTTGCTTCATGATTATGACCACTATGTATACCACTAAGAATTTAAGAAGGAGACTGTAAAACCACCAAAGAGCCAGTGAGCCTATTCTAATTAGCTTCTCCCCTTGCTCAGATATTTTTAACTGATCCTAGCTTGCACGCATGTGTATATATATGCTGCAAAGATCACTGCGTCTCCTTGGTGCTCCCCGGAAGAATAAAGTGAGCTTTCTGGTGGGCAAGATAAATAACCCAAGGCTTATTTTATCCAGCATATTGCAGAAGCTGGGTTAATTTTTAAGTGAAGCACAGGTTTATGTACTTAGTTTTGTCCAGTAGAGGAACTAGGGAGGTAACATTGAAGGCTCTGTGGTCTAGATACCTGTAATTACAGGGGTGACTCACTAGAAAACCTTCAAGTCTTATTAAATGAAAATGAACTTAGAAACTGAATCCACTTGAAATAATTGTCTTTGCAAATACCTGGATGAAAGTGTTGCTTAAAGTACAGGCTGTCGTGAGTTGCTTTTGCCTGGCCTCTCTGTTTTTAGGTCAAATTCATTCACGCTCAGTTGCTGCCAAATGTTAATTAATAAATAGCGATATATCTTGATTTTACATAGAATCTTACTGAATACCATGTACATTTGCATGGGGGCATTCCCAAAGAGCTGTGTTTTTCTATCATGTCTTTAGCAGTCAACTCCCATTTGGTTTGTCAATCTGCATATTTGTTTAGAAATTTATAGTTCCATAAGATGCCTGTTGATTTATTATTTTCCCTGAAATCATGATTTCACTAGGATGGCTGTAAGAATTCATTGGTCTTGACCCCCAATTATTCATTTTCCTCTTCTGGGGCTCATTAGGAGAATATACCTTGAAAAGCAACATGTGTGATGTCAAACTCATAAACTTTTCTCAGTTGGTCACTCATTTATTTATTCAGCAAAGAGTATTTGGGCCCCTCCTATGTGCTAGGTGTCCTGCAAAGTTCTGGTGATTCAATGGTGAATGACCAAGAGATGATCTCTTCACCACTCATGGAGCTTCCAGTTTAGCAAAAAAAATATATATATATTAAAGACCAACTAAAAGAGAATGGAAAAGTTGAGGTATAGAGTGCTGTGGGGATATATAGTGTGTTTAGAAGCTGAGGGCTGCAGTCTGAAGGGGACTCAATTTCTACACTGTTTGGTAGAAGGAAAAGATGGTGGAAAGGTATAGGTGCAGAAATGTAGGAACCAAGAAGCAGGCACCAAAGAAATCAGAGAAGGAGGAGAAAAAAGAAAGTATAGGCAAAGAAAAACAAATAGGCAGATTGAAAAAGAAGCTGAGTGACCAAGAAGTAAATAAGGCATAACAAGGGTAAAGATGAAGTCAGTGCCGGGGAGGAGGAGGGGTGGGAGGGGGTATATTGAACCCTTGTTTTTGTCTTCCTTCCCCTCTTCAGGGGAAGTTCCTGATTTGTCTTCAGGAACCAGTGTTCTCCTTGCCTTAGCTTACATGATTTCAGGAGGATTGATCTCACACTCTGGAATTTGCAGGCCAAGGTTGGACTTAGAGCTCTAATGTGGGCAGGCAATCCCAAACCAGGCTGATGAGCGTCATCCCAAGGATTTTTTTCTGGAACTAAGATAAACATTCTGGTCTTTCACTGGAGGGTTAAGCTGACAGAACATAGGCTTGGAGTTGCTGGTGCCCCTCTTGATATTACCTATGGGGGCTTTCTGAAGAATAAATCCAACCTAAAGGGAAATAGAGTTAACTTAAGAAAGAGATTCCTGGAGAGATTATCTGAACACCTGGATCCAGCCATACCTGATCTATTCAGGGATATCTCCTTTTGGCTAGCTGTGAATTAGGCTTTTCTTATATTTAACACTAAGGATCCTGACTATATTTGGTTTCAGGCAATTGTGGATTGAGGATAGTAGGGAAGGGTGATGAGGAAGACAGGCCCATGCACTTAGAATTATTTTGTCTGTCAAGATGGCAAGTTTTTGGAGATGAATATTCTCACTGGGCAATACCCAAGCTGAGTCAGTTGGGTCCCACTTAACTTCCAGCTTGTGGACAACACTAAGGTATGCTGAAAAGGAAAACCCTGCTCTAAGTAAAGGGGTCGGTGGAAGAGAGTGTCTTGATCTTAGGTCAAAATTAGAGAGTCTGGCCTAAAACTAAAGTCTTTTAAGACCAATGTTGTTGGTGAAGCAGGCTCTCTACCTGAGTTTAAGGCCATTCTTTCTGTTGGGATGACAAGCGGGAACTGGAAGTCATGAATATTGGATGACACCAGTGTCAGCAAGCATGACAGGCTATAGGACCGAGGGTTTCAGTGAACTTCACTAGCGATTTACTTATTTCTTACTACATCCCAATTTCTATGTCAGGCTTTCTTGATGGTATCATTTTTTTTTAAACTGCATCTGAAAATTTACATATTGCAAAATAACTTATATAACATAAGACTTAAATAAACAGATTGTTTTCTTATCTTTTCTAACTGTTTTGAGCATACCACTATTCAATCTTTTTTTTTAAAAGCCAGTTTTATAGACACATCATTTCATATATAATATTATAGTTATTCTATCAGTCATTTACACATAAAAAACAATCATGAGGGTCGCCTGGGTGGTTCAGTCAGTTAAGCATCTGCCTTCGGCTCAGGTCATGATCCTGGGGTCCTGGGATTGAGTGCCGCATTGGGCTCCCTGCTCTGTGGAGGGCCTGCTTCTCGCTCGCCCTCTGCCTGCCTTTCCCCCGGCTTGCTCTCTCTCTGTCAAATAAATAAAATCTTAAAAAAAAACAAAACAATCATAGGGTGAGAGGTAGAGACCATGAATTATTCTCACATGTCAATTTTAACCAGGTGTTTCTTGATAACTCTGTAAAACTGTATTGTTTACTTGATGTCAGGATATCCATTCAGTGTTGATTTCAGAAACACTGCAATTTCACCTTAACTGCTCAAGGGTTTTGAGGGAATTAGAAACACGGTGTCTGCTATTGAAGCATTTACAGGGAACTCTGTCTAGAAATGCAAGTATAATAATTAGAGACCAGTGCAAGTTCATGTGTCTTCAAATCTCCTTTGGTTGCAAGAAAAAGAAGTCTACAAGGCCCCACAAGTAAAAGAGAAATTCAGAGAAGAGATGTGGATGAAATCATAATAAAAATATCAATAGTTGTACCTACTATTTTTGAGTGCTTAATATGAGTCATGCACTGTGCTAAACACTTCATTTATATTCTCATTTAATCTTAATAAGCAACGTATGAGGCATGTTCTATTAATATCCCCATTCTGTAAATGAGAAAACTGAGCTTTGTAACTACTAAAGAGCTTGTCTACATTTGCACAGACAGGGAAAGGTGGAGCTGGGATGCAAACCTAGTTTGATGTCCAAGCTTCCTCTAAGGGCAGGATGGGTACACAGAACCTGCAGAGACAGAAGTGGGCAGTGGGCAGCCAGCAACTGAAGCTGTTTCTCCATCTCTCTCACATCAACTTCACTTCTCAGATTCCTTCTCCCTCGTACAATATCTTTGATTGTCTCTTCAAAATATTTCCTCTCTCTCTTTGATCTCCCAATTTCTTTATCTTGCTCTTAGACAAGTGTGTGACTCAGCCATTACTAAGTCTAGAAGAGTTTTCATCCAAACCTCCTACCACTGATTGACCTCAATGCTAGCCTCCCAGTCCAACTTCCTGGGAAAGAAACCTGATTGTCCCTCCATGACTACTTAGGCCTGTCCCTTCACCATGCGCTGTGGGCAGGGACAGTTTTCCAGTGGTGACTGTATCCCAAACAAGCTACAACAGTCTCCAAAGGGTAGGATCCGAAGCATAGGCTCCATAGGAAGTCAGAGAAAGGAGAGAGCAGAGAAAGCTTCCTAGAGGACAATTAACCTGGACTAGTCCTTGGAAGCTGGGAAATCTGGCCTGAGAGAGATAGTGTTGGAAGATACCAGACAGGGAAACAACATGCATACTAGGGGGGAGGAAACGTATAGATGTTCTGAGTGAAGGGAGGAAGATAGTCTGCCTGTATCCAAAGCCTTATGGAGGGGAGCACCAGAAAGCAGAAGAGCATAAGACTTTCTTCTCTCCCAAATTTGTCTCTAATATATACTTTCTTTTTGACTGGCAAGATTATGTTGTTTGGTATCTTGGGCTTCAACAGAATTTCTTTCCTTGGAAGCATCATGATGTGCCAGAAAGGGCAAGTGGCAGGAGAGCTGGTTTCTGGTTACTGCCTCTAAACAACCTTAGACCAGTCACTCCACATTCTATGGATAATTTCTTCTTCTCTCAAATCCTTGCCTACCTCACATTATAAGGTTTAAGAAGAGTTTCTTGACCACTGAAGCAGAGCAGTCCTATGTAATGACTTAAAGCATCATCTCACCAGTGTCTTTTCTTTGTATTCTCTTCTTCAAAGATTGTATCAAAGCAAACAAGCCTAATCACAAGTCTGGCTTTGAATGATAAGTAAGATTTCCAGATTATTCCATATTTCGCATCTTCTTGCCAGTAGGATTGAATGTGGATATAAAATCTCAGCTTAATCACATTATTTAAAAAAAAATTTTTTATTAACATATAATGTATTATTTGTTTTAGGGATACAGGTCTGTGATTCATCAGTCTTACACAATTCACAGCGCTCACCATAGTACATACCCTCCCCAATGTCCATCACCCAGCCACCCCATCCCTCCCACCCCCCTCCACTCCAACAACCCTCAGTTTGTTTCCTGAGATTAAGAGTCTCTTATGGTTTGTCTCCTTCTCTGGTTTTGTCTTGTTTCATTTTTCCCCTCCCTTCCCCTATGATCCTTTGTCTTGTTTCTCAAATTCCTCATATCAGTGAGATCATATGATACTTGTCTTTCTCTGACTGACTTATTTCACTTAGCATAATACCCTCTAAATGACAAGATTTCATTTTTTGATGGCTACATAATATTCCATTGTATATACATACCACATCTTCTTTATCAATTCATCTGTTGATAGACATAGAGGCTCTTTCCATAGTTTGGCTATTGGCTTAACCACATTCTAGTGTTGAAGATCAGCTCAGAGTTGTCCCCTTCAAGAGCTGCCACCTCACCCCCTGCTGTCCATCCATTTGTAAACAGTTCTCCTCAATGTTATTCATTTTGATAAAAATGTGAAATAATATATCATTTTGGTGTAATTAATTTTGTTAACTAATTGATATACTTTGAAATGTAGAATAGCAATTTTTCTGAGGAAATTATTTTTATACCCACATCTTCTGTCTGATAATACAGAGTTACAGATGGCAAATGACTTAACAATACTAATTAGAATTTTAAGAGACATTGCCACTTCTCCTTTGAGTCTTAGAAATTTGAAATGTTTTGTAGATATATAGTTTTTCCTGTCTAGCCCTGACAGTATAGTCATACATATGATACACATTATATAGATACATTAAGAAGGTATAAAAAGGTATACTAAAGTCTAGAATGACTGATTCAACTAGAATAGTCAAATACCTGGAACTTTTCTATATTCTCAGTTAAAAAAAGAGGCAAATAATATTTTTTTAAATATTAAGAAGTTTCTAAAGAACTAAAAACATTCCACCTATATCATCTGGTTAGTCCAGTTTTCACTCCATTTCCTTCATTTTTTCTCTTCGCCTAGGACTCTATGGCCAGCCCAAAATTAAAGAATGATGACCTTGGGCTGGTTAAGATTATTTTATCAATTTCTTATTGTCATTGTAACATATTAACACAATTTAGTGGCTTAACACAATGCAAATTTATTTATTACATTGCTATTCTAAAGGTCTTTAGAGGTCAAACATCAGAAACATGTTAAAGAACACAGCTCTTTCATATGTTCTTTCTGGAATCTCTAGAGGGAAATCTGTTCTCTTGCCTTTTCCAGATTCTTCATTTTTTAGGTAGTAGCCCCCTTCCACCTTCAAACTCAGCAGCATAGTATCTGCAAATCTTTCCTCTCTGACCTCTGCATCCATTATCATATCTTCTCTCTGACTCTGACCTTCCTGTTTCTCTCTTATGAGGACCCTTGTGATTAGATTGAGCCCACCCAGATAATTCAGAACTATCTCCCAATCTTAAGATTGTTCACTCAATCACATCAACATGGTCTCTTTTGCCACATCAGATAATAGTCACAGGTTCTGAGGATTAGGGTGTGTACATCAGTCTTCTGCCTGCCACAATTATCCATGAAGAATAATTCAAAGATTATTATTTGAGTTGGCCAGGAGATTTGGCATTTGACGCCTCACCATCAAAACACTTATAAAATAGACCAATAAAAGTCCAAGTGCAACACAAAACAGGATAGGTGGGGGGTTGGGGGGTTCACTCACTGTTCAGACATAAAGGAGCAGGCTCTTGGCAACAATGCATCAAAGGACTTCAGGGTTCTGTTGGGGTTAGATTAGGTGGCATTTTGAGCCCATTCCAATCCTTTTATTTCCATGACTTCTGCTGTTGAATAGATTCTTAACAACAAATTGAATTTAAAATTTGTATTCTGTTGACTTCTTAAAGGACTTGTGCCAGTGTATAGATTATAAAACAGTGCAGATAGGACATATAAAGAGTGGTTATATTTCCAAACTAGCATATATCATGCCTCATTCCCCACGTACTTTTTCTAGCCCATATGCAGCAGTTTTATTTGTTCTGAAAATTATTGTTTAATTTCAAGAAAATGAAAAAAAAAAGAATATAGAGTCCATTTGACAGAAGTGGGTCGTTCTAAGCCTCAGACTGAGTATTTTGAAACTGTTGGGCTGTAAATGTGTCTTTAATCTTTTTTATTTTTATGTCAAAAAATGCTTCAGGGAACCTGGGGGAAAGGAGAAGACAAATTTAAGCAGAAATTTATTATCCAAATCCTTGAATAAGGGATGTCCAGTGGTATAATGTCTAATAACTTCAGCTGTATTTTTACAAAGGACACAGAAATTTCCAGTAACAATGACTGAAACACAACACTCTGGTCAAAACTTGCTGACTGAATTTATCTTACCCTTCAGATTTCTCTTTCTCGAGAAACCTCCTTTTATAGAGTTCTTACTGCACTTTAAAATGTTCCAGGGATTATTCCTTTTTAAAGGATTTCTTTGGGCTATTTTTCATCCCTTTGCACTAATCCCTTAGGATCTCTCCAGGCAAATTCAAGTTATTAAGACCGTGGGGGAGAAATCCAAGTATTCAGTCATTTACAAGACTCTGCCTTACCACTATGATTTCCAAGTAATTGGAAACATCGGTCTATGTGGATATGATTCGTCATATCTGTTCAGAAGGAACCCTGGATGCCCTGCTGGAAATGAGATGCTGAGAAAGCAGTCTAGGCTTCCCCCAGCTTCCACGCCTGAAAGCATCCACAAGCCAACAACCTCGCCAGGACTACGGAGAAACCGCAGGGCCTGACGGGAAGGGAGAACAGTTTGCCCTCCTGGAAGAGTCCAAAGATGCAATGACTTTTGTGCTGTCTACATTTTTAGCATTACTGTATATTATGCTCTCTAACATTAAGATGATAATTGCTGAGAAAGTCTCCTATTGGGCTGTAAATTAGGGGCTGGCTTCCTCTGTCTGGGCTTTTTGTGCTTTATTCACATCAAAAGGCAATTACTTTTTGTGCACACTTAATCCCACCAGTTTAATGGGGCATGTAAAATACGCCTTGTAATTTGCCCTTTATTAATCTTAAGCTTGCTAAAAACAAGAGCCAGCTAACCATTTGGATTCTTAAAAACAACAGCCTGACCTTCAATAATTTAACTCTTGTTTAATTTGCCAAACTCAGGAGGTTCAGGGAATTGCATTCTTAGCAGTAGTACCAGGTAATTCTCGGGGGCCCTTGAAAGCCTTAAAGGGAGCCAGGAAGGGCTGGATGGCGCAGTGATGCCTGAACCTTCTTCACTGGTGGATGGGGTGGGTTTTCCTTGTCTGCCATCCGCCAGCAGGGACAGGAGGCAAAGAGACATGTAGGCTTGAGAGATAGCCCAGCCTAGGTTTGGACACCAGCCTGGCCTCTTGTGCAGGACTGATGGCATGACCTTGGCCAAGTTAACTTTTCATCCTCGGTGTCTTCATCTGTAAAACAGAATAATGCATATGCAGACAGCAATGAGGCTAAAAATGAATATAGGTAAACTGGTGACCCTGTGATGTATTTTTCAATGGAAAGAGTAGTAGTCATCAGGTAGTAGTTGTGGGATGTTAGGTTAACTATCCTAGGAACCAGACAGCTTCAGTCTGGTCCAAAATATGTAAGGGGTGTGAACTAAAGTTGTTTGAGAGAATGAGAATTGAAGCAGGAAAATAAAGTCTGAGCACCACAGGCAAAGAGTAGTAGCAAGTTCCTTTTTTTTTTTTTAAGATTTTATTTATTTATTTGAGAGAGAGAGAGAGTGGGGTGAAGGGCTGAGGGAGAAGCAGACTCCCCGCTGAGCAGGGAGCCTGATGCGGGACTTGATCCCAGGACTCCAGTATCATGACCTGAGACAAACGCAGACACTCAACCAACTGAGCCACCCAGGGGCTCAGTAGCAAATTCTAAACAAGAAAACAGAAACACCAGTCAGAAAGAAGAGAGTGAGAGCTCATTGCAATGGTGTAATACTGAGCACGAAGTTTTCATCTAATGTCCCACCTCCACACGTAATCAAAGACAATTTGGTGGACCCGATCTGGTTTTGAAAGGATGCAGCGAGTACACAGGGATGAAGAGGGACCAGATGGCAGCACAAGTATCTGCTTATTTGACTTCAGGTGATTTTTGTGCCAAACACATTACTACTAAGTATGATTTTGTCTAACAGAATGATTTGGTCATCAGAGATGGGATTAGACTTAGAACAAAAATTTAAAAGAGGGCAGAGTTTATGTCTGCAAATAACAACCTCCCCAGAACCCCTAGGGCAGCCTCCCCCAAACCCCTAGGACCCTAACTTTCTTTCTCAAAACATCGCCATGTTGATGTGAATAGGGGAGGGTTTCTATAACAATGTCATGCTTGCTCCAAGCATGTAGGAAAGAGGTCTTATGAGAGAAATTTAGGAAAAACACAGTGGAAAAGAACCCTCAAGAAGGAGAGACAGATGAGACACCCAAGAGAAAACCATGGCATAAGACATTTCAGAGTTCAGGTTGAAGAGAGTGAACAGGAGATGTCTTTGTCAGTTGCAGGGAGGGTGTTAGGGTCAGGACTCCCTATAGATACAGTGGGTAAACAGGTCAGATTTCTTTAAGTAGCAAGCAAAAAGAAGCCAAATTCAAACTCACTTAGGCCAAAAGAAAGTGTATCAGCTCAGAGAACTAACGAACCCAAGGAATATCTCTAGGCATTGTTATGTATCAGGAAGCTTCAAGAAGATATCATATGCCCAGCTTCTGTTTGACCTTTTAACTCTTTCCTCACCCCCAGAACACTCATAGAATTCTTTCTACAGTTTGGAAAATGGGACTCTGTTATGGACTGAATTAAGTCCCCTCAAAATTCATATGTTGAAGCCCCAACCACAGTACCTCAGGATGTGACGGTATTTGGAAATAGGCTCTTAAAAGAGGTAATTATGTTAAAATGAGGTCATTAGGATGGGCCCCCAATCTAATACCATTGGTGTCCTTCTGAGAAGAGAAAATTTGGACACACATGTGTAGAGGGAAGACGTGTGAGGACACAAGGAGAAGGCAGCCATCTATAAGCCAAGGAGGGAGGCCTCAGAAGAAATCAACCCTGTTGACACCTTGATTAGGACTTCAGACCTGTGAAAATGAATTTCTGTTGTTTAAGCCACACAATCTGGGGTATCTGTTGCAGCAACCCTAGTAGATTCCTACAGGCTCTCTAATGCTTGATTCTGAATTTCAGAATTCTCAGCACTTGGAAGGTGACTATTACTGAGAGAACTTCTGCCTGGGCACCGAGACACAATGATAAGAGGAGAAAAGTTCATCGTGTGCCTAATATCCTGATATAGAGGTGGATTGGAGTAAATTCAGTTTACTATTTCTGAGGATAAGCCAACTTATAGATACTTTAATTTTGTAGGAAGTAATTCAATTTAGAGGATGTCTGGAGTCTCAAGTCTTAATCTGAATATTAATTGCAAAGATGATATTCTTGTACAAGTCTGCTTAGCTGTTCTATTCTTTAATTAAAGACCACTGTATGTCTGATGTTTTCCTTCTGGTTATAGTCATTGTATTTGCACAAAGGGCATTTTATTTCCATTACTTCTTAACTAATTTTCCTTTATCAGCCTGAGAAGGAACAGCAGTGTTTGTCTGTAAAAATTGGTGGGGAGATATTTCTGTAAGTGTAAAACAAACCCCCAGCCACCCCCCACCCTACCCATGGTATGGTAGAGTACAATGTCTTTAGAAATCAAGAATGTCAGGCAGGAGACATTGGTCCATTCTCTGAAAATAGCCAACTTTTCCCACACCTTCCTCCCTACAAGGAGTTGAGACAGAAGCGAAAGGGCCTCAGATTTGTTGGCTCTTTGGGTTCTAGAATATTCCCACTAAAGTCAACCTCCAGAGGACCACATAGCAATGTTTGGGCCCACCATGCCTGTGAATGTCCTTCTGAAAGCAGCTGACAGAAGCTTTCTATGTCCTCCACCTCTACCCCTTGCATTTTACCTGCTGCAGAGCATGATTTACAGTAATAAATCTGTTCCCAGCAAGAGAACTCGATCCTTATAATTCAATCATAGAAAGCCAACTTTCCAATGGGGGAAAAAAAATCATGTTTGTGAAATTATGCTGGCTTTTCTTTTTTTTTCCCCCCCCTTTCTTTATATATTCTTCCTTCAGAGAGATAATATTGTATGCTTGCCAACCCATTTCTTTTTATTCCTGGGAACATAGAAAAATTATATTTCCCACCTTCCTTGCATCTAAGTGTAGGCTGTATAACCAATTTTGACCAGTAGAATCTGGGAGAAGTGCTGTACTCCTTCCCAGGCTGACCTCACACAAAAGCCCCCCACGTGTGATTCTCCTGCTTTGCTAGCCACATGTGAGGATGGTAGTATCCCAGGATTGAATGAGTCTAGGTTCCTGAGATCTTGTAGAAATTCCACCCAACCAGGGATCTCTGCATTGGAATTAGTGTGAATGAAAAAGTTTTACTTTACACTATTCAGATTTTAAGCATTGTTGGATCTCACAGCTAACTTTTTTTTTTTAACTCTAAGTAATAAAAAAAATTTTTTTTTTTATTTGTACAGGAACAGTGATGGCCCTCAAAGGTTGAGTACCTCTGAAGGAGCAAACACATTATAAAGATGATTTCAATTACACAGTAGCTTAAGAAATACTAAATTGAATCAATCATGTAATCCCTCTAAATCCAATCCTTTTTTTACCCTGCCTCTTGAACATCCAAATCCAATCAGAAGTGTGGAAGGCTCTTTCTGGTTAGTCTTATGCACTGGCCCAGACTGTGACTGAGAATGGCAGGTGCTGCCGGGGGACCACTGGTCTGAGAGCTGAGACATGGGCCTGCTGTCCCAGCTGTGCTACTGACCAGCTACAGGACCGTAAATAGTTCTTTCCCTCTTTATATTATAAGCATACCTAGACACCTGCCATAACAAGCATTTGAACCATATACCTGAGCTCCCCCACCCTCAGGTAACGTTTTGATGTTTGAATTCTCAAGTTCAGAACTCAACACCTGGCAGACTATTAGTGCACAGATGTGTTTGATTGGACTGCCTCATGTCTTAAAAATAAGGAAATTTCCTATGGAAACCCAAGGTTCAGCATCCATGACAACACTTGCTTTCTCAGAAGACAACAAAAAACTGGAACTAAGTATTGCTAAGTACGCCCTGTTGATATGGCATGTGTGCTTCCCATGTCACAGTCCCCACCACTCCCTACCTTCACACACTGGCCTCGTGTGTCTACCTAGTCACTGTAGACATTGGAGTTCGCATCACTGTTAGAGTGAATTTAACCTTGCTTAAACCTGCCCAAACCAGGGATGTAGGAGGGATGTGGATACTTAAACAGAGCTCACTTACAAACTTGGCAGAGCCAAGGGATGCTAGGAAATAAAAGCAGAAGCCAAACGTGAGATCAAGAATCAGGATCTGGGGGCTCCTGGCTACTTCGGTTAGTAGAGCATGCCACTCTTGATTTTGGGGTTGTGAGTTTGAGCCCCACAATGGGTGTAGAGATTACTTAAAAATAAAATCTTAAAAAAAAAAATTGGGGTCTGGAGCCAGGTCAGTCTAGAGAAAAATAAACTGAAATAAGATCATCGTGGTAATTCCTAGATGGGGTCACATAGTGCCTTTGCTACCTCCTTAATAGGTCAAGTATCTTAAACTCCCTCTCGAGTTCTTCATCCATAACAAAGGGGGTATTGTATATCTTCTGTAGTGCTCTTTTAAGAATTAAGAAATGGTCTGTGTAAAGCATAGGGTCTAGCACATACTAAGTGCTCAGTAAATGGTGGGCATCACTATCCTTATTATAACTGATGTGTAGCAATGGACTTGATTTTAAGGAGTTGTGGGATTAAAGTGGGGTTCTGGCCTTCATTACTGGTAGCTGGGGAGGACGCAGGGAAACTTCTAAGAAGGGAACAAAAGGTAATGTTGCCAGCTTCCACTTAAGCTCCTTTTTTTTTTTTTTCTTGAGAGAGAGAGAGCATAAGAATGGGGGCAGAGGGTTGGAAGTGGCAGAGGGAGAGGGAGAATCTTAAGCAGGGTCCACCATGCCCAGCGTGGAGCCTGACACAGCGCTCGATCCCACAACCTTGAGATCATGACCTGAGCTGAAATCAAGAATCAGATGCTTAACTGACTGAGCCACCCAAGTGCCCCCCCCACCCACTTAAGCTCCTTCTTAACACTCATGTATGGGCAGTCACCTGTATCACTCCATCCCTCAAAACAGCAGGTCAAATGGATATAACCACTCTTTGTCCTTTGCATGGTATCTTTCAGACTATCCACCACTCTTCTAAGATGTTTTCTCTTTCAGATTTTATTTCAAATTGCTTTCACCCATATTATAAAATTGGGAGCAAGAAGCAAAATCATAACAAAGAGAATGTTCAAAGGAACTAATATTAATTAAGCACTCACTGCGTGCCAAGCACCACCCTCGGTGCTTTCCTTGCAAGAATCCTGCAGATTTGATATTGGAAATTCCATTTGACTGATAATGAACCTGAGACTGAAAGAAATTAAGTGATATTTTCTGGGGTTTTATTTTCATCAGAGCACTTATCAATATATGAAATACATTTTTCTATCCATTTGTGGGCTTGCTTTGCTGCCTATTTGCCTTACTCTAAGGCAACCTGAGTTGCCATCTCAACCTGAGATGGGATCCTGCTGTTTTCTTCAGTATTTCATGCCCACTGCCTAAAACAGTGCCTGCCATATAAACTGGCCATGAAAATATTTCTTGAATGCGTGACTCAATTATTTAACCAATGAGTGAGTGAACAAAAATTGCATAGCGCTAACTTTGATCCTGGCATGTCTGTACCTCAGTGCACACACGATCTGCTTTGACCATGACGTTGGCTACCCAGAAGCTGCCTGTACCACATAACTAGGCTGGGTGAGGCGCACACACGTTGTGCCATCAGCTCTTCCCACCTCCTTCCACGGGGTATGAAAAAAGTACCCTGTCTCCTCCATTCTTCCAAAAATGCTCCCTCTTGTGGGTTTGAAATGCTAGTGATGGGGGATCCTACACCGCCGGTGAGTGACAGCCTCGCGCGCTGCGGATGGGGCACAGACTCGCAGACCAGTAGCGTTGGGAAAGGACTTTAGGGCAGCCCCTGGGGTGGAAAACCAGAGCTGAGGGGTTGCGTGCACATGAATTGCAGCCCCCCGGACAGAAACCGGAGCGACGGTCGCGCGCACATGAACTGCAGCCCCCCGGACAGAAACCAGAGCGACGGTCGCGCGCACGCGAACTGCAGGGCCCCCCCCCCCCCCCGGACAGAAACCAAGCCACGGTCGCGCACACGCAAACTGCAGCCTCCGAGAAGGAAACCCGGTGTGCTGGGGTCCTGCCGGTGAACTGCAACCCCCGGGGTGGAATCCCCCAGCGGCGGAGTCGCGCGCCCGCAAACTGCAGTCCCCAGGACAGGACCCCAAGCGGCAGAGTCGCGCACGCGCGAACTGGGAGCAGCTGCCGGTTTTAGAAGCACAAAGGGCAGAGACGTGCCCCGACCTGGAGGCAGGACTGGGAGCGCTGCGGAGGGGCGCACAACCCAGGCCGCTGCAGTTTATAGCAGCACGGACAGAAACGGAGACGGTGTGGCCTGGAGAGCTCACTGAAGAACAGACTGCGGTCTCTCTGCTCTGAGGCAGAGGGTTGGAAACGGTCTCTTCTGCTCTAACTCGAGCAAGAGACGCAGAAAGCCGCCAGGGAAAGGCGCCAGAGAACAAAAGCCCCAAAGACTGATTCCCGCTGAGCCCATCCCCCGCCACAGGGGCGCAGGGCAACTCCGCCCAAACGGGGTTGCCTGAGTAACAGCGCAGCAGGCCCCTCCCGCAGAAGACAGGCTGGGAAAACAAGAGGCCAGCAACCCTAAGGTCCCAAGAAAACAGGTGCATCTTGCTTGGGTTCTGGTCAATAATTTCGACTCTATACATTCCCTCAAACACCCATCAACAGAATGACTAGGAGGAGGAGCCCCCAAAACAGAAAAGACTCAGAGATTATGACTTATGCTGCAGATTTACAAATGGATGCAGATATAACCAAGATGTCAGAGATGGAATTCAGGCTAGCAATTGTGAAGACAATGGCTAGAATGGAGAAATCAATTAATGGCAGCATAGAGTCTCTAAGGGCAGAAATAAAAGGTGAATTGGCAGATCTTAAAAATGCTATCAGTGAGATCCAATCCAATCTAGATAATCTAACAGCTAGAGTAACTGAGACAGAAGAGAGAATAAGCGATCTGGAAGACGGTATAACAGATAAAAAGGGAAAAGAGGAGGCCAGGGAAAAACAACTCAGAATCCATGAAAATAGAATCAGAGAAATAATGACACCATGAGGTGTTCCAATGTCAGAATAATTGGAGTCCCGGAGGGAGGGGAGAGAGAGAGAGGACTAGAAGATGTATTTGAGCAAATCGTAGCTGAGAACTTCCCTAATCTGGGGAATGAAACAAACATTCGAGTCCTAGAGGCAGAGAGGACCCCTCCTAAGATCAAGGAAAACAGGCCAACACCCCGGCATGTAATAGTAAAACTTGCAAATCTTAGAACCAAGGAAACCATCTTAAGGGCAGTTAGGGGGAAGAGATTCCTTACGTACAGAGGGAGGAACATCAGAATAACGTCAGACCTACCCACAGAGACCTGGCAAGCCAGAAAGGCCTGGCAAGACATATTCAGAGTACTAAATGAGAAGAACATGCAGCCAAGAATACTTTATCCGGCAAGGCTTTCATTTAGAATGGATGGAGAGATGCAGAGCTTCCACAACCAGCAGAAGTTGAGAGAATATGTGACCACTAAGCCGGCCCTGCAAGAAATATTAAGGGGGGTTCTATAAAAGGAGAAAGACCTCAAGAGTGATCTACAACAGAAACTTACAGGGACAATCTATAAAAACAACGTCTTCACAGGCAACATGATGACAATTAATTCATATCTTTCAATAATCACTCTCAATGTGAATGGCCTAAATGCTCCCATAAAACGGCACAGGGTTGCAGATTGGATAAAAAGACAGGACCCATCCATATGCTGTCTACAAGAGACTCATTTTGAACCTAAAGATACATCCAGACTGAAAGTGAAGGGTTGGAGATCCATCCTCCATGCCAGCGGACCTCAAAAGAAAGCTGGGGTAGCAATTCTTATATCAGACAAATCAGATTTTAAACTAAAGTCTGTAATAAGAGACACAGAAGGACACTATATCATTCTTAAAGGGTCTATCCAACAAGAAGGTCTAACAATTGTAAATATCTATGCCCCCAACATGGGAGCAGCCATCTACATAAGCCAACAGTTAACCAAAATAAAGAGTCATATTGATTACAATACGTTAATTGTAGGAGACCTCAATACTCCACTCTCAGCAATGGACAGGTCATCTAAGCAGAAAATCAACAAGGAAACAAGAGCTTTGAATGAAACTTTGGACCAGATGGACCTTATAGATATTTACAGAACATTCCACCCTAAAACAACAGAATACTCATTCTTCTCAAGTGCACATGGAACTTTCTCCAGAATAGACCACATACTGGGTCACAAATCCGGTCTCAACCGATACCAAAAGACAGATTATTCCTTGCATATTCTCAGACCACAATGCTCTAAAACTGGAACTCAATCACAAGAAAAAATTTGGCAGAAATTCAAACACTTGGAAGCTAAAGACCACTCTGCTCAAGAATGTTTGGGTCAACCAAGAAATCAAAGAAGAACTTAAACAATTCATGGAAATCAATGAGAACAAAAACACATCGGTCCAAAACCTATGGGATACTGCAAAGGTGGTCCTAAGGGGGTAATACATAGCCATCCAAGCCTCACTCAAAAAAATAGAAAAGTCCCGAATTCACCAACTAACTCTACACCTTAAAGAACTAGAGAAAAAGCAACAAACGACACCTAAGCCACACATTAGAAGAGAAATAATTAAAATTAGAGCAGAAATCAATGAATTAGAAACCAGAAACACAGATCAGATCAACGAAACTAAAAGTTGGTTCTTTGAAAGAATTAATAAGATTGATAAACCACTGGCCAGACTTATTCAAAAGAAGAGAGAAAGGACCCAAATCAATAAAATTATGAATGAAAGGGGAGAGATCACGACTAACACCAAGGAAATAGAAACAATTATTAGAAATTATTATCAACAACTATATGCCAATAAACTAAGCAATCTGGATGAAATGGAGGCCTTCCTGGAAACCTATAAGCTGCCAAGATTGAAACAGGAAGAAATTGACAACCTGAATAGGCCAATAACCAGTAACGAGATTGAAGCAGTGATCAAAAACCTCCCAAAAAACAAGAGTCCAGGGCCTGATGGATTCCCTGGGGAATTCTACCAAACATTCAAAGAAGAAATAATACCTATTCTACTGAAGCTGTTTCAAAAAATAGAAACAGAAGGAAAACTTCCAAACTCATTCTATGAGGCCAGCATTACCTTAATCCCCAAACCAGGGAAAGACCCCATCAAAAAGGAGAATTTCAGACCGATATCCCTGATGAATATGGATTCCAAAATCCTCAACAAAATCCTAGCTAATAGGATCCAACAATACATTAAAAGGATCATCCACCACGACCAAGTGGGATTTATCCCCGGGATGCAAGGGTGGTTCAACATTCACAAATCAATCAATGTGATAGAACACATTAATAAGAGGAGGGAGAAGAACCATATGGTCCTCTCAATTGATGCAGAAAAAGCATTTGACAAAATACAACATCCTTTCCTGATTAAAACTCTTCAGAGTATAGGGATAGAGGGAACATTCCTCAAGTTCATAAAATCTATCTATGAAAAACCCACAGCGAATATCATCCTCAATGGGGAAAAGCTGAGAGCATTTCCCTTAAGATCAGGAACATGTCAAGGGTGCCCACTCTCACCACTATTGTTCAACATAGTACTAGAAGTCCTAGCAACAGCAATCAGACAACAAAAAGAAATAAAAGGTATTCAAATTGGCAAAGAAGAAGTCAAACTCTCTTTTTCCCAGATGACATGATACTTTATGTGGAAAACCCAAAAGACTCCACCCCCAAATTACTAGAACTCATCCAGCAATTCAGTAATGTGGCAGGATACAAAATCAATGCACAGAAATCAGTTGCTTTCTTATACACTAACAACGCAACTGTAGAAAGAGAAATTAGAGAATTGATTCCATGTACAATAGCACCAAAAACCATAAGATACCTCAGAATAAACCTAACCAAAGAGGTAAAGGATCTATACTCTAGGAACTACAAAACACTCATGAAAGAAATTGAAGAGGACACAAAAAGATGGAAAAATATTCCATGCTCATGGATCAGAAGAATAAACATTGTTAAAATGTCTATGCTACCCAGAGCAATCTATACCTTCAATGCCATCCCGATCAAAATTCCAATGACATTTTTCAGAGTGCTGGAACAAACAATCCTAAAATTTGTATGGAATCAGAAAAGACCCCGAATCGCCAAGGAAATGTTGAAAAAGAAAAACAAAGCTGGGGGCATCACGTTGCCCGATTTCAAGCTATATTACAAAGCTGTGATCACCAAGACAGCATGGTACTGGCACAAAAACAGACATACAGACCAATGGAACAGAATAGAGAACCCAGATACGGACCCTCAACTCTATGGTCAAATAATCTTTGACAAAGCAGGAAAAAACATGCAATGGAAAAAAGACAGTCTCTTCAATAAATGGTGCTGGGAAAATTGGACAGCCACAGGCAGAAGAATGAAACTCGACCATTCTCTAACACCACTCACAAAGATAAACTCAAAGTGGATGAAAGACCTCAATGTGAGACAGGAATCCATCAAAATCCTAGAGGAGAACATAGGCAGTAACCTCTTTGACATCGGCCACAGCAACTTCTTTCAAGATACATCTCCAAAAGCTAGTGAAACAAAAGCAAAAATGAACTTTTGGGACTTCATCAAGATAAAAAGCTTCTGCACAGCAAAGGAAACAGTCAACAAAACAAAGAGGCAACCCACAGAATGGGAGAAGATATTTGCAAATGACACTACAGATAAAGGGCTGGTATCCAAGATCTATAAAGAACTTCTCAAACTCAACACCCAAAAAACAAATAATCAAGTCAAAAAGTGGGCAGAAGAGATGAACAGACACTTCTCTGAAGAAGACATACAAATGGCTAACAGACACATGAAAAAATGTTCATCATCATTAGCCATCAGGGAAATTCAAATCAAAACCACACTGAGATACCACCTTACACCAGTTAGAATGGCAAAAATGGACAGGGAAAGAAACAACAAATGTTGGAGAGGTTGTGGAGAAAGGGGAACCCTCTTACACTGTTGGTGGGAATGCAAGTTGGTACAGCCACTTTGGAAAACAGTGTGGAGGTTCCTCAAAAATGTAAAAATAGAGCTACCCTATGACCCAGCAATTGCACTCCTGGGTATTTACCCCAAAGACACAGATGTAGTGAAAAGAAGGGCCATATGCACCCCAGTGTTCATAGCAGCAATGTCCACAATAGCCAAACTGTGGAAAGAGCCAAGATGCCCTTCAACAGATGAATGGATAAAGATGTGGTCCATATATACAATGGAATATTACTCAGCCATCAGAAAAGATGAATACCCAACTTTTACATCAACATGGATGGGACTGGAGGATATTATGCTAAGCGAAATAAGTCAAGCAGAGAAAGTCAATTACCATATGGTTTCACTTATTTGTGGAACATAAGGAATAACATGGAGGACATTAGGAGAAGGAAGGGAAAAATGGGGGGGGAATTGAAGGGAGAGATGAACCATGAGAAACTATGGACCTGAGAAACAAACAGGGTTCTAGAAGGGAGGGGGGAGGGGGGATTGATTAGCCCGGTGATGGGTATTAAGGAGGGCACGTACTGCATGGAGCACTGGGTGTTATACAAAAACAATGGATCGTGGATCACTACATCAAAAACTAATGATGTATTATATGGTGACTAACATAATATAATAAAATTAAAAACTACAAAAAAAAAAAAAAAGAAATGCTAGTGATATTAGGTGAGTGTATATTATTACCTTTTTGCTGGAAATTCTTGTCCATGAGCCATATGTGAGGTATCAAAGGGAAGATGCCTTTAATGCAGAGGCATCTACTGTTTTGGCAAAAAAGCTTCTTGTACACCTCATCTTAGGGTAGGGGACACCCGCAGGCATGGTTAACCTGTCCTGGGCAAAGTCAGATTGTGAAGACTGCTATCCATATCTAGCCATGCCTGGGAATCTTCCTCAATAGCTTTTGCTGCCTTTATTGGAATAAAAGCATTATCAAAGTTGCTTCGGCCACCCCCACCCCCCTGCTTCCATGTTATGCTCAAAGAACTCCATGCATTAGAGCTAGTGGTGTTAGCCCCACTTTACAGATCACAAAATAAGGTCCCGACAACCAAAATGACTTGTCCAAGGCCACAAAAAGTTATCAGCAAAGGTGGAGCTCAGGAACTTGAATTAAGCCGGTATCTTTTTAATAGGTCATGCAACCTCTTGGCCTCTTCATTTATTCCGCGCAGATTTATGAAAACTTAGTACGTTCTGGGTTCTCAAGTAAGTATAAGGGTGCAGAAGCAGGCAGCTCAATGTGGTGGACACAGCACAGATATTAGTAACATGGAGCCCTGAGACTCAATCTGTAGGCAGAAATTAAACCCAGGCAGCCTGACCCACAGCCCACACTCTTTCCACTATCCTCTAGGCCTCCTGCTTGGAAGGGCTGGCAAATATGAACCATGTTATCATGGTTCCTCTGATTTCTCTCAATCTTTGAACACAGAACTTTTGGAAGCTTTGGTTTCTGCCTGAATTCGATGTACTTTGCTCTGTTCCGAACTAAGCCCAACTTTGTAACGGGTGACAATGACCTCCCAGAGGAAAAATGACTCCCACAATCTAGCATATCCCTGAGGACTAATGCCAGCAATTCCCATGTTAAATTGGGCCATGGACTTTCCCCCAGTCCCTGACAGCAGGACGGATAGCCCCAGTGTGAACTTAATTACTTCTGCAGTTATGCGAACACAGTTTTGCTGAAAATCCTCTTGGACCAATAAAACAAGGTCTGTCTTCATGCCAAAGGATCATAAAATCTTCTGGAAGAGGAGCAGCCTCCTTCTTATAAATAGAATCAGACTTTCATTGGTTGCAACAAGCTATTTACTTCCGAAGGGAAAAAAGGTACAGTGAGGAATTGTTAATAATTTTTGGAACAGGTACAGTTTAGGCAGCATATTTATCTTAAAAAGACATTGGAAGCAAACATTTTCATCCAGAGCGTGAAGTGACAGATAACAGCGGAAATGTATGGAAAGCCGGTTGAAAATGTATGGCTCTACCCTGGGTCTGTAAGAAAAGAGTGAGGGAAGAGAAGAGTTTGTAGCTAAGCCATACCTCAAAAAACAATTCTGAGAGGTGTACCCTTAAAGAGGGGAAAAGACTTTTAAGGAGGGCCATATTTTGATATTCCAGAAGCACTTGATGGCACAAAATCACCTTCCTTCATGAACCCGCCTCTGTGAAGATGAAAGAGAAAAACAGGGGGAAGGGATCTTACTATAGCTCCTCATTTCAGCTCCCAGGGACAGAGTATTTATGGAATCAGATGAGAGAGAGAGAGCTAGAACTGAAGTCTCTTTTCTTCCTGGACTTGGAGGAAAAAAAAAAAAGTGGTTATCAGGGACATTTTCCTGGATATGATGCCTTTTTAGGTCATTATTTTACTTTGTTTTCATCTAAAATTGTGATTTATCTTAACAGCGTATTTATGGTTTGGGAGCCTGGTGAAGAGTTAGAGAGTGAGAATAGATTTTATGGCTTAGATAGAATGTCATAAATCACTAAATCTTATTTCTTTTCATTTAAAAATAGTATTCAATCATTATTTGTTAATAGTGAACCACAAGATGCAGAATTGAAAGGGATCTCAGGAGTCATCTGCTCATGGTCTGTCCCACAGGCTCTTCTACTAGAGATACTCCAGCTTGGCCCGGGCCCTTGGGGGGTCAGAGAGCTCTCTCTAGTCTAACTAAAAGGTCTTCTTTAAGTCACCTCACTTTGACAATCCATCTCTTGATTCTAGCTCTCCTTTCCAAGGTAATATTTAAAAATAAATTCAAGGTGATCATATCCTCTTCATCTTTACTTCCCTTGTGGGACATCTTAGCTCCTTACCATCCTGGCTACCTCCTCCGGGCTCTGTCTGATTTCTCAACCTCTGTTTTAAAATGTCTCATCAAGCACTCGATACAGACCCCAATCCACCGATGTACGTACAGTGGCCCAAACAATGCCTTGCCCACTTCTGCTGCATACATGTTCTAAACACATCAGGAGAACACAGAGGAAGTATATCCTTGCTTCATCTGGAGAACATTTTTCTGTTAGTGTCCTGATATGTGATATCATTCTCTAATACTAGACTTCAGGTTATTGGAAAAAAAGAATTGACACCAACCCATACCTCTCACATCTTTCAATCTACATGTAGCCTTTTACATTTCACATGTAACCCCAACTTAACTCTGAGTTATATAGCCTGGCTTCTAAATCCAGGATCTCTAGGGACCCTAATGAATGATTCTTTCCTGGTTGACCTTAAAAAAAAAAGGAGCATTTTACATTTAAACCCTAAAACTATCTTGGTGTTGCCCTAACATTGCAGATAACCAGAATCTTTGAGCTGTTTTCCTTTATCTGACAACTTTCTCCTTTGGGTAAAAGATACAGACCCAATCACCTTGTCTTCTATGTTTCACACAGATCAGGAATAAAGATTTTGAGCAGGAGAAGACTAAGAACAGAATCCTCTGTCTTACACGTAAAAATGCTCCTGCAGCTTGATGACGCTTTATTAATCAATAAGCTTTGGAAATTTGTTCTATCTCCATATCACATTGTAATAGGCTTTTCAGGTGTTTTCTCTATGTCCATACAGTTGTTGTGAGAAGATCCATTTCATGCCTGGTTGAATGTAGACTGGCACTCACTGTAGAATTCCACTGATCTGCCATCTTGCATGTTGTCAAATGGGTAATAAGATTAGTCAGGCTTGACCATGAACATGGTTTCTCAGGAAACCATGTGGTTGTCTAGAAATCAATGGTTTCTTTCCTAAACACTGAAGTGCAGCTTATTTATTAGTCCGCTCAAGAATTTTGAAGAAGAACCATGCCAATAGAAATGTTTGTCAACATTTCTTGAGTGTTCACCCATTGGTGGACGCTAGTCCACATGCTTGGCAACATTGAGGGACTTAGTGCTCACATCAATCAACAAAAGATAACTGCTGCCTTTCTTACAGTCAGGAAACCAAGGCACAGAGGTAAGACTCTTGACTAAGGCCACGAAGCTAAAAAGTGGTCGAACCAGGATGCAAATCGGGACCAGCTGGTACCAAAATGCATCCTCCTAGTCACTTCGCACTATTTTTCCTGGCCTCTTGGTGCCCTGCTGCCTCTGAATGCACTAATATTTCCTGTTCTCTGCTGGCCCTCTCCTTCCTTTCCATAGCTCTCTTCTAGTTCATGATTTCTCAGCAGCAACTTAAAATACACAGCAATCCTATACCCTCTCTACCCTGTGATTTCACTGATATCAATATGAAAGCTTCATTATTAAATGCGCTGGATGCTCTCTTACCTTTTTCCCAATGATACGTTGTTTGGCTGCTCAAGCTTTCGTGGTTTTAAAGCCCAGCTTCTTAAACACAGAAGCAGGAGGAAAGAATTGGATCTGCTTGCCTTTTTTTTTTTTTTGAGAGATTGAGAGAGTGTGTGTGGGGATGGGTGCAAGCAATGGGGGAGGGACCGAGGGAGAATGAGTGAGAGAATCTTAAGCAAGCTTCACACCCAGAGCAGAACCAGATGCCGGGCTCAATCTCAGGACCCAGAGATCTTGACCTGAGCAGAAATCAAGAGTTTGTCTCTTAACCGACTAAGCCACCCAGGTGCCCCTGCTTTTTGCCATTCTTAATATGACATCCTCCTCCCTAAGCAAGAGGTCAGTCCTTTTCTTTCTCTGACCAAAGCTTAAATGAAGCCCTTTTTGCCATCTTCTCATTTTGCCTGAGGCTCGGGGTTCTGGTTCTTACTATTGGGAGAGAATTTTGTTACATACAGCACAGGTTACAATGCATTAGAATACAAAAAACTGACAAAAAATTGAGATTACAATTTTGGGGTAATTTAAAAGAATTCTGTAGCAAGGAACTAAGGAATACTAGGAAAGTAAAGACTCTATTAACTGAAATATGCACAAAGAGAGAACTGACATCCTTGTAGGGTACTTAATTATGTCTTGAAGAGGCAAATTTTGAGTCACAGTGGACAAGGGAAGTGAACATCAGTTAGTGGAAAACAATCAAGATGGCTTTCCTGATGGGGGTAATGCCTGCCCCGTGTGGTAATGAAACTGCACTAACTAGCTTCATGGAAAGATAAGTGTGAGAGAGGAGAATGGTGGAGGGAAGGCTTGGAGAGGTGTGCCTTCTTTACTCCAGCCATTTAGCATCATCCGCATCACCTGCCATTTTGGAGGCGCAGAGAGAATATGTGACTTGCAGCAGATCCCACAGCAGCTTATGGACACATTTCTAGGACTAGAATTCAGGTCTCTTGTTTCCCAGTTTAGGATAAACTAGTCTGAAATTGATGTCAAAGATAATCTGTCTCTGGGCTAGATTTAGAAACCTAAAGGTCTCAAACAAACAAACAAAGATATTGTAAGAACAAAAAAAGTAAAAAGTACAAAACCCCAAATGATAAAATAAAGGCAGAGAAGTCCAATAAAATCCTGAAGTTTTTGTTCGTTTTTTGCCCATGACAATGACTTTGATGCTTCTTTTGCAATATCAAAAACAATTTTTCACAAGGTGTTTTTATGCCTTTTGTTTCCCTTCACACACATTCATTATAATACCAGATTTCTATGTGTTTATAGAGTCTGGTCTTGCCCAGCTTGAACTAACTGGTGTGAGAAGAGGGAGCTATAGAGAAGAACCAGTGCTGCATGGAAGCTACCAAAGCATATGTTCTGGTTGAGGAGATAAACGCCTCATTCAACAAGCAGCACCAGGTGGAATTTCCTCAGGAAATAATCCGTGGGGTGCAGGTGGTGATATAACAGATTTCTGAAGGTCGGGTAATAAATGAGTGCTGATGAAGCCAAGGAAAATTTATTGGAGACATGGACTTTAAGCAGAGTTAGAAGGAAGGGACAAAACATTCTAGGCAGAACCGTAAAGGAGGAACTGAACTATAAATGTCATGGGATACAGATGTTGAGTTGGAGAACAGTGGGAAATGTGGTAAATGGGAGGGTGGGGCCAGGTTGTGGGAAAATTTGAGTGGTATTTCTTTTTTTTAAGATTTATTTGTTTATTTTGAGAGAGAGAGACAGAGTTTGTGTGCGAGTTGGGGGAGGGACAGAGGGAGAGAATCTCCAGCAGACTCCACACTGAGCATTGAGCCCGATGCAAGGCTCAATCCCACAACCCTGAGGTCATGACCTTAGCTGAAACCAAGAGTTGGTCGCTTAACTGACCAGACGCCCCTAATGTTACTTCTTCAAAAAATGTTTCTTTCGTTGGTAATGCATGCCAGGACTGCGGTGGGGGTTGGGCCATCATTGGAAAGCAAGGTCCATGGACTTTGCAGTTCAGAAAGGAAGATGTTCCATTCCAAAGGGATGATATGGTAGAATAAAGATGATGATAGCACAAACACCAGCAACCATGTGCATGTGTCATAGGACTGTCTAACTCAACCTGAGAGACCTGCCAGGCAAATCCGTATGAAAGATAGGATGTTGAAGCCAGACCTAAAGGAAAATTGGGAGTTAGGTGAGGAGGAGGCAAGAGTAGTGTGTTCAGGGTAGAAGAGGGAATAGAAAGTGGAAATATACAGAGGCAAAAGAGAGCCAACTGGAAGATATTTTGTGTAATCCGACACAGGGCGAGAGGTGACAAGTGATGCAAAATCATGCTGGAGGGGAAGTGGCAGCAAGTCACAATGTCCTTCAACAAACAGAGGCTGAGCCCTTACTATCCAGAGTACACAGAGCATATGGATGAATATATTACCGTTCCTACCCTGAAGGTGTTTACAGCATGGCAAGGTGATAGGTAAGTCACTAAATATTTACAAAGGCATATGCTAAGTATCATGATAGAGACAGGCACGGGCAGGAGACCCACGAAGCAAATCAGCTCATGGAATTTTGCCCACAGTTTATCCTCACACTTTCAACAAATATTTATTGAGCACCTTCTATTATGTTAGGGACTAAGGATATAAAAGCATATGAAACTCATTTCCTGTTTGTAAGGAGCTCACAATCTCCCAAGTGTGACATACAAAAATGTTAGCATTTACACTCAAACATGGTAAGGGTCTTGGCAAAGATATTCATAGAGGATAGTGGGAGGAAGAAAATATATCCAGCACAAGGACCAAAGAACGCTGAAGGTAGAGACAAAAAATTGTTTCTTAAAGACTGGGTAGGAGACAGTTCGATGGGCAGAAGCAACCATCTCCAGGTAGATCTGCCAACATGATCACTCACAGACAATGTTGCAATGCGTATAGAAATGTTCGTAACGCAGCTCATAGCACAACTGCCTTGCATTATGGCCCAGCATAATTTCATTTTAATAGACCTCAAATCAGTCCTCTCTAGAGTGTGGACCATATATTCAGACAGTCTCCCTGGCCATGATTTCACCACTTGCTTTCATGTTTTTATCATATCCTCTAATAAAACATGAGCCTTTTAAAGGCAGTCATTCTTTCAGGGATCAAAGTCACCTGGGAGGGTTTGGTTGCCTGCCAAATTAAAGCTTGGCCCTGATTTGATAGGCAAAGAAAGATTGTCCTAAAGATAAATATTTGGAGTTTGAGAAGGATGACCAGACTGCAATATATTTAAGTTATGGGAAATTACATTTGGAGCTTCAGCTCTTAAGTCTATCTATCCTCTTAATTTATTTGCTTAAATAAAAAATACATGGGAAAACAATGAGGCTTAAAAGCACAATATTAGTAGCAAAATCTCAGGATAAACTTGTGCTGGACAAATATTCAGTCAGAAAAAAAAGAAAAATGTAAATTTATAGTCAGAACTTTTGTTCTTTTACTGTCCTAATAAAGACATCTGCCTTACAGAGAGAATGAAAAAGTGATTTTAGCATAGTTTTCTTGCTTTTAGTCTTGGCCCAGAAAAGAAGATAAACTGTACCTTCATAAAAAATTTCCTATAATTGTAGGAGGAGCCCTAGCCTAAGAGTCAGGAAACCTGAAATTTTAACCAAGTAGCTCAGCTCTATCTGACCTTGGATTATTCATTTTTTGAAAGCAGGCTCATAATAGAAGCACTGACGGAAAGACCAACATTCTGAGCCTCTGCAACGGGAGATAATTGTATTAATCCAGGGTGGGTTGGCAGGTAGCTTGAGAGCCAAAATAGAAGTCATTGCTAATGGCTGCTGAAGTTTGTCCTGAGAAGGAGGGGGTTGTGATTCTCAGGCCCAGTGGAAGAGTCCAATAATTAATTAATGAAGGCAGACCATGGATCAAGCCAGATTTCTTCCTTCTTACTGTAAAAGAGAGGGAAAGGTGAGCACAGGAGTAGAACATTTAAGATGTTACATCTGGAGACGATTCAGATTCAAAGAGCATATCCATACCAAATACAGTAGTCAGATGTCTTGGAGCTTGAAGGATTTTTGTGAGTTAGATGGAGCCATCAGGAATAGTTGATACACTTTACAGTTTTTACATACTGACCTCTCTCAGAATACATAACACTCTTTTACACACAAGGACAAAGACTATCAAATGTGATGGTACATGTCAAACAACCCTAAAAGTTCTGAAATAAAGAATTAAATGTAAGATAATATCACTGCCTCCACATCTCATCTAAAGAGCCATTTGGCCTAATTTCTCAAATACACTGGAATTCATCATGAGCATTTGACAACACTCTTGGGCCTAGTAGGATGCTCAACACAGTGAATGGTACAATATTTATGTAGTTAATGAATACATCTTAGTTTAATTTTATATCTGGGAAATTTTAACTGGAGTTGGGTAAACTTGAGCATTGAATTTGAACATTGTTCAGATGCTGTATATCCTCATAACTCTTAGCCTAATCAATTAACATTTAAAACTATGTTACTCACAGGTCATCTAAATTATCACTCCACACCCATTAAGATAGCTGTTATTTTTAAAATTTAAATAATAAGTATTGATTGAATCACTATATTGTACATCTGAAACTAATATTACACTGTATGTTAACTAACTGGAATTTAAATAAAAACTTTAAAAAAATAAATAGCAAATATCGATGAGGATGAGAAATTGGAACATTTAGACATTGCAGGTGGAAATGTAAAATGATACAGCAGCTGTGAAAATCAGTTTGGCAGTTTCTCAAAAAGACAAACATAGAATCACCATATGATCCAGAAATTCCACTCTTGGGTATATACCCAAAAATATTGAAAGAGGGGACTTGTACCACGATGTTACTAGCAGCATTATTCACAATAGTCAAAAGTTGGAAACTACCCAAATGCCCAATGATGGATAAGTGGCTAAGCAAATTCTGGTACACATATACAATGCAATATTTTTTAATCTTAAAAAGGAGTGAAATTTTGATACATGCTACAATATGGATGAACCTTGAAAACATTACGCTAAGAGGAATAAGCAGTCTGTCCTAACTCATATGAGGCACCTAGAATGGTCAGATTCACAGAGATAGAAGGTAGAATAATGACTACCAGGGACCAGAGGGAAAGGTAGTGAGGAGTTATTGTTTGATGGGTACAGAGTTCTACGTTTGAGATGATAAAAAATTTATGGAGGTAGATAGTGGTGATGGGTGCACAACAACATGAATGTGTCACTAAATTGTACACTCAAAAATGGTTAAAATTTTAAATTTTACATTAGGTAATTTTACCTTATTAAAAAAAAGACAAAGCTAACCAACCACTATATTAACAACAACAAAAGTCATCTTGAACCAATATTATAATGTAGTAATAATAAGTATGGAGATTGAATCAATAATCAAAAACCTCCCAAAAAACAAAAGTCCAGGATCAGATGGCTTCCCTAGTAAATTCTACCAAACATTCAAAGAAGTATTAATACCAATCCTTCTCAAACTCTTCCAAAAAATAGAAGAGGAGAGAACTCTTCCAAGTTCATTTTATGAGGCCAGTATTACCCTCATACCAAAACTAGACAAAGATGACACAAGAAAAGAAAATTACAGACCAATATCTCTGATGAACATGGATACAAAGATCCCCAACAAAATATTTGTAAACTGAATGCAACAATGCATTCTAAGAATCATACACCATGATCAAATGGGATTTATTCCAGAGATACAAGGGTAGTCCAAAACCAGCAAATCAGTCAATGTGATACATTGCATTAACAAAATGAAAGATAAAAATTATATGATCATCTCAATAGATACAGAAAAAACACTTGACAAAATTCAACATCCATTTATAATAAAAACTCTCAAAATGGTGGGTATAGGGGCGCCTGGGTGGCTCAGTAGGTTAGGCATCCAATTCTTAGTTTCAGCTTGGGTTGTGATCTCAGGGTCTTGAGATCGAGCCCCGCATCAGGCTCTGCACTCAGTGTGACATTCTTTCCCCTTCTGCCCCTGGCCCTGCCCCCCCTCAAATAAATAAATAAACCTCAAAAAATTAGTGGGTATAGAAGGAACATAGCTGAATATAATCAAGACCATATATGACAAGCCCACAGCTAACATCATACTCAATTATGAAAAGCTGAAGGCCTTTCTCCTAAGATTAGGAACAAGACAAGGATGCCCACTCTTACCACTTCTATACAACATAATATTGGAAGTCCTAGACAAAGAAAAGAAATAAAGCACATCCAAGTTGGAAGCAAAGAAATGAAACCGTCACTATTGGCAGATGACATGCTATAGGTAGAAAATCCTGAAGACTCCATCAAAAAACTGCTAGAACTAACAAAAAGATCCAGTAAAGTTGCAGGACTTGTGTCAATACACACACACACAAATCTGTTGCATTTCTAAACACTAATGAACTATCAAAAAGAGAAATAAAGAAAACAATCCCATTTTCAAATGCATCAAAAAAATAAAATTCTTAGGAATAAATTTAACCAAGGAGGTGAAAAACTTGTATATTGAAAACTACAAGACATTAGTGAAAGAAATTGTAAAACACAAATAAATGGAAAAATATTACATGCTCATGGATTGGAAGAGTTAATATTGTTAAAATGTCCATACTACCCAAAGCAATCTACAGACTCAATGCAATCCCAATCAAAATTCCAATGGCATTTTTCAAAGAAATAGGCCAAATAATTCTAAAATCTGTATGGAACCACACACACACACAAAAATCCCATACATCCAAAGCACTCTTGAGAAAGAACAAAGCTGGAGGCTCTTTGATTTCAAACCCTATTACAAAGCTATAGTAATTAAAACAATATCATCTTGGCATAAAAATAGACACATAGATCAATGGAACAAATTGGACAGCCCATAAATAAACTGATACATATATGGTCAATTAGTTCACAGCAAAGGAGTCAAGAATATACAATGAGTAAAGGCAGTCTCTTTAATAAATGGTGTCAGAAAAACTGGACAGCCACGTGCAAAAGAATGAAACTTGACCACTCTCTTATACCATACACAAAAATTAATTCAAAATGGGTTACAGACTTGAATGTAAGACCTGAAACTATAAACACCTAGAAGAAAATACATGGTAAGTGCCTTGATATAGATCTTGGCAATGATTTTTTAATCTGACACCACAAGCAAAAACAACAAAAGCAAAAAATAAACAATGGGACTACATCATACTAAAAACCTCTGCACAGTGAAGGAAACTGTCAACAAAATGAAAAGCCAACCTACTGAATGGGAGAAAATATTTGCAAATCACATATCTGATAAGGAGCAAATATCCAGAGTATATAAAGAACTCATACAACTCAACAGCAAAAGAAAGGAAGGGAGGGAGGGAAGGAGGAGAGGAAAAAGAAAGGAGGAAAGAAAGAGGAAAATTGGGGGAGGGGGAGAAAGAAAGAAAAAGAAAAAAATCCAATTAAAAAAGGTGCAGAAGTCTATACAGACATTTTTTCCAAAGAAGATATGGATCTGGCCAACAGGTACATGAAGAGATGCTCAACATCACTAATCCTCATGAGGTATCATCTCACACCTGTTAGAATGGCTAGTACCAAAAAGACAAAAATAGCAAGTGTTGGGGAGGATGTGGAGAAAAGGAAACCCTTATGCACTGTTAGTGGAAATGTTGGTGCAGCCTCTATGGAAAACAGTATGGAGGGCCCTCAAAAACTAAAAATAGAACTGCCCTATGATCCAGCAATTCCACTTTTGGTTATTTTATGAAAAAGCAAAAACACTAATTTGAAAAGATACATTCCCCTCCATGTTTATGGCAGCATTATTTATAATAGCCAAGATATGGAGACAACCTAAGTGTTCACTGATGGATGGATGGAAAAAAAATATTATGAGATACACACACACACACACACACACACACACACACACGGGAATGTGTTTCAGCCATAAAAAAGAAATAAAATCTTGCCATTTGTGACAACATAGCTGGACCTCAAATGTATTATACTTAGGTGAAATAAGTCAGACAGAGAAAGACAAATACTCTATAATCTCTCTTATATGTGCAATCTAAATAATAATAATAATTAAATTTTAAAAGACAAGCTCATAGATACAGAGAACAGATTGGCGGTTTCCAGAGGTGGGGGTTTGGGAGTGGGAGAAATGAGTGAAGGGGGTATAAAATTTATACAGATTTTTTTAAAAAGAGTGAATAGAGGCCTTTATTATTGATAGCAGGTATGACCCAAGACTATCCTGAGCCAACGAGACATGGGCATCCTAGCAGTGATCCCTCTTGGTAATCTACGATGTACATCATCATATTCATGACTCTGCAAATAGAAATGTGTAGTCCATAATTGTATCTCAGTGTCCTGTAATAAAATCACTTTAACTTTCTATTTCCCCAGTTTCTTTGACCACAAAACTTCATTTTCATATATCATCTAGTAATATCCTGTAAAACTAGCATCTTTTAAAATATACTGTACGAAGTACATGTGTTAGGCCAACAGTTCTCAAACATTTGGGCACAGGTAACCTACATTCCTAAAACTTCACAGTAACAAAGAAGCTAAGCCACCCCTATAATGACAATGACAACAAAAGTCATCCTGAACTGACACAAAAATACCACACTTCTAGCTTCTGCAACAATCTGGCAAATAAGTAGTAAGGTGGAATTTTTAAGAAAAATTTTCTCAGCACTTTCTCACTTAGTTTTTCTACTTTCTTTTTTTTTTTTTTAAGATTCTTTATTTATTTGAGAGAGAGAATGAGAGAGAGAGAGAGAGAGTACGAGAGAGGGGAGGGTCAGAGGGAGAAGCAGACTCCCCCCTGAGCAGGGAGCCCGATGCGGGACTCGATCCTGGGACTCCAGGATCATGACCTGAGCTGAAGGCAGTCACTGAACCGACTGAGCCACCCGGGTGCCCCAGTTTTTCTACTTTTTTTCTCCACAGTAAACATACTGATTTTTAACTATGACTAAAATCTGGATGAACTGACAGCATATGGAAAGAATTGCTTACAGTAGAGGGGCACCTGGGTGGCTGTCAGTTGAGTGTCCGACTCGATTTTGGCTCAAGTCATGATCTCAGGGTTGTGAGATCAAGCCCCACATTGGGCTCCATGTTGGGCGTGGAGACTGCTTAAGATAAAATTCTCTCCCTCTCTCTCTGCCCCACCCCCACTCACACACACTCTCTCTCAAAAAAAAAAAAAAAATTGCTTACAGTAGAGTAAGGAACAATGAATCTAGTAAAAGAAATGCAAACACTCAACAATTTGGGATCATTTAGAATAAGGGCAAGCAGATTTGCATATACCTCAAGTTCCTGCATTATAATTCAGTGGAGTATGAAAGTGAGAATCTGTCAAGGTACCTTGAACTAGCAAGAACATGCTCAAGCATTTCAGTGCTTATGTATTTTCAGTACTTAAAGAATGCCAGAATGCTATGTAGTTATAAAGAGTCTCATCCAAAAAAAGAATTAAAAAATAAAAGTTTAGTATATAAACATGTTAGTTGACTTTATTTAGAAACATGGTTTATTGGGGATCAAGCCCGCTATTTGATGATATGGAATAAATGACATTATATTGCACTAAGTAATGAACAAACCGAGGTTGGCGAATTTTCAGAGAAGTTTGAGGCAAAGAACAAAAGTAATTTTAATCGACATCACTGTACAGTATCCAATATTTTATTCATAGACTTAAGAATATGTGGCAGCTGATTTTGATTTAAATTGAGTTGATTTAAACCGCTAGTCAAGAACCACAGTAAACTCATTTCTTCCTCAGAAAAGTACATTTTTGTTGTTTGACATAACCTTAATACATATTCTTCACAACTCAGGTGGGATGTAGAAGTCATTATTAGATGCACAGAGTACACATTTAAAAGTGGTAATTTTTCTGATATTGTTTTTGAAATATCATCAAAAAATGGAAAGAATGACTTCGTTGCTTTATTTATTAAATAACGAAGACAGATATTAGCAAAGCAATTAGAAGACGAACCTTCAATTCAACTAGCTAAGTAGTAATATTTGCTAATATTAACAAAAAACAAACACCGATATTATTTGCTAATATTACCAAAAAAACAAACACTTGGATTGACCAAAGAAAGGAGGAAGCACTCACAGACTGGCTAGCATTCTTAAGTAACAAAAATATAATTAATTAGTGATAATGTTTTCAAAATCAACTTACATGTACACAGCATTTTCCTGTAAATATGATCACACATTGCTTAGTACATGCTGAAAGTTTCTTTGGCTGTATAACTCTCATAAAAACTTATAAGGTGTATTAGTCAGGGTTCTCCAGAGAAACAGAACCAATAAGATGTATACACAGAGAAGGAAAAGAGATTTATTATATAGAATTGGCTCACACAATTATGCAAGCTGAGAAATACTAAGATCTACAAACACAAAGATGGAGAGTCAGAGGAGTCAATGATATATTATATTCTAATCAGTATAATTTGGAGTTTTTTTTCTAGTTTACCTCCTAGGTTATGTATACACATGTGTGTTTGTAGTCTGTGTGTGTTCACTTTCTCAACCCCATGATTCTCACTCTTGCATTATTGATTTATTTGTGGGGACCTTAAGCACAACAGGCTTCAATAAGCCCTTCTTGTTGACTCTTCTCTGAGCCAATTTGTTCACTTGGGGGATCTACTGGGTACCACCAAATTACCTCAGTCCAATCATACTCTTGATTTGATCCTTGTTGTAAGGCTGAGTTTTAACCAATCGTTTTTCAAAAGCCTTTTTGGTTTTATGCTTAAGTTGTTTTGGGTTAAGAAGCAGCTACCTCTTCCAAAGCTACAAATCGTTGAATTTCATAATTCTTTCTATACCCTTTTATTTCTTTTTGCAAATTAGTTGACTGCTTTTAGAGCTTATTTCTTTCATGGTATAGCTGGGTACTAGTATTCTGGTTTCTGACTTCTTCCTCCAGTTACTGCAGATAATATTTTTACCAAATGATCGCCACTGAGTAAGATGGAAAACCAGTGCACCAGCTTTTGATATAAGTTTACTTACTACCTGCCAAATGACCACTAGGGAAATGCAACATATATCCAGTTATGATCGTTGTTATTTTTGGTGGTGTTGTAATGTAGAACTCACTACCAGGCAGCAGCTTCTATCTGTAGCAGTCAGGACAGCCTAGCATATGCTATTGCAACAAACAACCTCCATAATTTTAGAAACTTGTAACAATATAGGACTATTTCCTACTGATGCTTATTGTTTGCTGTGTGTTGGCTATGGGCTCTGTCCCATGTTCCTCACTCCTGGACCCAGACTAATGAAGCAGCCACCATCTCAAACGCTGTTACTTGCCATGACAGATGGAAAACAAGAATGTATAAAATTGTACACTGGCTCTCACCTTTGTTGTGTATTTAATTGACTAAAGCAACAGACACAAATAAATACAAGGGAGTGAAGAAGGCAAACTAATTATGTGCCAGAGGAGGATGAGTAGACATGTTTGGTTGATAGTAGTATTGACTACCACACCCTTCCTAAGTGCATACATAACCTGAGTCTTCCAAATAAAATTAGTTTTTAGTTTGGATGTACTCTGAAAGTTTTCAGTTTGTAATCCTTTGTCCAGACACACATTTGCATTTTCACAGGTAGGATAACTGAAACTCTGAGAATTTATACAAAGAAACTCAGCATGTGAGTTTCAGGACGGAATCCTCACTAAATTGCACAGGGCAGTGTGTTATCATAAAAATAGCTGATTTCAGTAAGAACTAGGTTCAAGTCTCAACTACATAGCTATGTGTCTGAGTTTATGTGGCTAAATTAGTTTACCTCTCCAAACTTCATACTCTTCGTTTGCCAAAGAGAAATATGTTAGAGCCTACATTCCTGCATGAGCTGTTGTAAAGATACAGTTTAAAATATTGTTGAAGGTGCTTCAACAATTCTATTTATTAGATTGACATTTATTGCTGGAGTGTGTAACAAGTCATTCAGTGGTTCCATTGCTACACTGAAGGTTATTGCTGGAGTATGTCATTTTGGTATAGACAAGTCTTATCTTGCTAGTTGAGCTTACACATCCAAGGACTCCTGAGGAAAAGGCAATTGCTCTTGTCATATATGTGTTTCAAAAGTCTCACTCTTTAGGAAGAAGCAGATTGTCTGATGGGAAGAGAGACTCAATTAGGCAGCTAACCAACAAAGGAGAGGTTTTTTGTGATCAACGGTAAAGGCTCTGTGTGAAGTCAAATGTTTGTTTGAGAAAAGAAATCAGAAAACAGGATGACAGAACCAGAGTCCTTTATTGTAGCAAAGCTCAAAGATCTCTGAAAACAGATTCTCCAAGGACCATCCTTCAGTTCGACTGAAGAGTAGGCTGCTCATGCTAATTCCCAAAGGAGTTTGATGGGTGGGTGTCAAATAAAATGAAGCTGGGCTTCATTCTGTTCCCTCTTGGAGAATCTGTCTCAACTTTTTAAAGGTTAAGACTAAAATACTTTCTTCCGAATTGATTGGATGCTTCAGTCCTAAGGCGGTGGTTCTGAAGCTTTGAGTCCAGGAGGAGCATGTTAGAACACTACAATTCTAAGATCCCCCCCAAATTTCAAGTTTTTGATTTGATGGTTTCAGGATCAGACATAGGAAGCTATATGCAGGTGGACTGAGATTTGAGAAATTCTGGACCAGTGTCTCCTTAGCAGTGCTGCAAATTAGAATCACCTGCCAAGTTTTTAAATAGAACTATACGTGGGCTCCACTCCAGACCAAGTATTTGAAAACCTCTGAGGGTGTGGGCCCAGGCATGGTTATTTTTTTTAAAGCATCCAAGGGATTCTAATGTGTAACCGAAGTTGAGAACCTCTGTAGCCTAAAGAGATCTCTTCAGGTTGAAGGATGTGATGTCAGTGTCCTGACAAGTATTTAACAGTCTAGGTTTCTCTTTTGTTAGTATCATAGGACATGAAAGCAGAAGGTAACTAATAGGACTAAAGATTTTAACTTAGAATGTCTGCATTGTCCTAACAGGATAAGCAAGTCAAGAAAGGAAATTCCCAGTCTAGACTGTGAGGAAAAAGGGGTGGAAAGTCGACACCTTTCCCAGTCCCATCCATGCAGATCCTACCACTCTCTCAACACTAAGAGTAACACATCCCTAACCCCCCTTCTACTCCTCACTTCTGTCCTCTGTCCTCCTGGGTCTCCAAACTCATCTGTGTGCAACCTCTACCTGCCTTCCACAGATCATTTCTCTCCCAACCAACTCTTGCACCAGCTTCCTGCAAAGCCTTTTTAATTATAAATTAAACTCCATTTTTTCATGTATTCTTTTTATTGTGGTAACATCTATCCATTTTTCCCAATTTATTTAAACTAAAAAATTTAAAAATTAAAAAAAAATTTGGGGGGGCACCTGGGTGGCTCAGTCGGGCATCTGCCTTCGGCTCAGGTCGTGATCCCAGGGTCCTGGGATAGAGCCCTGCATCGGGCTCTCTGCTCAGCAGGAAGCCTGCTTCTCCCTCTCCCACTCCCTCTGCTTGTGTTCCCTCTCTCGTTGTGTCTCTCTGTCAAATAAATAAAATCTTTAAAAATAAATAAATTAAAATTAAAATTAAAAAAATAAAAATAAAAATTTTTTTTAAAACCTCAGCTGGTAAAAAAGAATGAGATCTCTTTCCATTTGTGACAACATGGGTGGACCTAGAGTGTATAATGTTAAGTGAAATAAGTCAGAGAAAGACAAATACCTTATGATTTCACTCGTATGTGGAAGTAAAGAAACTAAACAACCAATTTTCCTAAAAAAGCATCTCCAAAGAAGACCACTACTCCTATCCTCACCCAATTCATATACTTATTGCTCTTCTCTGAATCTTTCAGATGATTACTACCGAGCTCTCATCTCTCCAGGAAAGTCTCTGGTTTAAATTGTGCACCAGATGGTTTTATAAGTGTTCCCATCCTCTCAACATTGTATTCTACTGATCTTCTCTTCCACCAAATTTTATTTTCTAACTTAACATACACTGAGCTTCTTTAAAGAGCGAGGTACCAGAATGGACACTCTAAAGAGGCACAATAGAATTCTTATTTTTAATGATAGGTAAGGAGACAGAGGCTCAGTGAGGTGTGATTTCTCAAGTAGATGAGATGAACCAATAGAATGTGAACACAGATCTATTTGGCTAAAAACACAAGTTGTTGATAATCAGTTTATTTTTAAATTATTTGTTTATCATTAACTATTTCAGAAACACACAGAGGTATAACATATAATGAATATCTCAGTACTGGCCACGTTGTTTAAGAAATGGAATTTTAAAAATACATTTGGAAGCCCTATAGATACCAATCTGATTGCATTCCCTCACTCCTCTTCTATCCCTGAAGCTGACTGCAGATGGAGCTGGAGTCAGGCTAGCCCTCCAGAGTTGTCTCCAGTTGAGGCAAGGGCCCTTGTACCCCAACACTGACCAGTCATTGGAAATGGGCTGACATTAGAGTGAGGGTACATAACCTAGGGTGAAGCATCTCCCTTTGTCCAAAGACTCAGCTGTGAGTTCTCAAAAGCTAACATTCCTGATAGCTGGGAAAATAGCACCTTAGTCTTGAAAGGAGGATCTGAGAGATAAATGGCAACATCTGATACAGATGTTGATAGAACTATTTGCTACATTGTTGACTTGAGTTTGCACCTACTCATAAAATAATTTGAGCTTGATGTTAATAGAATTGTTGGCCAAGTTTCTTGAGGTTTTAAATCTGTCATTTTCTAGATCTGTTATTAAGCTTAAGAAACCTTATCAAAAAAATTGATCTTTTTTTTCCCATGACCTGATATTATTTCTTCCTTGAATGTTTAGAAGAACTTACTGGTAAAACTGTCTGAATTGGTATTTTTAAGCTTTTTAGTGTTGTAGATATTTTTTTATTTAAATTCAATTAGCCAACATATAGTACATCATTAGTTTTTGGTGTAATTCTAGATATAATTGCTATAATTTTTTTTTTAAAGATAACTACATTGGTGCACCTGCGTGGCTCAGTCTGTTGATCAGCTGACTCTTGGTTTTGGCTCAGGTCATGATCTCACGGTCATGAAATAGAGCCTACATGAGGCTCCCCACTCAGCAGAGTCACTTGGGATTCTTTCCTCCTCCCTCTCCCTCCGCTCTGCTCCTCCCCCCTGCTCGAGCTTTCACTCTCTCTCTCTCTCTAGAAAAATAAACAAATAAAATTTTTTGAAAAATGGTAACTACATTTTTCTTCTTGAATCAGTTTTGGTGATTTTTTTGACACTGTCCAGTGTGCATTTTCATTTATTGGTATAAGTTATTCATTAATATCCTCTAATCTCATTGAATCATGACTCTACCTATACTTATGTCCCCCCTTCATTACTATTATTGTAAACATATGCTTTCTTTAAAGTTCATTTAATTTTTTATCAAGTTTGTCATAAAGATGCTTATTATATTAATGATTTGGAGAAATTAGCTTTTAACATTTTGATGTTAATTTTTCTTTCTAATTTGTTAATTTCTGCTTATTTTTAGATTACATTTTTCTACAATATTTGTAATTTTTTTGGTTCTTTTACTATAAAACTTCTTTTTTTTGGATTTTATTTATTCATTTGACAGAGAGAGCGAGAGACCACAAGCAGGGGGAGCAGGAGAAGGAGAGGAAGAAGCAGGCTGATGCGGGGCTCGATCCCAGGACCCTGGAATCATGACCTGAGCCAAAGGCAGATGCTTAACCATCTGAGCCACCCAGGCGCCCCTATAAAACTTCTTTATTAGGATGCTTTTCCAATTAAATTTCAATCTTTCTTTTTTCCTAAGTAATGAAATGTTATTTAACACAAACACATATGTCCATATGTTTCCCTTCAAAAACTGCATCTACACACATCTTATCAATTTTGTAATGTATTGCTTTCATTACTGTTCTGTTTCATTTTCTAGCTTTTATTATGAATTTTTATTTGAGCCATGAATTATTTAGGTGTGTGTGCTTTTAAATTTTTGGATCTCTTTTTAAGTTATAGTTTAGTTTTTTATAACAGAGTTAATTTTATTTTAGTTAGCAAATCCAGTCTGTAGAAAACCAGGAATTAATTTTTAAAGAATCATATTAAGGCTTTATAAGGTAAATTGCATACATATTTCATGAGCACTTAAGAAAAAGGAATATTCTCTAATTGTTCTGTATCAAGTTTTGTATATATCCATTATTTCAAGTCTGTTAATTGGGTGATTCAAATCTTTGTGTCATCTCTCCCTGTTCTCTCTCGAAAAAAAAAAACCTTTGTTCATCTGATCTAACCTTTCCTGGGAGAGATGTATTACAAGCTCCTAGCAGGAGGCACCTTAGTGGCTCAGTCAGTTAAGCATCCTACTCTTGATTTCGACTCAGGTCATGATCTCAGGGTAGTGAGATCAAGCCCCATGTCAGGCTCCACAATGGGTATGGAGCCTGCTTAGGATTCTCTCTCCCTCTCCGTATGCCCTCCCCTCCCTGCTCTCTTTCTCTCTCTTAAAAAAAAAAAAACAAAAAACAAATAAAAGCTCCTAACAGGATGATCAATTTTTCGCACTTTCATAATTTTATCATACTTACAGTATTTGCTTTTATTGCCATGGTATTAAAGTTTAGGATTTTATATTATCTTGAATTGAAACTCTTATCATTTTGTAGGAGCCATTTTATCCTTAATAATATCCTTTTTTACCTTAAATTTTATTTTTCTGATATTAACTGAGCCACTCCAGTTTTTGTTTGTTTGTTTATGATGATATTGCATATTTTTTTGTATCTTAATTTCATTTTTCTACCTCTTTATATTTTGGGTAAGTGTCACATAAACAGCAGATTAAATTTTTAAATTTCTAACAGTCGTTTGATAACCTCTATCTCTTAACTGGACTGCTTTGCCAGTTAACATGTGTTTTCATTTCTATATATACATAAATACTTGAATTTACCATATTTTCAAGCTTATCCATGTTACCCTGATTTCTTTGCAATTTTCTTCCCTCCTTTTCATCTTCATTTCAAAATTTCTACCCATATTCTTTTGAAGTTGTATCATATATTTAGATTATTTTAACAATTATGTTGACTCATTTACTTCACATGAATGTGTGTTTGCCTTCATTTCATCCTCCATATCTCTTAATTTCTTTTCATATTTCCTGTCATTTGACTCTCTGTGCTCCAGTCTTCATTTCAGATTTAACTTTTAAGTTGTTGCTTTTTTTCTTTAGTTTCTATAATCTAATCCATCAAGTTTTTTAATGTCAATGATGATGATTTCCATTTGTGTATCTTCCAGGTCTTTCTTCAAATGTGCCCACACTGTTTTTAGAGTATGTTGTTTTTTTCCCATGTCTTCTCTGTTCTTTATTTCTAAAATAGTCTTACTTAATATATTGCATGATAATTCTATTACCTCAAGTTCCTCTGAATCTCATTCCATTTTTTTTGGTTTTATAAAGAGCTAACTCACTCACTATGGTTGTTTCATCGTGTGTTTTATTTTTAATTTTTTAATATTTTTTTAAGATTTTATTTATTTATTTGACAGAGAGAGAGCACAAAGAAGGGGAACAGGAGAGGGAGAAGCAGGCTCCCGGCTGAGCAGGGAGCCCAATGCGGGGCTTGATCCCAAGATCCTGAGATCATGACCTGAGCCGAAGGCAGACGCTTAACCGTCTGAGCCACCCAGGTGCCGCTCATTATGTGTTTCAATATATTATATTGTGTTGTGGCTCATTTCATCATGCACTGCAAAATACTGAATTATGCATTTAGGGAGATGGGTTCTTTTTCTACAGAAATGTGAGGTGGCATAGTTTGAGGGTATGTCAATTTCTTTGTTTGGGATTTTCCAGAACACAAAAGAAGTGCAAATTTTAGCCCCAAACCTGTTTAGGCCTATATCTTAGAATCACAGTGTTCTTCCATGCTCCTCTCCTGACTCTTATGGACAATTATGGAGTGGTTTGAGAACCACTGCCGTAGGACTGAAATATCCAGTTAGTTCAGAAGAAAGTACCTCATTTCTTTTTTTTTTTTTTTTTTTTTAAAGATTTTATTTATTTATTTGACAGAGAGAGACACAGCGAGAGAGGGAACACAAGCAGGGGGAGTGGGAGAGGGAGAAGCAGGCCTCCCGCGGAGCAGGGAGCCCGATGTGGGGCTCGATCCCAGGATCCTGGGACCATGACCTGAGCCGAAGGCAGACGCTTAACGACTGAGCCACCCAGGCGCCCCGAAAGTACCTCATTTCTAACCCTTATAAAGTTTGATTAATTTCTCAGGAGGGATCAGAAGGAAGCCCAGCATCATTTCATATCACTCCCACCCACCAAATTGCATGAGTTCATTATGCTCATTTGGGAATTAGCATTGTCAGCACACTCTTCAGTCAAATCAAGGGTGGTCTTTTAGGAATCTGTTTCATGCCTGGGGCTGAGTCACTGAGATAGATATCCTTCAACATCCTTCCATTGTCATGACTCAAGCAGTCCTGTCGATAAGAATCTAGCCTGTCCTTTGAGTGTATACTGATGTTAGAATAAGAGTTCTTGAAGGACAAATCAAAAATAAGACAATGAAACTCCCAAGGAAAATCATTTTGGGACAAGAAATTTGGCAGAATGGGCTGAACTAGTAGACAGTATAAAAGATAAAGTAGCTGGTAGTTCTAGGTTTGGCATGAGCTGGCTCCAGCTGTCTGGCTTTCTGTTGATCTGCTCTCCTCTCCTTCCTGCGCTAGAGTGAGTGTGTGCGGTGAGAAGCAGACATCAGTGGCTGGAAAGAACCACTTCACAAAGGCCTTGCAGCTTTGCTGTGGTTTGCCACCCCCACCCCCTGCAAAAGCTGGCAATGAAAGCAGAAGCATGTAGAGAGGGAAAAGAGCCTCGAGATGAGCGGTGTGGACAAGGTGGCCCTGGAGCCACCAGCCTGCCATCTTGATTCACGTGAGAAGGTACCCCTGCCCTCATCATGGACTTGCATGACCCTCTCAGGTGTCTTTGAAAGAAGTAAGTTGGTACAGATATTACAAGAAAAGATTGAGCTTCATGCTGCTGGAACAGTTGGGTGCTCGTGACATTCAGATTTTGTGAAACATTTTATTCATTAATGGATTAAACCTGGATATCCTGGTTAAGATATTCCAGACCTTGTCCAGGATTATTCTGAATTCTGGAGCAGCCCCCATGTGTATCATTCTGAAATCACTATCCCTAAGAAATATTAAGGCCAGTCAAAATAAATATCATCTACTGTGTTCCCTTCCTACTCAATTTCTCTGTATCTTCATACATTGTCATCTTCTATATTTCTATTAGATGAGAGGTGTGTTTCTTCTTTTAAGGAGGGTATTCTGTCTTGTCATGCCTTCCCATCTGCCTTCTCTAGGAGTTTTTCCTATTAATAATTCCCTTTCTTTTGCACATTATATGTTTCCTTCCCTTCCTGGCAATTTTCCTCTGCTGATAAACATGTTTGAGCCCCTAGATCCTAAAAGCAAACAAAAGACAAACTGAATGCTTGATCCACTCACACCAACTCCTCAGTTCCTTGGACACTGGTAGCCACTCAGCTATTCATTCTCCCTGTGTTTTCCCTTCTTAAAAAGACTAAGGAGGGACCCCATCCCAGTAGTATGCCACAGGGATCTAGAGTATTCATGCATTTTATTCACGTTGTGGTATAAGGCAGAGTCACCAAAGTCAAGGGTCAGTCTAGAAGTTAAGTCAAGCGCACACCAAGAGGAAATCTACGGGCCAGGTTCCCAAATCTAAAAGAGGCCATCTTAAAGTAGGGGCAAGGTCAGATGGGAGCCGGCCAGAAAACCCAGGTGGCCCCGGGGAATGAAGCATAGGGGGAGACACCAGTAATTCTGGAGCCAGTGAGGAGCTACTACTGTGCATAATCAATCCCTGGTTTTTGGGGTTTCAGGTGCTTATTCAAGATAATCATAGGTAAAACAAGAAACAATAAGCAAGGGAATATTGGAACTTGAACTTTGGGCTTTCATTGCTGTTTCTATTTTTCTGCTGCTGCAGACTCCAATCCAAGACCCCAGTGGTCCTGAATTCACATGTGTGTGTATCAGCTGATGTTCCCGAGGACCCATGTAGATGGCCGCCACAAGAGACAGCTGAAAGTGGACCAGGACTCCTACACTTGGTATTTTTCTTAACCTTTTCATCTAGATCTTCTGTCTAGAACCAAGACAAATTCCCCTTAACCTGCTCAGAGGCCTAAAGGTTCCTTCCTTTCTTGACCATGAGAAGACAGAAATGAAAAGGATTCCCAGGTGCTAATGTTGCTGACGAAGGTGATATCTGAGAAGAGGAGGGATACCAAAGGCCCTGTCACTGAAAACCAGTATCTTATAAGTATCTCCCAAATAAATATACTTTTAATTTTTCAGATTAAAACATACACGGGCATAGCGATAGCTCCCAAATGCTACTCTGGGTCAGTCCTTGAATAGACATAATGTTAGTGCTCAAGGTTGGATCGGTCTAGGAAGAACAACTGAACCTATTTATCTTCTCTCTCTTTTTGTTTTCAAGAGATCATCCGTGTTTTTTTCCCCAGTCAAAATTTTCAACAAGCCGCTGTTCTTCTAAACATACTTATCTGTCAGCAGTGAGCTTTGATTCCTGTGGTGTTGATCTTCAGCAAAGACACGGGCTTGCTTTTGAAAAACAAAAGTACATGCTAGTGTATCTTAGCTGCCAGGGATTCTGCTCATTTTCTCTGAGTGCAGATTCACTCACCTCCCCTGACTCAGCCTCAGCCTTACCCCAGCAGGCGCTATTATTCAAAACTGCGTAATCTCTTCCTCCATTACCAGAGATCTGTCTGGAGAATATCAGACATCTTTATTTAACCTTCTAGTTCCCTCACAGCCCCACGCAGCTTTCCGCATGGGTGGTGATAAGGACTCTCTGGGCCTCCTGAGGCCAACTCTGTTCACGCTGGTGACAAAGGGACCCCTCTGGGCGCCTGCTGCTACACGTGCTCACTGCGTCTTTGTGAGGAGGCCTGATAACGGTGGTCTCTCAACGCTTACTCTTCTTTCAGTGAAGGGTGAGGAGTGCCTCGGGGATTCATGTTACCTCATAAAAGTTACCTCAAAAGAGGCTGGATGAAAAGCAGGGTTGCTCCCTGAGGGGAAATTGTAGGAGTGTGGACAGGTACAGAAATGATGGCAAAAAATGTTAGCTATCCTCCCCCCACTTCTCTCTCTCTCTCTTTCTCTCTGTCCATCTCTTTCTCTCTCTCTGATTTTCCACCTCCGCCCCCACCCACCCACACATACACCTTACAGTATTCCCTTTTCTAAAATCTACTTATCTCTTGTATGGAGATGCCAAGGAAGGGTCCGAACCCTAATTAAAAAAAAAAAAAAAAGATGGTGCCCTCCTCCTCTCAGCAAGAGAGGAACTGGTGAAAAATCTTTCCATGGATCTGCTCACAGTCACTTCTGGGCCTCTGGACTCAGTGATTTGTAAAAGTTCCTATCCCTCTTTTACCCATTCTATCTACTTAATCTTTCTGATTCTTATCACTGAGCAAATGTCTTCTCCCATGAACAAATCCAACGATAACCTCTGTTGACCGCAGCTTTACATACAGCTCAGAGCCTAAGTGTGTTTGTTGGATTCTGGGGATTCAAAAATATGTATAGGAAACCCCTATTCCCAGACTGTTTCTGAGTTGACTGAGGAGCTATGACGTGGACTAATCTTTGTGAGAGAAGGGCCATTATTGTGAGGAAATTGAGGCTCGAGGAGTTTAAGGGACGTGTAGCTGTTCATGTTTGGAGTCATAATTTGAATTTAAGTTTGCTGATGACAAAAGTTTCATTCTTTTCAAATCATCATATGGTCTCCGAAGATACATACACAAAGTTAAATAGCAGGGCAAGTAAATGATCATAGCTCAAGGGAAGAGTGGTTGTCACAAGGCTTCCCGTGCACATTTGAATGCCAAAGAATCCTCACAGGCAACAGTCCATACCCTTCCCGGGCTTAATCCCCAGACGGACACCAGCTGCTGAAATGAAGATGGAAAGGAGGGAAGAAATGTTAAGACCAAGTCAAAGGGAGGCATTTAAAACTAAAGAATGCCTAGAAAGCTTTTCTCAAACAAAAGTTCACCAAGAAGTTAGGGAGGTTTTTTCTGTGTTATGCTCAGAAGGTCAAATAGCACAGAGAATGAGACAGTAGGTAGCCAAGAAAATTTACATTAGAAAAAGTAGATTTCTGTTTTTTTACTAACTCACACGTTCTTGTTTCAAAAGAAGAAAGAGCTAAAGCTACAGAAACACCCTTAATGAAAATCCCCGCTTCAACTATTGCCAGTTCAAGAAACTGAGAACAAATGGTATCCGGAATTAGCCTGGTGGGCCCAATGTAATCACATGAACACTCGAAAGCAGTGACTCTCCTGGCTAAAGTCAGAGAAATGGGATAGGAAAGAGGCAGAAGAGATTCCAAGCACCAGAGGGGCTCCACCTGCTGTTGTTGGCTTTGACAGTGGATGGAGCCACCAGCCAGAGAGTGCAAGTGGCTTTTACAAGATAACGGTGGGTGATACCCGGCTGACCACCAGCAAGTGAACAGGAACTCAGTCCTACAGAATCATGGACCTGAGTTCTACCAACAACCTGAATGAGCCTGGGAACAGATTCTCTCCTAGAGCCTCCAGCAAGGAATTCAACTCCGTCAGATCCTCCATTTTAGATTTTGAACCTCAGAGCAAGCAAACAGCTGGATTTCTGGAGAACAAAACTGTGAGCTAATAAATTCATGGCGTTATAAGCTGCAAACTTTATGGCAACTTGTTAGAACAGCAATAGAAAATAAACATAGACCTGATTCCTTCTCTCCTGGAGTTTGCATTCTAGTGGGTCAGGTAAAAATGAAATAAGCTGAAAAAACAATCGCAGAGTGTAAAATAATTGCTGTGGGAGAAATAAGCAAACAGATGAAATGGAGAAGGCCCTAGGGGACCTGTATAATAAGAACCGTTGGTAAAAGTGATATTTAAGCTGACCAAAGGAAGGGAAGGAGCAGGCCGCTCAAAGAACCAGAACAAGAGCATCCCATGCAGAGGGAACAGACATGCAAAGGCATTGAGGTATGGAACAGCTCAGGGTATTCAAGAAACCAAAAGATGTCCAGTTAGGTCAAGCATAACAAAGGGCAGAATTTAGAAAAATGAGGTTGTAAAGACAGGCCAAGCAGAGAGCGTGCGGTGCCTTATGATTAAAAATTGGGATTTTATTCTAAGTTCAGTAGGAAATCCTTGTAAGCTTTTAAGCAGAAGAGTGCTATTGAGGATAGGATTCTGAAACAGAATAAGGACATTAGTAACAAAACTGGAGAAGTTCAAAAAATGTCCTCAGTTTAGTTAACACTGTTGCACCCCAATGCTGAGTTCTTCATGTTGGTAATTTTGTCACGGTTATGTAAGGTGAGAACGTTAGTGAGGGCTGGGTGAGGTTTTGTGCGAACTCTCTGTACTGTCTTTGCAACTCTTCTGCAACCCTAGAATTATTTCAAGATGAGAAAGAAAAAGAACCACTTTTTAAGTTAGGAAGGTCATGCTTATGTCTCCAGTGGAGTACAGGTCGTAGAGGCTACCAGCAAGAGGGTGACTACCGTTAGGAAATGAATTCAGTAACCCAGTGACAGACAATGGAGCAGAGAATTTGCTAAAAGGCAAGTTCAAAATCTGTGTTTGAAGTAGAATCCCCAGGACCTAATGACAAATGAGGTGCGTGCGCCTTTGTGCGCGTGGGTCTGTGTGCACGCGCGCGTGAGTGTACACGTGTATTCACTGTTGGAGTGAGCTGTGAAGGAAGGAGAAAAGGCGAGGTCTGGGTTTCTGGCCTGAGAAACTAGGTAGTGGCCTCATTTACTAATGGGGAGGCTGCAGAGTGCAGGGAGAAAAGAATAGCAGTTTGTAAGATGGATGGGCCTTTAAATGAAAGTTCAGGTGTGCTTGCAGGTGAGGTTGGGGCTGGAGATGTATGTTAGGTAGCTGGGAGCAGAAACTTGATATTTAAAATGCTGCTCCCTTGTGGTAGGAAGAAAAGAGGCATCTATTTCTTAGAAACAACCAAGAAAGGTGACTTCTAGGAGAGAACCTCATAAAGTCGGACCAGCAGCTTCAAGCTAGAGAGTGGAAGACTGTCCACTGGAAGGAGGATGGTTTTAAATTTTCACTGTGGCTTTTTCTTTTTTGGTAAAGTTCTTATCAGAAATGCCATGATGTCACAGTTCTGCTCAGCAGAACCAAGGAAAGAAATTATCTGTTTATGCTTGAACCAGAGTAAAAGGGGGAGCGTAATGGCAGGTGAGTAAAGATTATGAACCATCTATGGAAGAGACTCTGGGGACAGAAATTTTGTTTTTTTTTTTGAACCAGGGGCTACTCTTTTCAGTGACTACTTCACATATGTATGTGTGTGTGTGTGTGTTTATACACATATACACAAAATAGATAATTGATATATATATTTACAAAATACATATGTATATTTATATCTATATATTCACAAAACAAGACAGCTATTTCTTCATACCAGACATTCTGGCACAGAAATTTTGGCTTGTGAAAATCGTTGCTGAGTTTCTCATTAGAAAATCCATAAAGAAATTTCTGGGTAGCATATTTTAATTTAAAGTGCAAGACATTTTATATTATTCCCCCAAATCAAAGTATTAAGATTGGATGCTCTTAGTGAAGCATTGATGAAGTCTCAATTAGGATGACAGCCAAATGAGAAGATGGAAAAATGTCCACACTTAACAGACTTATAATGTATCTAAGCCAAGGATGAAGGAGAATTCCCCTCATTACCTTCTTTTCTTAGAATGATCACATAGGACACTCACTTCATTGGTCTCTAGTCCAATTACAGAGTTCAATGCCCATCTCCTTCTACACAATGCATGAACTGAGGTTTTAATAAAAGACTAATCCAGACACCAGAGACAAAACCTGGACCACCATCTCCATGTAGCTTAGATTATGTTGCAAAATGGATGACCTGACCTTCTTGGTTAGTTTGTTCAACAGCTACAGCAGAAACACACTTTCCCTTTAATTAATTAAAAATAAAACCATTTAAATTTTAGATCTGTTGTATAATATAATGCCACAAATATCTATTTTGAAATAAGAAATATATATTTATTATTCTAGGAAGAGTAATTTGGTATCACTGGGATGAATTCAACTTTGTTTTCCAAGTGGAAATTTTTTCAAATAAATTTATACTTACTGAGTTTGATTTAGGAACTTGAAGACAGGTGCCCTTTCCTGCACAAGTTCTTTTGTTTTCATTTGAACCTGCTGAAGAAAACAGGGTCGCAGAATGTTAGATTACAACTCCTGGCCCATGGCCTTAGGAGTCTGCCCCAGACTTTTCTAGTACTCTCATGCTGTGGAGCACGATGCTCCACCGTGAGAAAGCTGGAGATGCTTGAATGTTCAGTTCTTTCCAAATGCCACCACTGTGGCTCTCCCCTGTAGACTACTCCTCATTTCCCCTGAGCACCGTCTAGCTTTCCACTGTTAAGCAGTGTGTCCAACCCCGGCTATCTACTACTCTAGGCATCAATTCCTTTGCTGTTGACCTTGGCTGCATGGGCAGATTAATAGTGCCCTGGCATAGACTGCTTTTCACAGGGCAGTTGCTTAAGTATCAGAGTCCGGATGGAAACAAAAAAGAAATAGAAAAAGCTCTTTATTAGCCAGGGAGTTGTTGGTGCTACCGCTGAGTCTTTTGAGAGGAGCTCCCAGACCAAGCTGACCCTTCAAGGAAAGAGGGAAGATATCCCATGAAGCAATTGTACAAGCCTCTTAGTGGAACTCCATTCTTTAAATGGATCACCTGGTGTTTGACATCACTTCCTTGCTTAAAAGCATTACCATTTTCTGTGTTTTAACTTGGTTATCTTTTTGCAGGCTGAACCCCCTGCTGAACTCTTCAGACATACACTACTCACCCCAGCATACCCTCTCTGGCAGTGGGTAAATGGCAAATAAAAAGGTTCTCTCCATCAAGTCGATTGACGAGGGCAGGTGGCAGGGTACCCAATGATGCTTTTGCTCTCCATGCTGCTTAATGTCGCCAAGATCAAATACAAAGATCATGGGAGGAACAGGTGATCAGCGGGCGATGATAGATGACTGTACTAGGTTCTGGATGAGTTGTACGACTCAGACAAATGGACGGCCCATTTAAAATGCCTTCAGAAGTATCAAAGGAGGTTTCTGTAGTTACCGTATGTGCCTTCAGACTCGAACATTATTTTCCAGTCCTGCTGGTGCTACTATTGCAGAGTGAGAAGGAAATGTATAAAAAGGGATTTCTCATCATTCAGACTTCTTCCCGATATGCTTTTTTCAATGCCAAATACAAACTGTATATGTGGGTTTTGGAATGTGCCTGGGACAGTATACCCCTATTCACAGAAATGTTTGTGGGGCACAGGAAAATAGGCATGCTGTGGCCAGCAGGTTTTCGCCAAGAAAATAGATCAGATAATTTTCCCATGACATTGTCCTTGTTCTGCCCCCGCTCCCAACTCAAGAAGGGGTAATCATGAGAGAAGATACATGTCTTTTTAGTTGTTATATTTCTTGACCAATGTTAATTTCCCATACTGAGATTGTTTGTCAACTCCTTTTATTCTGTAGTAGAAATACGAACAGCTCTCTATGTATAGCTCAAACTTTTCTAATGGTCAAAACAAAGCAAAAATTTCTCCCAAAATTTTATATGACAAATATGTTGTTTTTAAGTACTGGTGTTTTCAATTAATATCATAAAAACTCAAACTGTACAAGAGGCATCACGTGAGAAGTCTGTCTCCTTCCCACTTTAAATCTCATTTCCTCATTCTCTCTCTCAGAAATAACCACTATTCCTGAGTCCAACATTTTTTCTAGAAATAGTCTTTATAAAGAATTTATGAAGTATTATATATAATATATAATATGTAAATATATACATATGTGTATGTTTATATAATATGCATGTATATATAATACATGTATGTATATATAGAATATATATTACATATTTATTCCTTTTCATTTTGTACACAACTGAAGACCTACTATTCTTGCTGTTCTACATCTCGCTTTTTTCCATTTAACTATTTCTTAGAAATATTTACATAAAGACACATATATGTTTACCTTATTTACAATGCTTACATATTTTCCATAATATACACACTCCAAAATTTACTTAGCTTATCCCCTATTGATTGACATTTAGGTTGTTTTCTACTTTTTGCTATTTTAAACAATGCAACACTTAATATTCTTATACAGATTGTTTGCACGTGTTTAAATGTATCTGCAAGAGACATTCCTCAAATGGAAATTACAAGGAAAAAAACTGTGCATTTTTTGACAAAAACTACTGAGAGTAGTTTCCAACAGTCAGTACCGATCTAAACACCAATAATGTATAATATTGCCTATTTCCCCATACATTTTTCAACACAATGTGTATTTACATGTACTTTACTTTGTTCATTTCAGAATGCTATCTTCAAACACTCCTTTTATTAATTTTAAGTGAAGTTGAGTTGGTTTCCATGCAATTCGAGGCCTTTTTTGTGAATTGTTATCTTTTTCCCATTGATTTGAAATGCCACCTACATATATTTTTTTAAATTATGTAAGCTTTACGCCCAACGTGGGGCTTGAACTCACAACCCCAAGATCAAGAGTTCCATGCTCTACCTCTAGCCAGGTGCCCCATAATGCCACTGACACATTATCTTGAGCCATATGAAATTGCCATTTTCATAGGTCAGGAAGCGCTGAAAATTAGCAGCTTCATATAGTTTAACCAAATAGACAAACAACAGATGGATGAATAATGCATATCTGTACCAAAGTTTAACTAATGACTTAAAAATACATGACAAGATCGCTATTCTCTTTTCTCAGAAATATTTTGGCTGTTCTCCTATCTTACTTTTTTTGTAAACATAAAAAAAAATTGCATCTTTTTCCCAAACAAACTAATACTGCCATTTTAAAAAAATGTGTATTGAATTATATTCACAGCACAATTTAAAGACAATATCTTTACACTATTGAATTTTCATACCCTCTTTTTCTGGAATACGAAAGTTTAATCTTGTAAAAATATCAAATCCTTGATGTTTTTCAGTAGACACTTAAAGTTTTTCTTTTATATAAGTTTTATGTATTTTTATTAATTTTATTCCTAGGCATTTTATAAATATCATGAGATTTTTTTCCTTCTGTTACATTTTCTAATTTGGAGTCTTTAGAGAAAATACTACCTTTGAATATTAATTTTGTAAAATAATAAATAATTTCTTTCTGTTAATAATTTAATTTCATGGTTTTCTCAAATATATGATCATATCATCTGCTTATAATCATGATGTTGTCTCTACCTCTTACATTTTTATACCTCTTTTTCTCTCTTATATCTAATTGCATCACCTAGAACTTACAAAACTAATACTTCATTGTTAACCAAGATTCCAGTTTCTGGTTTGAAATAAAGGAAGTATTTATTTATTTCTATGAACATTTTACTAAGCATTTTTATGCAATATGACAGTTAAATTTTATCAAATACTATTTTAGAATACTTTTCACAGATAGTGAAAGGCTTGTATGACTTTTCTCCTTTGATCCTTATTAACAGCAAATTTTATTAATAGATTTACTAAAGTTGAACCATCCTTGCATTCCTAATGTAATTGCACTTAATTGTAGTAAAGTCTTCTTTCATGTGTTGCTGAATTCCATTTGTTAATGTAATATTTCATTTCAAATTTCATATTAATATTCATAAGTGAGATTGGTTTGTAGCTTTATGGTGCAACATTATCAGTACAAGAATGGCCTCAGAGGAAAAAATATCAGAAATTATCCACCTCTCTCAATTCTCTGGAATAATTTAAACAACGTTTCAGCAATTTTTGCTGTGATTGTTCCCTGGCTAGAAGTCTGAAGGGCAGTGAGACTTTGTACTTCTGTACTCCTCTAACCTTGTAAATACCTCCATCCATGCAGGTTTTTTAAACTAAATTTACAGTACCTCTCGGGGGAGCTAGGGAGGAAATGGGCAGCTGCATCTGCTCACTTGCAATGTTGCCCTTGACAAAGTCCAGGACTCAGTGTTCTCTCCTAAGAAAAGAAAGAGGTGGACAGATCTACTTGAGAATCCATAGCTTCCAGTTGCTGAACTGCTTCTGAAACATTGGAGGTTGCTATTTTACTTATGCCTCTTCTGAAGCTGGGAACCTTTCCATGAAATGTACATTTCAAAAGAAGGCAAGAGAAAGGACGGGGGAAGAAGAGGAAGGAGGAAGAAGGAGAGTAAAAATAGTCTTTCAAGATAAATAAATCATTCTTAAGTTATCAGTGGATATAGATGCATCCAGCATTGCAAAAAGTGGCAGGAATATTCATTATTTTGAACATACTATGAAATATTTGCCAATACTCTCATAGCTTTATTCCCTGGTAATAGAAAGTAATGTCCCCCATGGTATTTATCCCCTTGTCATATGGGCCAAGGACCAAGACTACATTCTACTCAGACCAGCATGAGTATCCCTAGATGTCCAGATATAAGTGTGTGATAGGAAAAACCTATTCATTTTTACCTTGGTAGCTTCCATTTCTAAATACTAAACTCCCTCCCTTGCTATAAAATATAAAATCAAACACTAATTATAGATGCACTTTAATGACAGGAGATTACCTAGAAAAGTCCACTTATAGGGCAAAGGAGCATATCTCTATATTATAATATTTGGAATTGTGAATGCACTCAGCATTTGTTCTGTGACATTAACTCTTATCCGTTAACCAGTTAGACAGTGAATGCTAATGGTAGAGAAATGCAAAAAAGATGTAAATATTCATGATGTTGCAGGAAGTATAAATATAAAATGTGATTTCTGCTGCTTCCCACTGGGAGCTATAAGTAAAGCAAGTACAAGGAAAGGACAGCTTGTTCGTGAACATGAGCACAGCAGCAAGTTGTGTGGGAAGGCAAAGTCACAGGATTTTATGGTTGTTAACTATTCCAGCCCTCAAGTGTCATTGTCTGTGACTTGGCCATGAGTGATGAGAGCCTACCTTGTCTTTGTCAAGATTTTATTGGGAGCACTGAAAAGCACATCGCCTACCACCTACTGCCATGATGCATTGGAAATCTCTAGGACACCAATGCAGGCAGGCGAAGGCTGCTGGTAGTCTTAGAATTATTGCCAATTGCTGAGCTGAAATTGTTGTTTGAATCACATTCCCATGTCTTCATTCAGCAAGGTGGAAAACAGCTCATTGTTCATGCATCCTACAGTTGAGAGGAAATTCTAAGCAAAAGTTTGCCATGGAAACTGCCAGCAAGATGTGACTAAGTGGCATTAAATTGTAGAACGTATTTTACAATAATTAGCAGTGTTTATGAACTAGGTATGTGGTAAGGGCCATGGACAAATAAAATAAGGAGTATAAATATTCTTAAACTAAGTCGCCATGACAGAAGAGACAGGGACTAAGGCAGAGATCCTGTTTTGGAAGAAGAGCTACTTTATCATGCTAAAAATGCTCTTTCATACTATAAAATTTATATTATTTAAAAAAAAACAGGGGTGCCTGGGTGGCTCAGTCGGTTAAGCGTCTGCCTTCGGCTCAGGTCATGGTCTCAGGGTCCTGGGATCAAGTCCAGCATCAGGCTCCCTGCTTAGCGGGGAATCTGCTTCTCCCTCTCCCTCTGTTCCTACTCTCTTTCTCTCTCTCTCTCTCACTCACTCTCTCTCTCAAAATAAATAAATAAAATCTTTAAAAAAACAAATAAATAAATAAAAAATAAAAAAACAAAACGGTAAGACTACTTTCACTTTCCTTTTTTCTAGTAGGAATTGTAATCATAAGTTGTCTAGAAAACCGTAAATATTTAAAAGCCATATGGAGTGAAGAAGTATGTTTTTAATGCAAGTAGCATTCTAGAACATTTGTCCTACAAGATGACCTGGAGTTGCTCCTTTAAATACAGTCTGGAGTTAAGCCTTGCTCAGAGTGGCAAACATGGTAACTGAACTGGCACTCTGAAGATGGGCATCCAGATTTGCCACTATGAGCTGGGTGATCTTGGGCAGGGTATTTAATCTTGAGACATAGTTCTCTTTATCTAAAGAATGAGCACAATAATCTCCGCACTACTTATCTCATAAATTGCTGGGGGAAATAATGGAAGATAATTGCTATCAAAGTGTTTTTGTTAAAACATGACAGAATAACTAAAATGCTAAAAACTTGTTCATTTATCCCACAAGTGTTTCACTAAGTGCCTAAGATATGATGGTCACACTATAGATGCAAGGCATTCAATGGTTAACCAAACAGTTCTTGCTCTATGATCTTACATCTTAGGGGAGGATAAAAACATAAATAAATTAACTATAAGTATATAATCATTGATAGTGACAAGTGCTAAGAAAAATAATAAAGCAGGGAAATAAAATCGGGAGTGATTGTATTTGAGTACAGAAATGCTTCTGGACAAGGTGTCAGTGAAAACTTTTCTGAAGAGAGATCTTAATTACATCAGAGATGAGCCATGTGAGGAGCGGGGGCACAAGAATTAATGATTAAAAGAATAACAAGTCCAAAGAATGGAGGCACAAACGTATTTGGTGTGTTTGAGCAATAATAAGAACACCAGTGGGACTGGAGCAGAGAGAGAAGAGGAATAAGAAATGAGATTGGAAACGCAACCAGGGCACATCATGTGTGTGGCCATGATAATGACTTAGGATGCTCTTTCAAGTGTGATGGGAAACTATTGGAAGGTCATGAGCAATTGAGGCCCATGCCCTGATTGCTGCTTTCCAAGGATTATTTTGGCTGCCAGGCATGGATAGAAATAGAGGTTTCTGCAAAAATCCAGTTCACAGATGATGGTGGCTTGGAGTAAAGCAGGTGCAGGGGAGGTAATAGATTTGAAAGTGTTTTGAAAGTAGAGCCTGATGAGATGTGAGAGAAATTCCTTATATCTTGGTGGAGTAGACCCTTGAGTGTTGCTGTGGCTGCCCCCTGGCTAAAAGTCTGAAGGGCAGTGAGACTTTATATTTCTGGGCTCCCCTGACCTGATAGATGCCTCCATCCATGCAGGTTATTTTGAACAACCAGAGTATCTCTGGGAGGAACTAGGGAGGTAATTGGGCAGTCACATCTACTCATTTGAAGTCTTGGGTCTATCTACCCTTCACATGATTTGTTTACTGGCTGGTACCAAACCAAAGGACAAGCAACCTCCAACTCAATAGAAGATATAATCTATTTCTTGCTGGGAAGCTGAGAGTAAGGAGTTGGAGAGCCTGTTTTGAACATTTAAAGTGAGGGGAGCTATAAAATGGTGTAAACTGTTTGATCGGAGAACAGAAAAGTCAATTGACTAAGGAAATGTAGTGAGACTAATAATGACCAACTCAAAATTACTGGTGATTATTTAACATTAGACCAGTTAGCATGGCTGTGTATTTTTTGTATCCATGTACAGCAGCTTGCAGTCAGGAACCCAGTGGTAAGAGAGCTGGATTTCACCAGTTGGCTTTTGCCAGGAAGTATCAGGCAAGGGAAAGGAGAAAGAAAAAAAGTTGAAGAGCCATGAAATAGAAACTGGGTAAAGAGGCATGACAGAATGGTGATGGACACTGAAAACGTGGTCAGGTCAATAGATGGAAGGACTATTGGAGTACACACACCACAGGGAATATTTGAGAAATATAGAAAGTGTTCGGAGATAGAATCCTTGAGATTGGTGGCGCCATTATTGGTAATTGACCAGGTTTGGGGTGTGATGCTGGGCATGTGTGGCTACATAGACTCTATAATGTAAGGAAAACAGGCATTCAGCAAGTATTCTGGGCTGGTGATTGATTCCAATAGTGGCTTTCCTATTGACTTTGAGACTCTGAATGCTTTGTAGAGCATTTTATATTTGCATGGTTTCTCCCTTTATTAACCATGTGTTAAGTTTGAAGTGTCTAGGATATTTTCTCTGAGAAGATGGGATAATGGGGCAAATTCTTTTTCTGTAAAGCTCATAGATAATATAGATAATTTGGGGTCTTTCTGAGACTTCAACCCTCAAGTGTGAAAGCATTGTTTATTAGAGATGAAATTTCCATACTCTAAGATAAAGTGATCATTGCAGACTTTAATTCCTTTATTTCCTCCTTCTCTCCTACTTCCTCCTCTTTCTCTTTCTCTTGCCCTCTCTCCATCTTTGTTTTCAGACAGAGAAATATAGATAAATATAAGTAAATAAATTGGAATATAGATAAGTAAAACATTTTTATCATGTACCCTAATTTATCCTTTTGCACTCAAAATTTCCCTCAAATACATGATGAATCAAATTGCATCACTGCTGGATGGTAGCAGCTTTTTAGCATCAAAGGGATAGTATAGCCATGAAACAAGTACATTCCTAAGACTTACAAAATATCAGACTACAGGCCCATAACTCCCAGAAATTCAAGAAATACACATGGCAAAGAGAATATAATGTCTTACATCACCTTGTGTTATAGACAAAGACAAATTAACATATCATATTGTTTAACCAAACACACCAGAATATATACATCACCAATGAGTGCTCCCCTCTTCAAAGTAGCCACCAGGGTAGAATATATATTATATATTTATTCCAGTGATGTTGACATTGGTCTAGATATGTCGTGAACTACTCTTCTGCACTTACCTTTAAAGAACTTTCTTTTCGGTATATTCAAATGATGCTGAATCATATTTTTTTAAGGAAGATTTGACTCCTGAAGCCAACTTAAGGCAGTTTGGAGATGGAGCTGGCAGGTGGTGATTTAAAGGGCTTTGAATCATAAATAAGGAATGACTTTAGTAAAGACATAGACTGGTTTACTTGTGAGTGTTGCAAACCAACTCAGAAGGTAGTTCACAAAGACAGAAGACTAATGTTTTGAGCTATGGCCCCATCACTGGATCAAATACCTGATCTTCCAACCAGTTTGCAATGGAGAGCTCTCCTTTGGGGCCTTTCCTTCCTGGCCCCAAGAAGATAAAGAGTAAGGATGCCTGATGTTCAGCCTTCCATTTCCCTTGTCCACTGTCCCACAGTCCACAGAGTTGCAATTAAGAAGAGTTTTATTCTTCAACAAAATTAAAATCATTGATACCAGAATGAGGCCATTGTTGAATTCCTAGACAATCAGCTATAGCTGGGCCTACGAAATGCCATAAGCAGCAGAGAAAGGCCAATGCATTAGCAGTGTCAGCCGGGTCCTTTCTCCTATAGAATGAATGCATTTCAAGGACATGTCCCTCAGACGGCGGTGGGTTCATTCCACAACTGTCTGTTCTTGAAAACACGGAGGCTCAAAGGACGGCCCCCTTAGTCACTTGGATCGCAGGAACGCTGGATTCGTTAGTGATCAAAGTTTGTGCTGCTGGAGTCCTGATGTTATTTTTAACGTCCCAAGCTCCTTTAGCTGTGATTCTCAGGAAAGCCATTATCCAGAATGTTGTTAGAAGTTGATCTGATAAAAATGTGGCCTCTGGAACCTCAGGTGTTCTTGCTCTTTGCTCTCCCGTGGGCCAGGAACAAATCCCCTCTCGAAGCTCCTCTGTGTCCAATTTCTATCAGGTTGGGTGAGACTGTTTTCTTCCTCAGTTTCTCTCTTCTAGTCCTGCTGCTCTTTGAAAGAAATAAAAGTACTTCGAATGTATGCTGCCTATCTATGGTGTGACAGTCCTGTTGTTAATAGCAAAATAATACATATTTTGGCCAAGTGACTTTTTCCTCAAAGTTCTTTCAGCTATATTTTATTTCTATCTCCCTGAAAGCATAAGACTCAATTTTATTATAATTGGGAATAGTTTAATGTTCTTCAGGAAGCATTTTTTTTCCTAGTTATAATGTCTGTTCATTTTTATCTAGGGAATTGGTGATGACCAAATTGAGATGGAGAAGGAATGCCCTGGAGAGGAAAGACCTGGATCCATAGACCATGTTTCCCGTGATAGAGATCTTTTCTGTCCTAGACAGGACAGTGGTGGTACTCATGGTAAAGACAACAACAGTGAAAATGGACACTTATTCAGGGTTCCCTCTGGGCTTGCTTATATTTTTTTCATCTGTTTTCTCATTGAATCTACACGTCACTATGTGGTATGATCATCAGTATTTCACAGATGAGGAAAGCAGAGCACAGAGAGGACGAGTGACTCCCCAGTGTGACATGTGGAACGTGGCCAGAGCTGGGATTTAAACCTAAGGGGTCTGGGGATGCCTGGGTGGCTCAGTCAGTTAAGCATCTGCCTTCAGCTCAGGTCATGATCCCAGGGTCCTGGGATTGAGTCCCGCATCAGGCTCCTTGCTCAGCAGGGAGCCTGCTTCTTCCTCGGCCTACTTCTCTCTCTCACTCTTTCTCTCTCTGACAAATAAGTAAATAAAATCTTAAAAAAAAAAAACCTAAGAGGTCTGACTCCATGGCCCCCACACTTTCATTATAACACTGCTCTGTCTCCTTTTTTGGCCTAATTAAAGCATGCAATTTCTGAAGGGTGCACAACTGTCCTCCTGAAACTGGTGATCAGAATGGGGAGTAGGGGGGCACCTGGGTGGCTCATTCGGTTAAGCGTCTTCCTTCGGCTCAGGTCATGATCCTGGATTCCTGTAATTGAGTTCCATGTCCAGCTCCCTGCCCAGTGGGGGGCCTGCTTTTCCCCTCTCTCTCGGCCTGCCACTCCCCCTGCTTGTGCTCTCACTCTCACTCTCTCTCTCCCTGTCAAATAAATAAATAAAATATTAAAAAAAAAAAAAAAAAAAGAATGGGGAGCAAGAAGAGGAAGATGTGTTCAAACTTCTACTCCTGGCAGACTCCCTGACTTTACAACGACTGGATTAGCTGCCTAACTGTCCCCCTGGAACTGTCTCCTACCCCATCCCAGCCCTCACTTTGTACCGATCCTGTTCCTGTCTACCTGACTGTTCCTCCAGGAGACTCTAAGTTCTTGGAGAGTAAGGACTATGCTTTGTTCAGAATTGGATCTGTAATATCTAGAAGAGTAACCAGAATATAATACACACTTGGTAATATCTGTTGAATTGATGAATGATCACAGATGGAATGGGGACATGTAATACATAGAAAAATGACTCCAATCCTGATTCTAGGATGCTGGCAGGCTTACTGAGTAGCTAGCTTTCTTTTTCTCTGCAAATGATACAGCTCTTACCTTCCTGCTCTTCTCCATCAGCCAAAAGGACTGTAAGAGGGATGGGTACACATATATATATATGTGCATATCCATATAATGTGTATAAATATAGAAACGTATGCAGAAGCCTATAGCCTCAGCACTTCAAAAATTGATGTGTTTTGGCTATATTTATGCTGTACCAAACCCAGTTAAGAAAATAGCGAAACTTAGGACCCTTGATTTGTTGGCTAAAAGAATTGGCTCTGAATTAAAATAATCAGAAAACAGGATTTTAATAGTCTAGCTTCCCTGTGACATGGCTACACTCAGGCCTTATCTGCCTCCTCCTCCCACCACCTACCCAGTTGAGGACAGACAGACCTCATATCTATTTACCTCCTGTTTCTGAATCCCTGCTTCCCTGTTTGTAATTACTTGAATTCCAGATTGCTAACCTGTCCATTGATAAAAATTTCTGCTTGGCTAGACCCTAGACTTCAGAGTCTATCGAAACTGCAATGCCAGTGTTACCAGCAGAAGGGTCACATTCCACCAGGTAACAACACGAGCGTGTGCGTCCTGCTACACCATGATGAATATCTGGGTAGAGTCATCCTGAAATGCAGAGGCTGACCTCACACAGTAATCTCTGTCTTGTCAGGCCTCTGAGCAATGGCATCGAAGAGGATGGATATTTAATAAGTATTGGGGTAGATGAAGACCTTTGCTTATTGCAACTATAATCACCCCTATTTTCTCCCCAAAGAACCTTAAGCCATTGAGAACTGACTTCAGAAATAAATCAGAGCATTTTCCTGGTAAAATCAATACTAAGAGAGTTTTGAATCTAATGTCCTGTTGAATATAAGCTACCTCATCATACTGGTGGTAGATGCTTAGTTGAAGCCAGTGAGAGGTATATAAAACCTAATGGCACCCTTGATATAAGCAGATAATATAACTCCAGTCATTTTGCATTTATGATCCTGAATTCGAAAGGCCAACGGGAATTGTGTTCTAGGATCTAAAGGAAGAGTTTGCAGATAACACAGAGCAGGTGTGAACCTCGATGGATCATATACGAGGTTAATTCCAGACACTGGGGAAATCGTTATTGTAAAGTCAAACTTAACAGTTAGTTTTGATAGGAAACATGCATCAGAGATCAATGTGCATTCTTTTTTTAATATTTTATTTATTTATTTATTTATTTATTTATTTAAAAGAAAGAGAGAGCACAAACGGGCGGAGAGGTAGGAGAGGGAGAAACACACTCCCCACTGAGCAGGGAGCCCAACCTGAGCCGAAGGCAGACATTTAACTGGCTGAGTCACCCAGGGACCCCCAGTGCATATCTTTGTGTGGGTTTTTTTTTTCTTCCCCACATTTCTTCTGAGTAACCTCATTTCCTTTTAGAGCATCCTCTTCCCTATAAGTCAAGCAGAACTTATTAGTCTGCAGTTTGATGAACCATGAGTTTGAGAAATGATTGAGATGATGTTGTCAACGATTGGCTGCCACTTAGACCTGCAAATCTTCTATGGGTGAGGTTGGCTAGAGAATGTGGTGGTGCTGCTGAATGCAGGCGTTTTCATGGTATTGCATAACTGGGAAGAGGAAGGCTTCATGCTTGCAAAACGCAGAGTGCAGCAACAGAGAGAATGAGATCATGTTCTGACTAGGTAGAGCCTGGTAAGAAGGGTTCCCAAATTAAACACCACATCTCGAGTCCAGCCTTTTTACCCACTAGAACATGCCTAATCTTGAGGGCACTCTGCAAATACCTGTACCTAAGCACATTTGAAGGTGCTAGGAGCCAACTTGCACAACGTTTTTCATTTGGGGTTTTTTGCCCAGAGGGTCTGGGAAAGGACTGGAATTGGAAGGCCTGATCATGTTTATATGAGATACTGGATCCCAGGCTGGTCTAGTCCTATATCCGAGCCTGGGGACAGAAGCTGACCATCCTGTTGTCATAAGGCACTCAGTAAAGAGATGGAATTCAGATGAGAAGAAGATTCAGTGGGTGGAGGAGGTGGCCACATGCTCACTTTTGTGAGTGGCTTTCACATGGCAAAAACAACAGTACCAGCAGAGCTCAACACAACACTGGGACAACCCCTATGTCAGAGGCATCTGTGTTGTTGCCCTGGCCCTGTTACCGATGGAAGTTGTAAGGTGTTACTCTTTCATAGCCACTGGTTATCAGGGAGAAAAGCAGAGCCAATCACCATGAGTTCAGAAGACTCAGAAAGATTATGGAGGGATGAGGTTCTGGGAGGAATACCAGCAGATCTGGGGTATTAGTCTTATGGGAAGGCATATTTATTTGAATACTGGTAAAGCTTTAGTCACACAAGAACACCCAAGTCTGTGAAGGCCATTAACAAGTTAGTCTTACTTCTTTCTTTTCTCACGTCATCTCCTTGCTCCAAACCTGCTGGAAACCTCACTCCTATAGGATAAACTCCAAACACCTTATCTTGGAATTCCACATCATTAAGTTTGCCCCCATCTAACTCAATGATCTTCTCACTCCACCCTCTAAACAACACTTTAGCCACATAGTGATCTCTATCGTGTGCTTTGGTGTGTCTTCTCTCTGCATATTCCTTGCTGGGCAAGGCTCAGGTCAAGCTCCACCATTTTTTTTTTTTTTTTTTTAGCTTTTTCTAATCACCTTAGCCCACAGCCATCTTAGTCTCATATTTAGTCTCCATATTATTCATTTAGCATTTAGCATTTTTTTGTTAGTCATCTTTACATTGAATATTTTATTCATCTCCCCAGTTGCATTACAAGCCCATTTACTTCTCCTCAGCCTCCTGCTGGGCCTGGCCCACTGTTGGGCATATGAAGTTGGTAAGGATTATTGCATGACTGAGTTACTGATGATCTGACATTGGTATCTTGGTGTGATTGCCTCATGCTTCATTTTTAGTGAGATATGGGAGCAGAGCAGAAGATCCCAGTAAATGGCTTCTCAGCACATGAGCATATTCATCAGTACTTTGGCTCTCACTGATTCTTGCCTCTCTGGTGTCTACTCCTGCTGACTGGTTTTTAGACCATCTTAGAGAGTAGGTGGTTTGCTGACTTTCTGAGTAGGAGTGTGGTGTCCTGAGGCAAGGATGAAATCACTGGGCTCATTTTCATTTTTGAGCATAAATTCCCTAGAGCCTAGACTTGTTTTCTTGGAATAAAGTTATATAATTATATAGTGTCAGAGGAGGGAAAAACTTTTATTACATTATTATCACTATAATCTTTATCAATGAGCCAGATAAATTTGGTTTAAACCATGGTCTTATATTTATGGTCACCGTGTGACCAAGGACAGGTCAGGAACTTTCTTAAGACTCTGTTTCCTCAACTGCAAATTGAAGATATTTTTCTTACTTAGAGATTTGCTAGTGGAAATTAAATGAGTTAATATATGTGAAATATTGGGAGTAACAACTGACATATAGCAGATACGTAATAAATGATGACTTTACTATCAATTACTATTATCAAACAAGTAATTATATCGAGTATATTCCTGGGGCGCCTGGGTGGCTCAGTTGTTAAGCGTCTGCCTTCAACTCAGGTCATGGTCCCAGGGTCCTGGGATCGAGCCCCACATCGGGCTCCCTGCTCCACAGGAAACCTGCTTCTCCCTCTCCCACTCCTCCTGCTTGTGTTCCCTCTCTCGCTGTGTCTCTCTCTGTCAAATAAATAAATAAGAATCTTAAAAAAAAAAAAATGAAAGTATATTCCTTGTAATAAGTTTCATTATCATACATTGTCTTTTTCCCAAATACTATTAAATGCAATCAAACAAATAGAACATAAATGTAAGAATTTGACTGAATTAATGAATCCTCCTTTTGTGTCAGGTAGTGGGCCATATCCAAGTTATAAAAAAATGACACATATACAATCTCCTCTCAAGCAGGTATCAATGCAACACAGGGAGCCATAAGTAATTTGTGGTGACAAAATTAGGCCCGTATGTTATGTGGATATCGGACACTTTTTGTCTGTGAATAATAACTTTGAAATTCAAAGCCCAAACTTCCTATGGGGCACCTGGGTGGCTCAGTTGGTTAATTGTCCAACTCTTGGTTTCGGCTCAGGTCATGATCTCATGGGTCTTGGGATCGAGCCCTATGTCGGGCTCTGCACTCAGTGGGGAGTCTGCTTAAGATTCTCTCCCTCTACCCCTCCCCTCTCCCCGCCCCCCCCACTCACTCTCACACACTCTCTCTCTTTCTCTCTCAAATATATATATTAAAAAAAAAGTTCAAACTGCCTTAAGCATTAAAGGTGATATATTGTTCTATGTAAATTAAAATGCATAAACTAAAAATAAAATGCATGTTTATGTTTATGTTATGTTTATGTTTTATAAAACTTAAATAAAATCATTACATGGCTCTGTGTAGTGGACTTGCATTGGGTAGGATTCGAGGCTGGTGAATTAGTAGTTCAACGCCACCAAACCCAGATATTTTTCTCTTTCCTTTCTGCTGTGCTGGCTTCAAACTTGGGGTCGCAGTTTGGTCCATGATGGTCATTGAAGCCCCATGTGCAGGAAGATAGATAGATGACACATAGATAGATGATAGATTGATAGATAGATGATAGATAGATAGATAGATAGATAGATAGATAGATAGATAGATGATAGATAGATAATAGATAGATAGAAAGACGGGGTGGAAGTAGGGAGGGAACAAAGAATCAAGTCTTTTAGTCTGATTGGGCCAACATATTCGCTTAGACAAGTATAATATCGTGTGTGACTGGCTTAAGTTTAGGTTCCTAAACCATTGATGATCAGGTTAACGCAGACTAAACAGGGACCGCCTTTGGAGCCAGGGCTAGTACCCTAAACCTCACAGCTGATATAAATAAGAGAGGATGGAAAACATCTTGGAAGTCAAGCACAGTGTCCAGAACTGGGCCTGAGTACATTATGAGACAGTTTGACCTCATGGCTTTATTTATACATTGTTTCCTTTTATCAGTAATCTTCATCATATTCCAGGCTCATGATTATATAGTGGGCTAGGTATAATGTATAATAATGCTAAAATGTAGTCTTCCATTACTATAACAATTGCCTCAATTACATAAATCCCCCAGGAGGAAAGCAGGCAGTACCAATTACAGAAATGATGGATGGAGGGTCTTACTGGTCTACCAGCTAAAAGAAGTTTTGTTATTTTTGTTAATTGCTTTTCTAAACATCTCAGTATTTTATTTCAGTTTTCTTGTTCAGGATACAAGTAGGCCACCTATTAGATATCTATTCATCAGGGGCGCCTGGGTGGCTCAGTCAGTTAAGTGGCTGCCTTCAGCTCAGGTCTTGATCCTGGAGTCCCAGGATGGAGCCCCGCATCGGGCTCCTTGCTCAGTGGGGAGTCTGCTTCTCCCTCTGCTCCTCAACCCGCCCTGTCCTCTCTCTCACTCTCTCTCTCTCTCAAATAAATAAAAAAATAGATATCTAATCATCAATAGTGAGAAATTAATGCTAGCAAGAATTCATGGGTCTTAAAGGATATATAGGATTTTTTCAGGCATATGCAGTGACAGGAAGAGTTTCCCAGGCAGAGGGAACATCATAGGCACAGATAAAGAAGCAAGAAATACTGTGACCAGGCAATTTATGCCCAAAAAGGGAGGAAAGGTTTAAACAGTGAGGAACAGCTCACAAAATCTCCTTAAGCCCTGGAAAATCAGGTACAGAAGACAGGCAAGAAAAAGGAAGTGAAGCAGCCAGAGCTACTGCCAAAATCATCCCCCAAATTAGTCCTAGGATGACACCATTGTCCCCATCACTTCTCCCACAGACACTGCAACTAGTGGACACTGGACACCATTAGAAACTCTGTCATTGCTGCTCCCAGAAACTGACTGCTGCTTCAAGTCATTCAACTCTCAACTCAGAGTCAGGGGCAGGTGCATCTGAGAGCCAGCATCAGTACAAAGGAGGATGGAAAGTTGGCGATCATCTTCCACGAAGACTCGTATGGTTATAAGTTCCCAAACTAACAAAACATGTATGATTAATTCCTTGGGCAATGGGGGTGCTACTGTTGATGGCAAAAGCAATGGGGAGAAGAATGAAAAGTGACCCTCACACTTAATAAATGCCTACTTATGCTTACCTTCAACAACTCGATGGAGAGCATTATTATTCCCATTTTACAGATAGCTGTCCTCAAGAGGTTAACCCATTAAAGTACTTAAAGGAGAAGCAGGGTAATAGAAGGGCTCTAGAAAGGTTCCCTTCCCAGCTGTGTGGGGGAGTTTCAGAGAAACCCAAGAGAGAATGAGAGCCCCAAGAGAGGAGGACAGAAAGGGTTAGGGCAGTTGTTCTGGAACTTCAGTGCTCATCAGAATCACCTGGAGGGCTGGAACTCTCACCCCAGAGTTTCTGATTCAGCAAGTCTGGCTGGAGCCCAAGAATTTGTAACCGGCTCAGGGACCACATTTTAAATTAAATGAATTAAATGGATTACAATTAAATGGATTAAAGAAGTGTTTCTCAAAGATCAGTAATATACGGACCATTTTTAATGAAATACCTTGTTGAAACTACCAATACCTCTCCTCTATTCTTATTATAATATTACTTAAAAATATACAGATATAAAATGAAGTATAAACTCCTTATGATGATAGCTCATATACAATAATAAAACATAAGCTATATTTAAATTAAATACAAAGTATAAAATTAATAAAATTCAAATTAGCATTAACTTTAATGTGACATATTATATAGTTCCACTGAAATTAAAGGATCATTGTTGCATTTAAGAGAAAAAGACATATATAACCATAAAAACAATTTTATTTTTAATCTGTCTTCGTAATACTTGTGTAAAGAATGACTATATACATAAGTATATTCCACAAAATGATATTAATAACTTCCAGGCTCCATTCCCAATCTTATACTTAATCAAAAGTCTGCCAGTGAGTACTACTACTAATGGTAGTTTTAATAAGACATTTTCTAGTATCCTTGTGAAGAAAGTTTCTTGTGCATTCTAAGAGAATTGTGACATCATTGAAATCTGGATTGAACAGTTACTTAATGCAGTTATTGCTGAACTTGGGAACATAAAAACTTTTCATTATATATTTACTACTATGCTCTTGCTGCTAGTGATCTATTATGAATTGAAAAGCACCATGACCTAACCCATACAAATCTTGAATTCACACACAGATATAGCACTGAATGACAAGACATGTGTCATTAGCCCTTTTAGTTCCTCAGTTCTTACTACTATATTTTATGTGATGATTTGATTCTACTTTTGCAATTTTCTTTTAAAACTAATTCAAATTTTTAATTATATGTTATATAGCGTCTGACTTCATCTGGGTTTTCCAGAGGCAATCCCTAAGACAAGGAGCCTAATGAATGGAATTTACTAGGAAATGTTCCAAGGGAAAAAAAAAAAGAAACAGTAAGGAAATGGACAAATGAGACAAGCAAAGGAGAGAAAGCCAAATGAGAGCCTGATGCCAAGAAAAGTTCTTGCAGAGGATAACTGACTTAACAGGGAAGCCCTGGGGACAGGGTAAGTCACACCCAGAGTTCTCCTGACTAGGGACAGGGGAGCTTAAATATCTATGTTCAAGCACCCATCACATCCATCAGTACCTGGATGATGTCCCTGGAGACACATAAATTACCAACCGCTTGAGGAAAGCAGGCTCCGGCAGCCTGAGGGCAACCCTCTGATGGGTATACAGGTGCTCACTGCTGGGAGCAAAAGCAGGCCAGGAACCAGTGCATGGAAATGGTGAAGAATTGAGATGATGTGGAAGGAGAGCTGATAGACTGTTCCCGAAGCCTGAAATGTTCTTCCCTCAGGTATTGGCATGGCTTGCCCAGTCATCTCCTTCAGGTCCCTGCCCAAATGTCACCTTCTTGGTGAGAACTTCCCTGTCAGCCCTATTAAAATAATACCTTCACCACTTCCTTACATCAATAAGTTCGCACGTTCTCACTCATTGGTAAATGCCGTACTCTGTGTGTGTGTGTTGTGTACTTATCCTCCCACTAGGATATAAGCTCTGTAGAAACAAGGACTTTGTTTTGTTTACTGCTATATGCCCAGCAATAAGAACATGTTGCTGACACATGGTAGACACTCAATAAGTATTCACTGGATGGCACAGGAATGAATTAATTGATCAAACTGGAGTTAGGCAGGGACCAAATCAGAAGAGGTCTTGTGCTCTAAGATAAAAATTATCCTAAAAGCAAACTGCTTTTAAGCAGACAGGCTGACATGATCAGACTGGTCTATTAAAGAGCTCATCCCAAGTGGAAGAGAAAATATGCGATGCAGGGCAATATGCTAAAAGAAGATTGTGATAATCCGGGTGACAGATGATACAGGCTTAAACTTGGATCATGACCATGAAGATAAAGATATACGAACATACTTGGAGGTATTTAAGAGGTAAAACTAATTGTAAAACATTGGATATTAATAAATGAGGGAAAAGAGGGTGTCAGATATGACTATGGAACAGGATAGGTAAGGGACACTGGAAATCACCAGACTTTGCATGCATGATCATGAGACCATTCCAGACATGAAGAGTTTAAAATTGAGACATCAAAGAGGCTGATGGACATTAATATCTGGAGCTCAGAAATCTGAGCTGATGATATAAGTTGATAAGCCATCTACATATAGAGTGTTACTAAAGCTTTGGACACAGATGAAATTGAATAGTGAACAAGAGGAGAATAAAATAAAAAATGTATAGTAGTGAGTCTTGAAGAATGAAAATAGTTAATTGCTAGGCAAAAGATTGTGATTCTCCAGGAAGCTAGAGGAAGAGTAACCACATAAATAGAATAAAAACTAAGAGATTATTGTATCATGAAAATCAAAGAGAGATTGTGTCAAGAACAAGAATGACAAATTCTACTAAAAGATTAAATCTGGTTGACTTTAGCACTGTGGAAACCCTAGAGACCTTGGGGAGAGATTTGGTGGGGTAATGAGACTGAATATTGCTTGGAGTGGGTTGAACAGTGAGTGGACAAGAAATGAAGTCTGCAACTAGAGTCTACCCTTGCTAGAGGTTTGGAATGTCTGGTACCAGACAGAATGGAGTAAGCACATTCAACTCTATCTTTCCCACTAGCTGCAATTAAAAACCTTGGCTTAAATATATAAATCAACTATCAGAAGACTCTGAGAGGTTAAGAAAAGCAGTGGACCAGAAAAGGATTTCAAGACTAAAGGCACATAAAGTATAAAGGCTAGAACAAAAAATAACCAACATTGCATAGATGATTTAAACAGAAAGCAGAGTCTCATATCATAATATTTAAAATAGACAGTATTCACAAATTTTCTTAATACATAATGAACCAGAAAAACCTAAACAACTCTCAAGGGGAAAAGCAATCAAGAGATGCCACCCCTGAGATTAAACAAATGTTAGAATGATCGTACAACAACTTTAAAGCTACTATTCTAACTATGCTCTGAGAAAAGAGAACAAATACTCTTAAAAACAAATGGAAAAATAAAAGTCCTTACCAAATAATAAAGAAACTTTAAAATAGGACCAAGAACTGGAGGGCCTGGGTGGCTCAATTGGTTAAGCAAACGACTCTTGATTTCAGCTCAGGTCATGATCTCAGGGTCATGGGGTCAAGCCCTACCTCGGGCTCTGCACTCAGCTCAGTCTGCTTGTCCTTGTCCCTCCGCTCCTCCCCCACTCACTCACTGTCTCCCTCTCTCAAATAAATAAATAAAATTTAAAAAAGGAAATGATAAGTTTTTTTTAAAAAAATAAAAGAGGGGCACACATGGGTGGCTCAGTCTGTTAAGCGTCCAACTCTTGGTTTCGGCTCACGTCATGATCTTGTGTTTGTGGGATAGAGCCCCATGTCAGGCTCCCTGCTTAGGGTGGAATCTGCTTCAGGTTCTCTCTCCCTCTCTCTCTCTCTACCCTTACCCCCCGGCTCATGCTTGCTCTCTCTCTCTAAAATAAATAAATAAAATCTTTAAAAATAATAAATAAGTAAGTAAATAAATAAATAAATAAAATAGGACCAAGAACTAAATGGAAATTTTAAAACAAAATTATAATATCAGATATAAAAATTTCACTGGAGAGGCTCAATAGTAGAATTCAGAAAACAGGAGAGTCCATAAACTTAAAGGGAGTGATAGGAATTATCTAATCTGAGCAACAGAGAGGAGGAAAAAAACAAAGAATATAATAAAAATTTAAAAAGACTCAGGGATCTGTGGGACCAACCATCAAAGGTCTAATACCATAGGAGTCCTAGAATGAAAGAAGAAAGAGACTGATGCAGAGAAAATATTTAAAGAAATAATGGCTAAAAACTGCCTATATTTGGTGAAAAACATAAACTGGCAGATCCAAGAGGCACTGAAAACTCCAAACAAGGTAAACTTAAAGAAAACTATGCCTACACACATTATAATCAAATTGCTTCTGAAAAATAAAGATTTATAAAAATCTTGAAAGCAGCCAAAGGAAAATGACACACTACATATCAGAGGACAAAGACTCAGATGACTGCAGTTTGTCATCAAGAGGTCAGCGAGTCCAGAAGACAGTGGGATCATATTTTTAAAGTGCTCAAAGAAAAGAACTGTCCACCCAGAATCCAATAATAACTGACATTTTCTCACAGTAATAAAAGCAAAATGCAGACATTCTCAGATGGAAGTAAACATCCTTACCTTGAAAGAGATGCAGAAAGGCAGTTCTTCAGGTGAAATGTAAATGATAACAAAAGAAATCATGGAATGAAGTCAGAGCAATAGAAATGGTAAGCATGTGCATAAAGAGGATACACTATATGCCATCTCTTAAATTTGTTAAAATTATGTGTGACTACTGAAAATAAAAATTATCCCACTGTCTGATGGGGTTTTCAACATATGTAGACATAATACATATGACAGCCACTTCATAAAGGGAGGCTGGTAAAGAGACCTATATGGTCATAAAATTTTTATATGTTCCCTGAAATGATAAAATATTATTTATAAGAAGAATGTATAAAGTTTAGTGTGTTATTATAATCCTCAGTTTAACCGGTAAAAAAACTATCCAAAGTCAAAATCTGAAATTGGAAATTTGAAAATATTCATCTAATTCAACAAAAGAAGAGAGGAAATCAAAATGAAAAATAGAAGGGACAAATGGAAGATGAGTAGTAAAATGACTGCCTTAAATCCAACCATACAACTGTATTAAATGTAGATGATTAAAATGCCTCAATCAAAAGACAGACTGTTGGACTGAAAAAAACTAAAAAAATGCAACTATATGCTCTCTACAGAAAACCCACTTGAAACATAATGATAGAAATAGTTTTAAAAACAATAGAATTTAAAAAGATATTTAATGCAAACACTAATTTTAAGAACCTGGAGTGACTATTATAACACACAGAGCTGACTTTGGAACAAAGAAAATTGTCAGGGATTAAAAAAAAAAGACATTACATAATGATAAAAGTGTTAATTAGCCAAAATACATTGCAATCCTAAATGTGTATATGCTGAACACAAAATGCATCAAGCAAAAATTTAAATAATTGAAAAAAATAGACAAATCCAAATTACACTAGGAGATTTCAATCTTTCTCTCTCAGTAATACATAGAATAAGCACACAGAAGATCTAAGGATATAGAACTAAACAGCACCATCAATCAACCTGGCCTAAGAGATACTTGTAGAAGAATCCATCTTGCAACAGCAGAATATACTTTCTTCTTTTTTTTAATTTTTTTTATTAACATATAATGTATTATTTGTTTCAGGAGTACAGGTCTGTGATTCGTCAGTCTTGCACAATTCACAGCATTCACTATAGCACATACCCTCCCCAATGTCCATCACCCAACCACCCCATTCTTCCCACCCCCCACCACTCCAGCAACCTTCAGTTTGTTTCTTGAGATTAAGAGTCTCTTATGGTTTGTTTCCCTCTCTGGTTTCATCTTATTTCATTTTTTCCTCCCTTCCCCTATGATCCTCTGTCTTGTTTCTCAAATTCCTCAGCAGCAATGTCCACAGTAGCCAAACTATGGAAAGAACCTAGATATTCTTTCTTCTTGAATGCACTTAGAACCTTCACCACAAAGACTATAATCTGGGCAAGTGCCTTTAAAGTTTTTGGAGGATTTTTGGGTTTGTTTTGTTGTTTTTCATTTGATTCAAGGAATATCATGTGACTACAAACAATTCAATTATTTCCAAATACTTTAACTGGGGCCAGTTAATCCATTTAAGTGTTGAAATAGACCAAAGTTTAATCAGAATATTAAAAATAGCTAATGTGGGGCGCCTGGGTGGCTCAGTTGGTTAAGCGACTGCCTTCGGCTCAGGTCATGATCCTGGAGTCCCTGGATCGAGTCCCGCATTGGGCTCCCTGCTCGGCGGGGAGTCTGCTTCTCCCTCTGACCCTCCCCCCTCTCATGTACTCGCTCTCTCTCATTCTCTCTCTCTCAAATAAATAAATAAAATCTTAAAAAAAAAAAAAAAAATTGTTTAAAAAAAAAAAAAAAAAAGCTAATGTGTATAGCACTAGTATATATAACTAGTGAGACTAGTCCAACTAATTGACCAGCCCCATGGCATATACCTGGACATATCGGTTGGTCTATTACATGGCAGTTCTTCGTTCTGTTCTTCCTGTGTCATACTCTGTCATTTACCTCTCCTCTCTTGGATCTGTTGCATGATCCTGCTACCTATTTGGTCAGACTACACCTGCTTCTATAAATTCTGCCTATCTTGCTCTCACCCTGCCCTGGACTTGGCACGGACCCAGTCTTTGTAACTTGGCAAACACTGCCTATTGGCCCTGAATTCCATAAAAAAAGATAAAGTCATTCTAAGAAATTAAGAACGAGGCAACAGAAAAATGTCTGTGTAGCCCCAATGCTGAATAAAGCACAGCATCAATATTTGGAGACTTGCTAGACTGGGGGGGGGGGACAAAAAACAATGTTCAGACTCATGTGTTACAGCCTTTGCTTCAGTCAGCATATCTAATAATATTTCAAAGTTCTGCCTTCCCGTGCAGCAACATCAGCTAAATAATGAACTTTCAATAACAGCACAAAATGTCATCAGGTTAACAGACACTTCTGCCATTTTCTCCTGCACGTGCTATATAAATCCATTTGGTATTGATCTCCACAGCGAAGTTTCAGCCTTAATGTAATTCTTACCATCAAAGCAGAGTAAACAGATAGTTCCTGGAAGATCCTAAACATGTTATTTTTCTCATCAGATGAGTCCTTTATAGATTACTAGGCAACATGATCCATTGGGTGTTTCATTACAAAAGTTACCAGCTTGGAGGCTTACCATGGCCACCTGGAGCTGAGCCAGAGGGACAGAATAGCAATGACAATGTAAGAAACTCTAAGGGGGAGAAAAAACTGTACATACGATACTGTCTAGGTTCTGGCAGATTTCTGATTCAAGCTCCCCTCCGCTACACAAAGAGAGCAAGAAAGGAAGATTCCTCACCCCAGAGTTCTGGCATTTGGCCCTGGTGTTCTGGCCAGATGTCATTTTATATGGCAGTATTCTTATATGGACACATGGAGGCCAGCCTACTGAACATAATGGCCTGTACCAGGGTAACTTCCCAATACTGGAGCTTGAGAAGGTATGGGGATCAGTTCCATGTACCATGTACATGCCATTGACTTCACTTGTCTCTGGGTCACTTATCATGCTGTCCTTTCCCCCAGAAACATTCCTGGATTCAATACACCCCACTCCCCCAGACTTCAGTAAGAGGAGCTGTTTTCTGGCTCTTTGCTGACAACAGTGGTTCTCAAATAGTTCCCAGACTAGCAGCATCAATGTTACCTAGGGACTTGATAGAAATGCAAATTCTTGAACAACAACCCCAACCTACTGAATCAGAAACTCAGCAAGGTGGAACCCAGATATCTGTTTTAATAAACCCTCTAGATGATTCTGATTCATCTTAAAGTTTGAGAATCACTGCTTTCAGGGCACTAGTCTGGTCCCCATCTAGCAGTGGCCCTCTTCACAGAATGGGAGTCCTAGACGCCATGCTTTCTCCTTCTAGACCTCGCTCTTGGTACCTGGAACCAGAATTTTCTATCTGGCCTCAAGCTTGCTTCCAGGGTCTGTCTTCTCTGGGTCTGTTGGCCTTGCCACAGGTGTGCACATTCATAGGTCTGAGAGTTGGTCAAGAGGGAGCTGGGCAGGGAGGGATCACGTGGATGAAGCTGGTCACCCACACCGGTGCACATAAGGCCCTACGTAGGGCTGGCAGATCTGAGGGCATGAAGCAAAAAGAGCTTGTCTGTGACCAGGGAGGGGCCAGGGACAGCCGTCCCTGTGTTGTTGCATTGCAACTCAGAACTCAGAGTATCTTTTGAATCCGGTCTTCCAGATTGCTATGAAGGTATGTTTTTCAGTGTAGGAAAGATAAAATTTAGTTGATTTAATAGTTTGTTGGTTTAATTTAAAATTTCAAATAGGCCCGTGATATGTATGCCTCTCTTTGTACACTTTTCCTGGACCCTGCCGAAGTTAAGGGAGGCCTATGTGTTCTACCTATTTGCTTATCTTCTGCTTAACTTTGAGGTCTCGGCTTAAATATCTTTTCTCTGTAGAGCCTTCCTTGATCCCTTAATTTATGCTCTTAGTGGATGCCTCTGATTTGTGTTTTCATATTTCTCTATAATTCCTTGTCCTATAACTCATAAAATGTACTATCAATTCTTATTTAATTATATGTCTGTTTTTCTCATAAACTATGAGGTCCCAGAGGGTATGTGTTCTATATCCAGTGTATAGCATAGCATAGTGCTGGCATAAAGTATACCCGATAAATAAGGAAGAAATGAATTATAATAAGAAAAGGAATGGCAAACTTACATAGCCCTCACCATGTGACAGGCAGTGTTCCAAGCATTTTTTGTACATTAATTCATTTCATCCTCACAATAACCCTATATGACAGATATTACCATTATTGCCATGTGAAAAATAAAGAAGCTAAGTCCAGAGAGACTAAGGAACTTCCCATAGTCAGACAAGTGGCAAGATGAAACTCCAAGTCCAAGTAGATTGGATTTTCTAGAGTCTACACATGTGAATGAAGGAGTGAGTGAATGAAAAAATGGAAGAGGAGCCAAGAATTAAGACAAGCCATATTCTAAGGAATGCTGAGCTTAAAAAACAGACAAGCTAATTTATCATCAAAAGCAGGAAATAGGGATGCCTGCGTGGCTCAGTCATTAAGTGTCTGCGTTCGGCTCAAGTCATGATCCCAGGGTCCTGGGATCGAGCCCCGCATCTGGCTCCCTGCTCTGTGGGAAGCCTGCTTCTCCGTCTCCCACTCCCCCTGCTTGTGTTCCCTCTCTTGCTGTGTCTCTCACTTCAAATAAATAAATAAAATCTTAAAAAAAAAAAAAGGCAGGAAATAGATCCAAAATGTTATAGAGTTGGAAAGAGAGCAAGCCAGGGAAGAGCTAAAAGGCTCAAGGCCACAGGTAAAATAAGGTCTTGAAGCCTAATGGTTGTTTTCATTGACTTCCAGTCACATGGTAATAGGTTGGCCCAGCTGAGAAACAAGAAACAGGACAAGACATTTAAATACTCCAAGTGGCCTAAGGCCCCACATCTAAGTTTTTAAATGGAGTTCCAGGACCTTCTGATGCTGAGGAGTGTCCATCTTCATTTCATATTCATACTTTAGGGATGGAGATGATTTGTCAGCAAAATGATCTCTAATTAATGAAATGTTATAACCTAAGCACAAGTAGAAACCAGTATAAGATAGGGAGTAGAAAATGCACAGCGTTGCGAACACCTTGCACACAGTCCTACATCTGACTTTTAACTCTGATGCTTTCAGAAGGCAGAGACTTTTCCTAGAGACCCAAAGCATCGGAGACCATATATCATAGTGACTGAGGGGCAGACACCAGAGTCTGACAGCTCAGATTAGAATCCTGCCTCAAACCTTTAGCAGCCACCCAGTGGCCTTGGGCACATGACAAATCCTCTGAGCTTCAGTTTGTACTTTTCAGTCAGGTGTGGACAACACCACCTACCTCTTAGGTGAAGTTGTTGAATAGATGAAATTGGAAAATCCATGCATTCAGCAAATATTTAATGAACGTCAACGATGTTCCAAGCATTCTTTCATTCTCTGGATAGCGGTTTACAAGGAAGGCATGACCTATTCCACTGAGCCTGGTATACAGTGAACCCACCACTTCTGAAACTGAAAGAGACCTCTTTGAGAGATTTATCCCACATCACATGAGAGGGTTCCTCGGAAAAGCAAAGTGGAACACAGGGGATGGAAGATGGAGATCTGCCCAGGTAAGAGTAAGAATGTATCCGCCAGAGCAGCCCATGGTGGCTTCACCTTGAATAAGAACCAAAATCACTATTAAGGGAGAGCCAAAGCCTCAGCCATGCAAAGGGCCTGAATCAGGCCCAAAGGAGAAGATGATAAGGTGAATCAAGACTAACGATTTACAACCAAGGCTATTGACACTTTTTAGATTATGCTCAACAATAATGATGGTGGATTAAAGGAAAACCCATAGAAAAATTTGCTGTAAACACCTTGCAGCCAGGGACCTGTCTTACTTTTGTAACCCTGCCAAGTACAAAAAGGCATCATTAAAGTAAGAATGACAATCATAATAATCCTAATGATAATGGCCCTTCATTGGGTACTTATAGCTAAGCCCCATAAAAAATACTCCACAAATCTCTTTACCACAATCAACTGGTGCATATTTATTTTCACATTTACTTATTTCATTACAAAAATATAAACTGAACCTTACACAATTGAAGTAACTCACATAGAGTCACTTAACTAATTAATAGGGAAGATGAGATTCAAACTCAGGTCCAAGGTATACCACTGCATCTCTAAGGAGTGTAGGTGAGCCAGTGTTGGTTAATAACCAACTGAACCTCTCTAGATCTTAGTTTATTCATGTGTAAAATGGATCTAAGTTGAATCTATCTCGTGAAGTTATTCTGAATATTCAGTAAGCAAATTCATACACAACACTCATTAAAGTGACACATAAGTACTATAAATAAATAATACCTATTACTCTCATTAGGCATATCATTCTGGCTTCCAAGTGTTTGCCGTTTAAATGAATATATACATATTTGTCATAAAATGTTGATACTAGCTTTATTCAGATAATAAAAAGACAATAAAAAGGAATTATATTCCTATCACAATGGTAGAAGCTCTCATACTATCTTTTTACCTTGAAGAAAATTAATTAAATTTAATTTAATCATGGAAGAAACCACTGCTCAAAACTACCGACATATTTAAATGCATCAGTTTTATACCTCTATGTTTGAATTAGCTTCTTGATAAATATAAAAACTAACTCAAACTTGTCTAGTACTTGATACTTTTAGAAAGTAGTTCCTAAGCATCATTGTATTTGAACTGGACACAATCCTGGGAGTAAGTACTATCCAGTTTTCACAAAGGAACCTAAGCCCTCAGCAATGCATTGCAGATAGTATATCAATCTGATAGATAATCTGAGATTAACTCCAAATTTCATCCACTCTTCAAACCAGACCTCAGCTCTGAAATTGAAAAAGACATTGATTTTTTTTGGGGGGGGGTTGTTTTTTGTTTGTTTGTTTGTTTTTTAAGTAGGCTCCGTGCCCAACGCTGGGCTAAATGTTTTAAATGTCTGCAAGAGCCAAACTGTGGAAAGAGCCGAGATGCCCTTCAACAGATGAATGGATAAAGAAGATGTGGTCCATATATACAATGGAATATTACTCAGCCATCAGAAAGGATGAACACCCAACTTTTACATCAACATGGATGGGACCAGAGGAGATTATGCTAAGTGAAATAAGTCAAGCAGAGAAAGTCAATTATCTTATGGTTTCACTTATTTGTGGAACATAAGGAATAACATCGAGGACATTAGGAGAAGGAAGGGAAAAATGAAGGGGGGGAATCAGAGCGAGAGATGAACCATGAGAGACTATGGACTCTGAGAAACAAACTGAGGGTTTTAGAGGGGAGTGGGGTGGGGGGATGGGTTAGCCTGGTGATGGGTATTAAGGAGGGCACGTATTGCATGGAGCACTGGGTGTTATACGAAAACAATGAATCATGGATCACCACATCAAAAACTAATGATGTATTGTATGGTGACTAACATAACATAATAAAATAAAATTTAAGGGGCGCCTGGGTGGCTCAGTCGATAAGCGTCTGCCTTCGGCTCAGGTCATGATCCTGGGGTCCTGGGATCGAGTCCCGCTTCGGGCTCCCTGCTCAGTGGGGATCCTGCTTCTCCCTCTCCCTCTGCTGTTCCCTCTCTCACTGTCTCTCTCTCTGTCAAATAAATAAATAAAATCTTTAAAAATAAATAAATAAAACAAAATAAAATAAAATAAAATTTAAAATAAATAAATAAATAAATAAATAAACAAATAAATAATAAATGTTTTAAATTGCTAAGGGTACCCTTGTCCCCGCCCCTGACTTGTGGCTTGTACTTCTCATGGAGGAAGATGTCCAGACTTTGCCCATGGCGGAGCCAGAAAGAACAGGCTGGAAAGCAAGAGACACAGTAATTCTGGATCCAATGCTACCTGTCACAGCCAGGGAGAGTTTCATTTCCTGTGAAAGACAAATTAACTCTGGCATTTTAAAGTAATAGTGACAACTCCTACCGGTTTCCATCTATTTTTGCATAGCACTTATCAGTGGTAAACATACAGGCACTCAGCTTGGTTGGACTAAAATTAAACCTCACACTGATGAAAGCTCTCAAGGCACTCAGTAGGGATGAGGTGATGAAATCATGAGAAAGCAGGTAATTAATAAGAGTTCATACTTTCCATATTTGGAGAAAAGTCCTATTCATATTCAGAATAACAATAGTTGGCTAAGGAATGTGTTAACCTCAATTATTATAATCATATTATAATTGTGTCAGTGTGCTGATTCATTATGAGCACAAGGACCAAAACAGAGAAAAATCCAATGGAAATATTATTCTTTTTAAGAATTCAATTCAACCAAAATAATTTCCTCAGACTGTTATCACAATTATATTTTATTAGCAGTAACAAAAAAGAGAAGTTCCACAATCCTAAAACCAAACAATTTCCATTTTCCCACATTCTTGTCTAGTCCTGTCCTTTAGTGTTCATAATTGATCTACTGAAAAATTTCCACTTCTTCCTTTTTAACTCATCTCTAGGGAACAAGGGCTTTCACATTGCTTTGCTTTTGCATACACTTTCCTCTCTGTACAGAACATCCCATCCTTTGTTCATCTGTCATGGTCCTCTTGCTCCTTCAATGTAACTGTCTTTGTGACACTTGCCTGGATTCCCCATAAAAGGGTTTAAATCCTTCTTTGGAATTCCCATGATTTTGCGCATATGTATATATATATGCATATATATATATACATAATATATATTATACATATTATGTATATATATATATTCAGAACATCTCCATTATCTAGTGGTCACAAGGGCTGCCATGTTGTGTCCTGGCCAGTCATACCAATTTCTGCACTGCCCCTCAGAACCTATTGGAAGGGTTTCTCCCATTCCTTTTTCCAGTACTATCAGATTCCACGACTCAACTTTCTTCAAATGCTGCCTTTGGATCACTGTAATTTTTATTATGTGATTTGCCTCTGTGTTGTCCCAAATATCTTGTACTTATCCCCAGGTGCCAGATAAGGAATGCATGCCTGTATGAGCAGAATTTAAGAGTCAGGGAGGGAAGAGAGTTTGGGTCTCTCTCCCAGAACAGGAAGACAACCATCACACAAATATATGTTCAGTAAAATCTTATTGAATCCATAATGAATAAACTCCTAGGCATCTAATCTCTTAAAGATGAGATCATGTGACCATGGCAGTAAAGATCGGGATACGGCTGGCAATTTAGTCTTACCCTTCCTAAGACCCATCTCCATTAGCTCAGGTAATGACAGTTAGCTAAATATGTGAGCTAACGCATACTTCCTCTCAGAGAACAATTCTCTTTACCCCAAAGATTATTGATCCAGACAGTGTCCATTGCTTCCAGCCTTCCCAGAACAGTCCTGGTTTGCCCCTATTGCCTCACTGGCCTACCCCATCTGGATTTTCCATTTATTTATGAAATATTATTATTTATGACTGTGTTAAAATAAGGCAGTTTGGTAGACCTCCATTCTGCATTCCAGCTTGCACCATTATCTCTTCTGGTAGGATGTAAACTTTCTGACCTGGACTCATGGTAAAATCTGAGATGACTAGTTATAACCCATGTGTCTTTTCCTGGACCTTTCCAGAAAGAATATCATGAATACTTCCCTTTTGAGGACATTATTCAGGATGCTCAGTGATTAAAACAAAGTGTGCTCAGACACTAGCAATTGGAACAGCCAACGTGTTGGTGAGAGAAGCATTCAAAACTGCTCTTGGTGGACCAGCCAGTTATGTCATGGCATGGGACCTGGTCTACAAAATGCCTCCGGTCAGTGCGGTCCTTGAGAAACATGGGGCATTATTATAAGTTGCAAAATTATGAGTTACTGCTGAGTACTCCTGTTGTGGAGCATGCAGAGGAGTTGGCACCCTTTTGTTACTGTGGTTTGTTTGATGGTTTTGCCATTCGTTACATGGCACCCTTCTACAATGTTTACTTATTTTATGTTTTTTTTCTTTTTCTTTTGCTATAAACACCATTGGCAGCCGTGCATTTTATTTAAAAATGTGTATTTTTAATACCTAACCTGAATTCAGAAACTTGGCGTAATTGACTCTTTTATAAACTGATGATAAAGATGTGATTTGCAAGGAACATTTTTTGACCTATAGCCACAGGAGGGGGAGGGACATAGAGTGATATCACTGACCACACACACACACACACACACACACACACACACACAAACAGAAACACAAAAACATTTTTGTAAAACACATTATCTGAAAAGCTTATAATTACTTTAAGAAGACTGTAACCAAAGGCAACTATTTAACAGCTGCAGAAGCAGACATGCATTTACTCATTACTGTGAAGCATGACTTTTCCTTTAGATCAAATAATTATTATTCCAAATTAATTTTGTTTTCAATTTTGAATCTTCTTGTGCAGATATGAAGAGATGGCCTATTTTTCAAAACATCAATCAGTCAATAACGTTCAAACTGCCTAATGATCCCCATATTATATCCATGTCCTCAGCTGCTATAATTAACAAGCAGCTAATTCCAGTAGTGGTTACAATTTTTATTTAATTTTTGAGAACAAAGTAAACTTTTTGGAAGTTCATTCTACTGAAAGAGTAACATCTGCCATCATTTAAAATGCTGTTGTAATCTGAGTTAAAATGTTCAAACTTGAAGATAAAATTACTGGTTTTGTGGTGTAATAATAAAGATGCAAATTTTGGTGGAACACCTGTTGTGGTAAGAAGAACATTCTTACCAATCTAAGGCACATGTGGTACAAAAAAAATGTACTTGCAATTAGTTGTGGTACACAAATTATTCATAATTTCACCCAAACTATATTAGAGTAGCTGAATTGTAAAATGTTTGTAATGGAATTAAAGTTGAATACCCAAAAATATTCAGCACACCACTGTCTCTCTTTGCCACCCAACAACAAACAGATTTTAGAAATCTTTGAACTTTTGAAGAACTTCTTTGTAAATGAGCCTAAGTGTCCTGCAATATATTGATTTTTTACTAAATTGTCTAAATGTGGGCTGTTTTTTTTACTAAGAATCAATTGAAAATTTTTTTTTTTTGAAATCTTTAATCATACTGTTCAACAAATGGAAAACCAAAAGTCTTCAGTTTTCAAAGCTTCTTGTGAATTAAAGTTATTATTTAAAAAAAAAAAATGCAACAGGAAGACATTGAAATTTACCCTTACTAATGTAAGAAAGGGACTCAAGCAGTTAAATGATGAAATCTCAAATGATGAACATGATTTAATCTTGAAATTATTGTAGGGGTGGAAAAAATTTTCCATCTACCTCTCAAAGTCTTTCAGATGGACTAAGAATTAATTGACATCAGACAGATTAATAGGAGAAAAAAAAACAAGTTTTATTACCTGCTCCCAGGGGCCTGATAATGAAATTGAGACCCAAAGAAATGATCAAGGCAGGCAGTTGTTTTTATTATTTTTGGACAAAGAGACAATAATTTGTGAGGAATTGACAGGACAAAGAAAACTTTAGGAGTCTCAATTAGTAAGGAATTCTAAATACAATTTAAGCTGCAGAAGCAAATTAGTAGAAAGTAACAAAGGTTGTTTATACAGCCCTCTAGGCCCTGAATTTCCTATCTCTGGTGATGAGGATGTCTCTTTACCTCCTGCTACAGGGACGGTACTATTCACAGGGGAGATTTAGTTCTTGCTTTCTGGAGACGAAAGGGAGAGGGGTCAGAGTGTTCTTTTCAAGGCTATATTTTTAAGTAATTTTTATTTAAAATAATCAGGGACGCCTGGGTGGTTCAGTTGGTTAAGCTGCTGACTCAATTTCAGCTCAGGTCATGATCTTAGGGTCCTGGGATCTAGCCCCATGTGGGGCTCCACTGTCAGCGGGGAGTCTGCTTGAGATTCTCTCTCCCCCTCTCCCTTGCCCCTCCCGCCACCACTTGTGCTCTCTCTCTAAAATAAACAAATAAATCTTTTTAAAAATTAAAAAAAAATAATCAATATACCCAGCTGGCACATTTTGGGGTGGCCTGACCTTGGCCCCTGTATTATGTCATTAAACTTGGGAGTATCTCCGTATGAAGGGTCTTTTGTTACAGCACCTATTTTTAGTTGAAGGGAATGAAATCTTACAACAACAAAGAAAAACGGTGATAAGTTAATTGATGGATTTATAAAAATATTTGTTGAAGTAAGTCTGAATGGGACAAAAAGTGGTACCTATGAGTATAGTTGAGCTAAAATATTCACACATTTCAAAATTAAAAAAATAAAGTTGAGACTATTTCCCATTTGCACTGATCTGATTAATTACATTAGTACTTTAGAAAAAGAATTTTCTCAATTATATTATGGTCTGCAACAAAATCAAATGAAGGTGTTGCCAATTTCAGTTTTACTAGCCAGAAAATGTAAGTTTCAATAACACTGTGGGAAAAATTATTTAGAAAATTGAAAATAATAAAAATATATTTTACAATAGTCTTTAGAAAAATACCATTGACAGTGTTTGAAACAAACATAGCTTAAAAGCTGATCCAACTATGAAACTATGCTGCATGAATATTTATTAGAGTACATTTAAGGCCTTTCAATATCCCAACTTTGTATCCCTCCTAAGACTCCATCAAAGTTACTTCCCTTAGAAGGGTTTTTGAAATCCCTGGAAGACTTCCCTAAATAAGCAACATACATGTTCAGAGTCATGCATAAATTCTGTTCAGATTTTATTTTAGTCAAGCCATGGCACACCACCATCTTTAGGTCATGCAAAACACTTTTTTATCTTACTTTTAAGTAACTTTTTCATTTATTTTGGATCGCCACTTGTAAACCTCCTCTATGTTGCAACCCAACGTATAGGCATATATGTCATTGGATATGTATGTTTCCTTGAGAAATGCGAAATGCTGTTTTATGTGGCTCTCATTCGGTTTCTTACTTTTGTTGTTCAGTACTGCTTTGAAATGTTTTTATGTTATTATAAGTGAATGTAGTGTGCAAAATACTCTTGCAAAATAATCTATCATTTGTATTCATCATATTTTACCAATCCATTTCCTGGTGATGGAGAGCTGGGTTGCCTCCAACTCTCTGCTTCCACCAAGACCACTGTAATGAACACCTCCAAGCACGCCTCCAGGGACCTGTGTGAGTTGCTCTGAAGTGGGACTGCTGGGTCATAGACTATCTACTTACACCCACTTATTGCTGTCATTTTGCACTCCACAAGGACTATATGATTATGCCCTCTTACCAGCTGTGTGTGAGGGATCCTGCTGCTTCCCCACATTCTTACAGGATTTGGAATTCTCCACATTTCTGATTTTTAGCAATCTGAGGAAGGCAGAGTGATATTTTGCTTCTTATTTTGATTTGCATTCCACTGATTACTAATGTGGTTGAGCATCCATTTATTTTCATGTTATCATTCCAGATTTCTCCCTCATTAACTCACTGACTCATATCTTAGACTTATTTTTTCTAGTGAGTTTCCCTCTTTTCCTTGTTGATTTGCAGCCATTCTTTGTATTTTCTAGGTTTGATTCTGTCTTGTTTTCAGATCATGCAAACGTCTTCTCCCAACCATGCTGGCCTTCTGTTAACAGTGTCTGTAGTGCCTTTTGTTAAACAGAAATCTTACTATTGATATAGACAAATCTTTAAATTTTTCACTGTATAGTTTCTGTGTACTTTGAAGGTCTTGCCAATATCATGGGGAAAGCATCTTCCTTTTTTTTTTTTTTTCTCTTAATCTTATAGTTTTACCTTTCATATTCGGGCTTCAATCTCTGTGTAGCTCACCGTGGTATATGGAACAAGTATTTTTCTGTATTGTGTGAGCCCATTTTTCCCAGCCCAAATCCTTGGGTGTTCTGATCACCAATTTCAATGTGTGGAGGAGGGGTTCCCACACATTCTCAGCACACCAGCAGGATATCTAAGAATTCAACACAATTCTGACACAATTCACCCAGAGATAGCATCTGATCCCACAGGTTGAGGGTTCAGTCCTACAAGACTGCACCCCCTCCCCATTTCAGATGCCATTCGCAAGCATCAAGTTGTTACCTGTGCCTCTGACCAACTGGCTGCACATTGAAGTTCCCACAACCTCCTTCTTGGAGTTCAGATGCTAGCTCAAGTCCAGGTAATTGCCGGTACATCTGACCAATTAGCTATAAATCAGAGGTTCCCATGACCTTCTTCTCAGATTCAATTAATTTGCTAGAGCCACTCACAGAACTCAGAGAAACATTTTACTTACTAGATTACCAGTTTATTATAAAAGGATATGACTCAGGAACTGTCAGATGGAAGAGATGCACAGGGCAAGGTGTGGCTTGCTCTCACCCCCCATGCTCTCTCCGGGGGCACCATGCTTCCCAAATCTCCAACTGTTCACCAACCCTGAACTCTCTGAACCCATCCTTTTAGGATTTTATTGGGGCTTCATTACATAGGTGTGATTGATCAAATTATTGGCTGTCGACGATTGATTGAATCTCCAGCCTCTCTCCCCTCCCCAGAGGTCAAGGGGATGAGGCTGAAAGTTCCAACCCTCTAATCCAAGTGGTTGGTTCTCTGGAAAAATTGCCTCTTTAAGTGCTTTCAAAAGTCACATCTTTGGGGCACCTGGGTGGCTCAGTCGGTTAAGAATCTGCCTCTCGATTCCGGCTCAGGTCACATGATCTCAGGGTCTTGAGATCGAGCCTCATGTCGCGTTCTGCACTGGGCATGGAGCCTGCTTAAGACTCTCTCTCTCTCCCTCTCCCTCTGACCCTCCCCCTACTTCTTTAAAAAAAAAAAAGTCACATCAGGGATGCCTGGGTGGCTCAGTTGGTTAAGCACCTGCCTTCAGCTCATGTCATGATCCCAGGGTCCTGGGATTGAGTCCAGCATCAGGCTCCTTGCTCAGTGGGGAGCCTGCTTCTCCCTCTGCCTGTCACTCCCCCTGCTTTGCTTGCTCACTCTCTCTCTCTCTGACAAATAAATAATTAAATCTTTAAAAAAAAAGTCACACATTAACGTAACAAAAGACACCTTTACCTCTCTCAACACTTAGGAAATCCCAAGGGTTTTGGGAGCTGTGAGCCAGAAACCATTGATGAAGACCAAATATATATGAGAAATATATAAATCACCGTATCACACCAACCTACCTCTGATTTTGAGTGCCATGTTTATCATCTGAAGCTTGGGTGTACATGTGAGTCTATTCTTATCATGTCGATTTTCCCACTAATGCATGTTTCTGCCTCTGCACCAGTACCACACTGTTTTCATCATAATAACTTACCATATGCCTTCATATCAGATATAGCAAGACCCATATTTTGCTCTTCTCTTTCAAAGTGGACCTAGCTTTTTGTGAACATTAACGCTCACATACAAGTTTAGAGTGTTTATTATTATTCAAAAATTCCTCTGGGAATTTTTACTGTAGTTGCATTGGATTTATAAATTAATTCTGAGAGATAACGTCTTTACAAGGTTAGGTCTTGCCATCATCAACCCAATAGAAATCTCCATTTATTCAGCTTATTAAGTACTCCTTGATTTTTCTCTGCAAAGAAAAATTAGGAATCCTTAGTTACTGTTGCTTTTGTTCTTTATTGGAAACGTTATTTTGTGACTGTTATTTTTTGAAGATGGTGTTTGCTGGGGTGGAGGGATACCATTGATTATTAATACATCTTGGATCTGGTAACCTTTCAGAATTCTGTTTTGTTCTAATAATATCTGTAGAATCTATTGATTCTAATGTAAATAAATACACATCACTTTTAAGGAATAGATTGTGTGTCTTCTACTTCAATCTTTTATCTTGTATTTTTTTATCTCTTATTAATTTATCTAGGACTTTTAATGCTATGTTAAATAACCGTAGATACCATGCATTCTTGTCTTATTTTTTTAATCTGGTCTTAAAAGCAATATATTGTATTTCTCCATTATATAAGATGTTTGTGTACGACTTTGTCAAGTTAAGGAAATTGCCTTCTGATCATAGTTTTTCAAGTGGCTTTATCACAAATAAGTGTTGAACTTTATCAGATGCTGTTTTGTTTCTCATCTCGTGAGATAATCACTCTTTCTTTTTTCCCTGCAGTCCATTAAGGTAATGAGTTCTATTGATAGATTCTTCTAAGGTTAAAGCTCTCTTACATTTCTAAAATCAATCTGATTTATTTTAATATGATGTTGAATTTGGTTAGCTAATATTTCATTTTGGACTCAGGAAGTGTATAAAATAGTATTTTCTGATGTACTGAAGATAAAAAGTAAATGCAAAATTTATGTGAGCATGTATGATTTAGAAGTTGACTGGTCAGTAGTCACAAAAGAAAAGCCTGAGAACACAAGTCCTCTCCTTTCTTCTGTGTTCTCTTTCTTCCGTTTTCCCTTTCTTCCATGTGGTAGGTTCTGCCACCTACTCTGGACTGAGGAAAACTTGCTCTTAAATATTTAAGTAGAGATTGTTGAAAAGAGAATTACATTAGCACCTGCTAGGGGGAAAAAAATGAATAATTCTAAGCATTGACTCACTACTCTAAAAGTTAGAAAAAGAATCTCAAACAAAAAGTACATTTGAACTAATGCTGTGATGATTGCAGACAATTCTGGCAGAAACCTGGTAGACTGCTTCCATCCCTATGATCTATGAGCTGCAAGATTGTGGAGTTGGAGGTAAAAAAGAATTAGAAAAGAAGTCTTTTCAAAACCCTTTCAGCCCTGCATCTACTGCCACCTCTCCTAGGAGAAGCTTGCATTGTTTCTGCAAGAGTCTGCCTTTGCAAACAAAAGGAGGGTCCTCAGTCACCGGAAAACAAAACCAAATGCATGGACATTTAGTGACTGCTGTGTGCAGGACACCAGTACACAGGAAATGTTTATGCTCTAGAAGGGTACCTAGTGAGAAACTTCAATGTGGGCTGCTGTAGAAATTATGGGTGGTGTTTGAGCAGAAAGCAGAGATCCAGACCCTCTGCCCTGAATCTTCATTTCCTTTGAGCAAGTTTGCAGTGCAAAAGGAGAACTCCAAGCAAGAATTGATGAATGATTTCATCAACTCATCAATATTTATTGAGCTCCTGCTAAGGCTGATCTGTGAGGCTCCAAAGATGATAACACGGGGTCTCTAAGTCCCTATTCTTAAGAATATACAGTAAAGTGAGACTCACAGTATACAACTAATAATAATAATGAGGATGATGATGATGCAATGTGATAATGCCAAAAATACACACAGTGCTGTTGGGGCAGAAGAGGTTTGCAGCCTAGACAAGGAGGTTCCCATAGGAAGAACATTTGAGCCGATTCCCAAAGAAGAAGTAAAAATTAGCTAAGTGAAGGTAGTATATGAAAACATATGCGCACATACATGTATGCTGGTGTAGAAATAGCTGAGGGCGGGGGCGGGGGAGCAACTGGGTGGCTCAGTTCCTTAAGCGTCTGCCTTCAGCTCAGGTCATGATCCCAGGGTCCTGGGATGGAGCCCTGAGTCAGGCTCCCTGCTCAGCGGGAAGTCTGCTTCTCCCTCTCTCTCTGCAGCTCCCCCCACCCGTGTGCTCACTCTCTCTCACTTTCTCTCATTCTCTCTCAAATAAATAAATAAAATCTTTAAAAAAAAAAAAAAGAAAAAGAAAGAGTGGTGGGGATGGAGAAAGTTCCAGATAGGAAGAAAAATATATATAAAGTTCCAAGGAAAAGAGCTTACATGTGTTTGGGCAACTGCAAATAAATTATTTTACAAGACTCAAGAATTAAAGATGTTCCTGTCTATCAGGCCAAGGTAACTGGTCTTTTACTGAAGGTGAAAGGAAGCCATTGAAGAAGATGAAGCCCATGCATGACATGAGCAGTGAGAGAGGGCCCGCCATGGCAGTCGGCTTTCCAAATGGACTATTACCCTGAAAAGCTCCCCACCAACTCTCCCTTGGTCCAGGAAACAGCAGGTCACAGAAAACCCTCCACCCACTCTACTGAACAGTACTTCGACTCTCGAAATGTCCCCAAACTGCTTGCTTTTTCCCTTGCAGCCAAAGATTGCCAGATGTACCGAAGACCAGTTAGAGAGCCTTCCCCCTCTTCCAAACTCCCAACTTAATAGAATACTTGCCCATCAGAGTCCGTCTAAGTGTTTCCTCTTTTTATTCTAGAAAACTGACTCTCCTTTCTACACTTTGAAACTCTGCTGAAACCAAAGTGACATCAAATGGGTCCTTCCTCACAAGTTTATGAAAAAACAGCCTGCATTAATTTTGTCTGAGTTAGTTTTGTCTTTGACATCAGAGATGCCACCAAATAGAAAGTGGGCTGAGGATGAGGAAGTGGTAAGACGAAAGGCAAGAAGACAACAAAGACAGATGCTGATGCTCTCAGCCAGGAAGGGGGGAGGGGAGAAGAGAGGGAAGGAGAGAGGGGTGGAAAAGGGAAGGGGAAGGGGAGGGAAAGGAAGAGGGGGGAAGGGAGGGAGAGAGGGGACCCTTAAGCAAGACAAATCAATAGGGTTTCAAAGACACAGATGGATTCAACAGGCACTAAGAAGGAAGAATCAACCCAAGTTTCTGGGTTTCCAGATGAGAAGGTTAACATTCTCTGAATGAATGCGGTAATCAGAACGTGGCCTGTCCCTAAATCATCAAGGTAAGCCTTTAGAACAATAATTGGAGGGAAGATTACAAATCATTTTCAAAAATAAAAATGACATTAACTAAAGGCATACAAAATGAACCCTCAGGTCTGAGGCCACGCTGTACACATCCACAGCCTTAGCCATGAGGTGCCTGGGGCAGAGGGCTCCGCAAGGAAGCGGAAGCGGAAGCCTCCTCAGCCCCACCTGCAGCTTCCAGGGCTGGATTCCTTCACCAGGTCACGTGTCACTGACTCCTTAAGAAGAGTTAGAAGTGATGACACTTGGAAGTTCAATTTCCTCTCTCCTCATTTCCGGGGTTCCCCCTACCATGGTGCTCCCATTACTATGCTGTCTGTCTTTTGTCCTGCTCAACTCCTTGCTTTTTCACTCTTACACTGTGAGCTCCTTAGTGATAGGGACTGATTTGGGTTTTCTCACTCTCTGCTTCCCTTCTCCCTTCTCTGTGTCAATTTCTATCACTGTCCCTCTCTTGTCTCTTGGTTTATACCTCCATTTCTCTATATATGGGCATCCAAAGTTTTCCTCGGGCCCTCCTCCAGCATCTTGACTAGGTCTCCTAGAAGGCATGTCATGGGACCATGACTGAAAATGGCTTCTCTTTGTTCTTGTCTCTCCCCCTGAGGACAGGAGCATTTGTGCAATCCAGGTGAGGCTCTCTTTTGGCACTGCAGGCACACAAGTGTGTATGCACACACACACACACACACACACACACATACACACATTTGTGACCTTCTATTTACTTATGTAGCATTTTAAAGAGAACCTTAAGGACAAGAACTATGCTATTATCTTTCTATCCCCAGCACCCAGCATCGTGCCTGATACCTAGGAGGTACTTAACCTAAATTTGTTGAATGACTGTTTAATAAATGCTTTATAGGGGCACCTGGGTGGCTCAGTAAGTTAAGCATCTGCCTTCAGCTCAGGTCATGATCTCAGGGTCCTGGGGATTAAGACCCACATCTGGCTTCCTGCTCAGTCAGGAGTCTGCTTCTCCCTCTCCCTCTGCCCCTCCCCCCATTCATGCTCTCTCTCCCTCTCACATAAGTAAATAAAATCTTTTAAAAAATTTTTTGTAAATATAAATAAATAAATAAGTGCTTAATAACTGCAGAAAATTCCAAATTCTAACAAAAATATGAGTCAGGCATCCTTGAAACAAATAGAATAATTAGTTATTAACCTATGAAAATGATTATAAGAGGTGTAAACTACAAATGAAAGCACTGCAAATTGCACATCCTGGTGAACGTGTGTAATCAGGGAAGCCCTTGTTTGAGCACAGGGGACTAACTTAGATAGTCTGCTTTCTTGTATATAAAGTACAATGCTCACCTAAAAATATGTCAGCATATGCAAAAAACAGCACACTGCATTACGGTCAGAGATTAAGATAGATGAAGTCAGCATTCACTACCTTGTCAATTCAACTCTTCTGAGTGGGGGCGGAAGGAGCTACTCTTGTAAGTGCAGTAATGCAAGTGGCCTCTGATATGTGTTTCTCCCTATGAGATGCAGCCTCCTTATAAAAGCAGAACTGAACTGCCTGCCCTGTCCAAAAAAAAGTATTCAAGCTTTTCCCAGCCATCCCAGTCAAGGGAAAATTCAGCACACATATCGTAGAGGCTTCTTCACAGTTCATTCCCCGAAGGCATGAGTTCTTTGAACAATCTGAGAACATGGCACAAACTGGAAAGCTGGTTGATGGATGGAAATGTAAATATGAAATTTTAATGAGGGTTCTTCTTTCTCACCTAAAAAGAGATGGTAAATATTTCATGCCCTGCTCAGCAGAGCTTCAAGTATCTGGTCCCATTAGTGAGATATTCCTCATCCACACCAAAAAGCTAACACTGGTTTGTGATATTTCATAATACCCAAACTTAGCCCAACTATCCACTCCACACAGTGAACACCCAGATTTCCAGGGTCAAAAACACTGTTTCATCATCTCAAGAATGCTGCATTTTGTTCCTTTCTTTGATCCAATATTCTTGGCATGTTAGAGCAAAGCTCCAACTGATTGGAGTGCATAGAGAATGGAAAGCAATTTTTGATAAAATAGATTGTAAATTAATTGAAAATTTTACTTCATCCAATGTTCTTGGACATCTATTTTCCTTGTAATGAGGTACTTTGATCCTAGGAACTCTTCTAACACCAGGACAGGGCTGGCATAAGTATAAGGAAGAAGGGGATATAGAAAGAGACAATAAGAGAAACAGAAGGAAAATTGCAGAAACTTATAGGAAATTCAACAGAGAGTGGGTGAACCCTTCCCACTGTCAAAACCAGGATCTAGAATGAAAGAAATCTCGAAATGGCCATGTTGAGAAGGTGGCTTTGGAGAAACAAAGCAAGAACAGTAAGAGTGTTAAATTCCAAGTCAGATCACACAAATAATTCCATTCTTTAAGGCAAGAGTGAGAGCATCAGGCTGGGAAAAATGCAGAGTGACCAGGAATAAAACGGGAACAGGCTTCATTTAGCTAACTGTGCAGAGCAAGATTCAGTCCTGTGCACCAGTAGCCTCAAGGGGAACCCAGAATTCCCTGAAACCTCAGAAACTCAAGAATAGTGTTCGGTGGAGTCCCTGAGTAAGCCAGAGAGGACTTGAGAACCATGTACTAATAGACTCTAGAGGCAATTAGCAAAGTAAATAACCCCACAGTTTCTGCTCTCTAGCTCTGTGATCTTGGTAAAAATTATTTAGCCTTTCTAAATCTCAGCTATGGGATTTAATCATACCTGACTCATGTATGATTAGTCTGACTAACTTCCTAAAGGCATTCACGGTATTTGACACCTGATTTTGTTCCCAAACCATTTGTAACGCTAGCCACCCACCTTGCTTATTTCCCCACACAAAACGAAGAAACAAACAAAAACAATAGCTATTTCTGAAAGTACTGATTCTGAAGTTTTACCTACTTATGCTACCATCTGATTAATTCTGGCAAGAAGAACAAAAACCAACAGACACTTGGATATTTAAAAGAAAAGCTGAGGGCAGATTAGAAAATGAACCTGGATTGAGTTTATCTCCTTTCTGCAACCTCCTCTGTCCCCCTCTAGGTGACGCTGTGTCCGCCTCAGGTGACCAGCGCCTTCTACCTGACCTCCTTCCCCCTCAGCAAAGTAGGAAAAACCACATGAGGTCATTGACAGCAGAGTGTGTGAGTCTAGGGTTACTTCTTTTGTAACAAATCTGTGTTCTAAGCTTTACCTCAGATGAGGAATAAAAGGCTCTCCATCCAGTTAAAGAGACAATAAATACAGAAGAAATGGAAGGGAGGTATATTAGTAGTGCCATTGAAGTCATAACCAAGCACCAAAGACTACTCTGTCTACCGCTAAAGCAGGTCCCAACTCAACATATGGAAAATAACCCAATCTTCCTTTAATTAATAACAGTCTTAAAATGACCACTCATTAAAGATTATTAAAGGGACATGGAGACTGTATACTAAGTTTAGGTCATAGCCGGGAAGTTCCTCTTTGGAGGAAAACCACAATATTAAACTGCAACAGTCCCATCTGACCTTTCCCACTAAAACTGAAAACAAAACAACTTAGACAACTGAGAAATCCAGTCAAATGGTGTTTTCCTTAGTTTGGGCCTTTCCTGTGATGCACAGCTAACGGGGTCTCCATCTTTTTTTTATTTACGAAACTCATTACCCAACAAACCAAAAATGGCCTTCCAAGCAAGCTAAACTGAAAATCCTCCTGGCTTCAACTTGATAAGAAACACTGAATTAATTAAACCCAAGCTCAGTGTCCTGAACTGAGACAATGGCTCCCTCAGGGCGAACTGCAAACACAAACCCCAGGAGCCTTTTATGGCTGGTAACATGAACAGCCTATCCCCTCCGCTGCCTTTCAATTAGTTGGGAAGGTGGAGGCTGCCTGCTAAGTCTGGTTTTGGATGCGCTGAGGTTCCTCTGGTGGATGTGGTGTGTAATTAGCAGGCACATTGCCGAGCAGTTGGTTTGCGGCGCACAGCTCTGGGAATCAAACATCACAGAGCTCCCACCCCCAACCATGTCCCCTTTCTTCTTCACTTTGCAGCATCGAATGCAATTCCAGGAAGCACAGGAAAAATACATTAAAGAAAAAAAAAAAAACAATACACAATGTCTGCCTTTATTCTGGAGTTTTGAAAATGGGCTCTCCTAATGGGAAGCCAAGACATCCGAGAGCCACAGGGAGGTCACAGGAGTAAAGGCCAGAGCCCCGGGGCCAGAAGGGTCCCCTCCATTGGTGATTCAGCCTTTGCAGATGACAGCTCCTCTCATTGCACCTCCAGGGAGCAGCAGGTGATGGATCGAAAGGGTAGGAAGTGACAAGTTGCTATAAGAATAACAGTTCAAAGTTGAAGCATTCAAGCCAGGCTGTGGGTCATGAGGGAGTTGGAGAGGCAGGCCTGAATTTCAATGTATTCAGCACTTCGCCTGTCACTGGTACAGAGATCCTCAACTCTGTTGTAGTCAAGATTATAATATTAGCACCAAGTGTACTGAGCACCTCTTGCATGCCTGATCTTTAAACACACATCATTTAGTTGTGACTTAAGTATTCTATTAGATGAGGAAAGGAGGGCTCAGGGGGTGAAATCTTGCTCAAAGTCACATGGGGAGTAAGAGCCAAAGGTGACCCTCTAGACCCAGGGTGGCCTGCATGATCCTATCAGAGCCAACCGTCGAAATTCTTGGCAGACACAAACCAAGGGCATTCTGAGGCCCAGCGCACCAGCTTTCTAGCCAACTCTACCTCCTAGAAGTTCCCATTTTAGGAGATGTGCTTTTCAAAAAGAAGACCAAATATAAATAAATAGATGATGGTAGTGCAAGAAAATATCCTGTCTTCTGGGCCTAATTGCAATTAGCTCATAAACTCGGCCTCAAATGATGATGTATTTAGCACCGGAAATTAAATTCATTAATTATTGTGCAGCCACCACCAAAATCTCACAGCAAGTCCATCCTCTGAATAAAGTATTTCAAAATTAATGACATACTTATTCCTGCTTATTAACAATTTAATAGTTATGTGCTAAGCATTTTTAATTATGTGAAAAAGAAAAAAGGTGGCAGGAGAATTGGAAGATAATCAAATCAGCAGCACCCTCAACTGGAAAGCAATAGAATCGAGACCTCTAGAGAGGTGTCTTCTGTCTTCTTGGGAATTCAAGCATAAGAAGGGTGGCTGAGCTTATCCTTAGTCCAACACATAAAGTACACCATGTGGTAAGAATAGAGGTATGCATAGGATGCTGTGAGAGCTTGGAGAAGGATTTGGGGAAATCATACGAAGGGAGACAAGGTCAGACTTCCTGGAGGAGGTGGTTGAATCAGTCATTTAAAGATCATAAAAGTTAACCAGTTCAAGGAGGAGGAGGGAAGAAGGAAGAGTAGATCATTCCAGAGACACAACTGAGCATGGAAACCCGCATGTAGACTAGAAATAGGATATTGTGCACCATGTTGTTCCTACAACAAGTTTGGAAAACCAAGGGTAGACCAATTAGATTGGAGGGTGGGGGTGTTAAGCAGAGAAGACATGGAGGAGGGCCTAACATCATTAAATTTTAGTACATCTGGACTCTGTCTCATCAGACATTTTCCCATCATTGTGCTGGGCAGACAGGAAACAAACTGGTATTTGACAACCAGGAGTGAGAGAGTTCATAAGTGAGAGATGACAAATAAAAGCTTAAATAACTAAAGTTTTCACCTGATTATTTTTATAAACTACAAATTCGAAGTTAGTCCCATCATGCTATCCATAACCCTTAGTTACTCACTTTGTGATATGTTTTCTTGAGTTGCAGCAAAAGAGAGGACATTATACCAAGCATGCCAAGAAGCAGTCATAACAAGACCAAGGCGTCTGTGGAAAAGTCTCCCATGTGAACAGCATTTGTCATGTTACTCTCTATAAAAAAAAGGTTGACGATATCTACAGTAGTTGTGGAGTGTCCCCAAGGAACTATTAGCTGAGTTTTATGGCCATGCTTTCCTTGGCGAAGCTGTGATTGCATTTTCCACCTCCCACTGCATTGTCCCCCTCTCCCCTCCAGGACAGCTGTTGTCATCAATTTTCTTCAAAGGACAATCTCAGCATCTAGAACAATATTCAAAATTAGGAGTTGCCCAATATATGTTGACTGTTAAAGTAATCAGCTAGGACTAAATTTTCTACCACAGATCATCCTTCATCTGGTACTTTGTTTGTTATGCAGCTCTGTATGACCGCAATAGATAACTAATACAAACATTGATAGTGACAGTGAGCTCTGATACAACAATAATCTAAAATACATGGAATTAATTTTGGGAACAAGACAGCAGGCATCAAGGAAATTTCTATAAAAGGTATTATGGACTGAATGTGTGTGCCCTTCCAAAATTCGTATGTTGAAATCCTGACCCTCAAGGAGATAGTATTAGTAGGTGGGCCCTTTGAGGTAATCAGGACTTGAGGGTGGAAACCTGGTCAAAGGAATTGGTGCCCTTATAAAAGAGAATCCAGAGATCTCACTCTCTCCTTCCACCACATGAAGCTACACAGAGAAGATAGCCATCTGTGAACCAGGAAGCAAGTCCTTATTAGCATATAATGTATTATTTGTTTCAGGGATATAGGTCTGTGATTCGTCAGTCTTACACAATTCACAGCACTCACCATAGCACATACCCTTCCCTGGTCACAAAACCTTGACCTTGGACTTCTGGCCTCCAGAACTGTGAGAGATTTCTGTTGTTTATAAGGCATCCAGCCATGGCACTCTGTTATAGCACCTCAAACTAAGACAGAAAACCAGAAAATACTGAGGAAACTGCTTTAGAATGCTGAAAAAATCCATGAGAAAGTGTTAGACGAGCCTGGAAAGATGACAAGAGATCTGCTCTAAGAAACCAGAAAAATGGTGATCCATGTTACGTGTGGTCCAACAGAGAGACAGCTCATGTAAACAGCATCAGGTCTAATGTAAACAGCATCAGGTCTAGAACGAGATACCTGTAGAAAACTGCCATCTATCTTGGATGGCTGACTAGCTTAACAAGAAGGTCAAAGTCCCCATGACACAGTAGATTTTGTAGCAAACTCTGGAATAAGAGTCTATCGGGAAAACACTCAAGTCCTTACCCTGTCACTGATTCTATAAATGAAGACTTGCCACATGACTTCTCTGTGCCTCAGTTACTTCCTCTGTAACATGGGGACAAAGGGGCAGGGTGGACAAGGAGAGATAGGTGCATAGTGCACTTGAATTTTTTCTCCAGCTGAGTATAGAGAGCACTCTGTAGCCAGGAAAGAAAAGCCAACCAAATTTGCCATGGTGAGCAGAAGAAAGATTGAGCGTAATCTAGAAATAATTGTCTTGAATAGATAAAACTGATAAAACACCAGCAAACAAAAGTTCCACTGGGAAGAAAAAAATTGCCTGCAGGCAAAGGAAAACACATTAAAAAAAAAAAAAATTTAACTGCCTCTTGTAAAAATCACGAGACAAATCCAGGAAAAAAAGCAACAAGAAAAGGCAAACAAAAACCTTTCTCTGGAAGATGAAGACTATCTTAGGCAAACAACCGCTTTGAACTTTCAAAGAAATTAAAGAAAATTGAGACCTGATTTTAAAAAGGATGAAACATGAGAGACAATGGAATAAAGGAATTGGACTATGAGGAGCTAAGGAGGAAAACTGAGGAGAAAAATAATATAATTGCAGAGATTTAAAGCGAATTCGAAGCAAAAGTGTACCACACACAATGCTAAAGAAACTGGCAAGGACAGGATCAAAGATGCACTAAAAAAAGGGAGAGAGAGAGAGAGATACAAAATGCAGGTTAATTGGTGTTTCCTGAAAAGACAATAGAATAAAATAGCACAAAATAAACAATGAAAGATACATTTTAGTCACAACTATTTAAGTTAAGAATAAAAACGCAAATAATTGAAAAGTTCATTTTTGTCACTGGATAGTGGAATTTCGTGTGATTTTTATTAATTTTCTCCTTTTCTGTATTTCATCATTTTTCTACCAAAAAAAAAAAAGTCTCTCTTTGTGGTGATAAAAAGCAGTAAGAGTTCTTATTTGTAGCCCTGGTGTGTTTGCTCCAAGGTGTTCGTAGGGCTCCATCAAAAGCAAAACAGACCATCAGAAACTGACAATGACTTCAATAAACACAGCCTTTGTTCACTTCTGAGATCGTTTTCCTGGTTCAGCCAGGCTACGTCCTCTTTACAATCAGACAGCATTTGAAAGAGTATTGTCAAGGTCATTTTTCTTCCCAAACAGGTCCACCCTACAGCCCGACACTATCATCTATACCCCAGAAAGCACTCCAAAATTTCCAGAACCAGATCATGTTAGCATTTAGTTTCATCGGTTTCTTCTGTCTGGAACCACAGAGGAGAGCTTCAGGGGCAGAGCCAATGTCGTAAACCTACTCTACCTTTCTCACAGTGTGTCCTGTAATCTCAGAGACAGAGAGGGTTCTCTAAATCTTTCTGAAATAGGCGTTGAGTCATCCGGGAAACAAATGCCAGTATCCACTCGGTTCCAGGTGCCTCCGCTGCAAATTTGGACCCTAGACAAGGAAATGCAGGACCACAATTGTTCTTTTTCCTCCTAAAGGGAAATAAAATCTTCTGCCTTATTTAAATCTCCAAAAAAGCCAGCAGCCTTGCCTTTCTGCAATCTGAAAGAGAGTAATAATACAGGACACATGATTATTTCATGGTCCAACTCTGTTCCTTTGTAACTATAGCTAGGAAAGATAAGAGAACAGCTTTTCTCTGCAAACCATTTGCTGGACTGTACTGGTTATTAGGTATGGTCATTAAGTTTCACACACGCTGAATGTCCCTCTCTATGATCCTGCTCAAAAGGAGTTCAGGGGTACTCTAATGCCCCTTCTTTTTTAATTTCAGATAGGTGGGAGGTGGTGAGCTTCATTCGTCAGAGAAAGCATTATATTTTAGTTCAGAGAAGAAAGCAATTTATTGTTTCAGAAGATAGCCCCACGTGAAATTTATCCAGCTGTCTAAGGTCAAGGTGAGGTTCTCATCCATTCCCAACATGGATGACCATGAAATGAGGTGACACAGAGAAAAACTACAGGTTGGCTGCAATTCTCAGTTAAGCACGTGATCCCAAACAAGGGATTAAAAACATAGTAAAATAATAAAAATACTTTGTAGTATGGCTTCCTCCCCGTGCACCCTCCTCAACCCAAAGTAGTTAAGGAGATTAATAAGTGTGCTACACATACCCAGGTAGGTGAATGCATCTCCTCGAGTTGGACCAACATGTCTCTCATGTTCTCAGAGTTTCATCTGTAGTTTCTTTCACCAAAGCTGGGCCTCCATGCCCAGCACCAGAAGGAAGTCTATAATTTTTCTTAATGACTAAATGAATGATTATACCCTCAGTTTTTTATTTCTTTCTAACCTAACATGTCCCCCTCAAATAAACCACATTTTAGCCTCCTTAAAACTTAATGAAAGTAGAGATTTCTCAAGAAGAATACCACATTATTCCCTGTTGTTCCCTTCTATTGGCCCTACAATCATTCAGACACTGATAAAAAAAAAAAAATGAGGAATAAATTATTATGACATTTTACATTACTTATAATGATTAAATGCAAGAAAAACAGGAAACTTAGAATCCTAAATTCTATTTACTCTTATATTTTGGAAAATAACCAATTTTGGTACAAAGTACAAGGGTCCACACAGGAGAGAATGGCTCACTATGAGTCTTCAACAGAAAATGTGGGATGAGATGATCACATATACTCATAGAAACGCAAACTTTGTTTTCACTTATTTACAAGCTCTAATACCTTTAATAAAAGCATAAGGACCTAAAATAGTTATTCAACTTTCAAAGCCAGATTTATTTAACATTTTCCTAATTTAGTTACTTATACTTTTCAATACCTCTCTTATTCAAGACTCTGTGCCAGGTGTTGAAAGAATACAAAGATAAGTAAGACCCAGTGTAGGGACCCACAGTGTAAATGATTACAATACAGTGTAGAACTAACACATTCAGTAAATATGCTTTGACCACCCACAATTGGCCAGCCACTATACCAAATACTGGGATGATGTAACACATGTTTGAAGCCCCTGCTGGACTGAGAGAGTTTACTGCGTATCTCAGGAACCCCTAATACATTCATAGAGAGAGACGAAGTGCAGTTGGGCTGAGTCAGGGCTGACAGGAGATTAGTTCTTGAGAGAAGTCTTCATTAAAGAGATTATAATAATACCTTAACAACAAAACTGTAAAACAACCTCCATCATAGACTGGGCGTCTCCCCCTCCTAGCTGCAGGCATAAGCCAGTTTTCAGTCTTCAGCAGTGATGACTCTATCTTTGTTGGCTACATATTTTTAAATATGCCTAGCCTGTATCCTACATCAGTCTCTAAGCTCCCATGATCATATCCCCTGAAATATTTATCAAAGTCTTTATAAGCAGAGACCCTACTGAGAGATTTTCAGTATCAGTAGAGTGAGCAGATTACCAATGAAATTCAGATTTTGCAAATCCATTTTTGGTGGAGTCATAGACTACATAATTCAAAGAATTATTATACTGATACATCTACATCTCATATAGAATATTTTTTTTAATACTTTGCTAGGCCTCCAAGAAGAACGGAAATCTCAAGGCCCTTACCCTTCCACCAAAGCTGAAAGTGGATCCGGAGTAGTGAGCAAATTTAAAGGTGGGGTTGCCCTGAGAACAGCAACACTGAAATCCAGAGACCCTGTTTGGGACAGCAGCAAACTTGGGCACTGGGAATGAAATGCTCACAATAAAGCCAGAGACCATCAAAGGAAGCCAATATAACCTGAAATTGTGAGAATCCCCCAACAGAAGCCAACACAAATCTTCTCTGAAGGAAATCCTCTGCAATTTAGACCTAGAGGATTCCTGGAAATCAAAATCAAACAAATTCAATATAAATTTCACCAAACAGACAGGGAAACAAACCATCATGATTGACACTCAACAGAAACAACAAACAACAAGCTTAGATCTCTAAGGACTTTGAATTCTGAAATGACCAAAGATAGACCATAATACAATTATGAGTGTAACACATAATTTGTAATTGCTTCCAGAAATGAAAAGAAAGTCATTTAAAAAAAAAATCAAAGTTTGGGTTAAATATCAGATTACACGTAAGGAAGAGTAAATTAAAACAGCACAGGAAAAGAAGTGGCCAAGAACATGACACAGACACAGAGATGGGGAACAGGAGCTAAGAGTTAAGACATATGGGAAATAGAATGAGATGGTCTTACAGCCAACTAATCAGATTCCTGAAAGGAGAAAATAGAGTGTTGATAAACATGAATTGTAATGTATGCCAAGCAGGATGAATAAATAAATCTATCCCTAGATACACAATATCTAGTGAAAACACAATATCAAAACCAAAGAGAAGGCAAAGGAGCTTGGGGGGCGGGGGGGGGGGTTGGGGCAGAGAATACAAACCTGGCAGCAACAACAGAAGCTAGTGGAATGATATCTTTCAAGGACTGAGAAAAAAAATCACCAAACCTAGAATTGCATCACCAGTCTCCCCAGAAAAAGCTCCTAAATAAAGAAAATGATCAGAGAGATAAGAAAAAAAAATGACCAAGTAAAATGGTTAACATATATATAAATCTAATCAAACATTATCTTATAAAATATTAAAAATAATAATATTGATATTGTGGGCTTAAAGAAACAGAAATAAAATCCTGGACAAAAATCAGCTAAGAGTGGGTATGTGATCAGAAGTAAAATGTTCTCAAGCTCTTGTATCAAAGTAATTTGAAAAGCACATGGATTGAGAAAAGCAAGCATTAGTACTGGTTATGTTCCAGAACTTAGGTGGATGGAGAGTTATTGCTTATGCTCATAACTTACATATATGTCACATGCCTTCTTTGGAACTCATCGAAAACTAATTTAAAAAAATAAAAACATCACTGAGGACGTATTTTGCTTTCTAGTGCACAACACAGAGAACCAACAAACCCTTTGGTGTCCCCATTCTCCTTGAAGACTCTTCTGAACTCCTTCACTTTATCTATTTACCCAGGAACATGGGCTAACCTCATGAGTGGAAAATAGAAGAGAATCATTTAGTCATACCTTTTTCTTCTTACCTGATAACAGCATCCTCTAGATTAGCAGGGATCAAGTGAGATTTGTGCTTGCAAAATAGAAAATTAGCTACATGAAATGCATTATCAAGCATCAGCAGCTCGTAGGCAGAGGATGATTTCACAGACACAGGAATTAAAAACCCTATCATATCTGTGTATGAGAGAAGGAGAGAGGAGCCTCATTTCATCTGTTTGTATTAGTCATTGAATATGTTGTGTGAAGGTGGTTGTGATATGTGTGTGGGAATTGTTGTGGTTCATACCCCAAAGATTGCAATCCAACATTAGCAGGTGGAAATGAGTGAGCATCAGCGGTATGTATGTTAATGAATGTGTTTAAAATATGGGTGTGTCATGGAGGTGTGTACATCCACGTGTCTGTATCTAGGTGTGTCTGTTTATATGTGGAAGCTGATAGAATATCATATTGGAGACACACTGCATTTGTTGGGTGGGATTGTGTGTGTTGTAAAGGGTAACATATGGGAGTTTGTATGGGAAGGTATTAGAGTGCATGCATGTGTGTGTGTGGATGTGTGTGTGTGTTTGGGTATTGTAATATTTTGTTTCTTCACTTAGTCTATCATTTTAAATAATCAAATTATGTTTTATTAGGGATTTTGCTGAAAGCATCCTGGTGTTAGTGGCTTTATTCCTCCCAATATGAAAGAAAGAAAGGTCTTTGTTGGATGAATAAGCTTGTTGAAACTTTCCCCCAAATATAATGAGAACATTGATTTACTTAATATGCTGGATAACTGCCCTGCTTAAAAATTTCCACAAGGAGCCAAATCCTCTGGGTTTTGGTTTTGGTTTGATTTGGTTTGGTTTCCCCAGGACTTGGTCAAGAGGAAATACCCAAAGGCCAATTGCTTGCCCACAGCAGCCTGACATTTTTTTTTTTTTATCACAAAAGTGACTTGAACTAATATGTAATAACATAGCCAATGTTGTTACTTGGTAGAGAACAGATGATTGAATATTTTGGTTTAATACTTAGCATTCATATTGCCAGATCAATGCAATTTCAAAGATACTACACTTAAGACTAAAATTATACCCCATTCATCTCCATACTATTTCAAAAGAAACTAGATAACAAAAGATGAAACTTAAAAAGTGAGTGGGATTCCCACCCCCTACTAACTAGCAATGTGACAGGAAAGGCCATTTGAAGTAGATGACTCAGATCACTATAAAACTAGGAAGATAAACCCACCCATGTCACAAGGTTTTCTGAGGATCAAATAAAACATGATAACATTTTGAAACTCCAAAGGTCATTGTGAACATCAATTAGTATTATTAGCGTTACTATATGTAGTCTGTAGATGTGCAAAGATGCTAACAATTCTGGTAAATAGTATTCCAATTAACCAATCTTTAGTGTGCACAGATATTTCCCTCCATGAACATCATCGTTTGGACCAACATCTAGTATAATAGCAAAGTTGCTGAACCAGGAAGGCTGCGCATTCTCAAGGACCATCTCAACGTCTACTGTGTGAACCAGAGAGACTCCATCCCTCATAATTCCATCCCATCCATGAACAAAGTTTAAGAAACATATTTCATGAGTATTGCGGGGGAAAATGATGCAACATGGTTTTATAAAGTCTTTAGTAGGAAAATCTCAAAAAAAGAACTCAAATAGTATCTGAAAATAGAAAACCCATTTGCTGTGAAATTAAATATCACACTCTTCATATTGCAAAGCAGCAAACTGAGATTTTTCCCCACTGGTAATGAGAAAAATCGAAGAGTTTGAGATTACCTGTACTTTTAAATTTTGAGTTAGATATGTAATACTTTGTGACCAATTCTAACAAAAGCAACCTTTTTATGTTGGTGGTTGTAAATGGGCCTTATCTTTGTTTTCAGAGCTGTCTTGAGCATGGCCTTGTGTAACAAATGCATGAAATCAATGCCTGACTTCCTTTTTCTCAATCAGCATGATTTTTTTTTTATCATTATGTCTGTCTCCCTTGACCCAGACATCTCCTCCTTACTCTTTTTAGACCACAGCTGCACGAATAGAGATAATCTGTGGACTTGTGCACCGAATCCCAGAGACACCTCCCCTTCTTAAAGAGACTATTGAGACCATGAGCACAAAGCCACTTCTCAACTCTTTTCACCAGTTCCTGGCTGAGGTGCACGCCACCTGGCCATCTTCCCACTGTACCATCATCCCCAGTGGTCCTCCTTGACTTTATCCAGTTCCCCACTCCTCCCTCACTTCCTATATCCCCTCCGTGTGCCCTGGGGAACTGCCCCCGCAAAGATGTTAAATAAAGTGCCCAAGGTCATACAAACACCAAATGACAGAATAGAAATTTGAATCAAGCAATCTGATTCCGGAACCCCTGGACATTTTACCCACACTTGCTATGGCCTCCACATATAGCAGATTCTCCAGTTCCTCAACATCTTCCCACTTACTTACTCTTTCATTGTAACCTGGCTTTTACTGAAGGTAGCACCTTTCTTGCCTGGAGAGTGATTGGTTCTCTCATGTTCCAGCTCTAACCATTCTCTCTTCTCACCACTGCCTTTCCAAACAATCACTTCTCCTCCTTTAAAATTTATGGCATTTGCTTATACGATCCACTTTCCCTCCTTAGCACTGTCATCTCTACAGCCTTGCTGGTGCCTGAGGAGAAACAGAAAGCAGAAGAATATAGCTATGGCAGCAAGATTTAGTTGAATGGTGCTAAGGCACCAATATAAAAGGCAGAGAAATCTGAGTTCTGGCCACGCCAATCCTCACTCTGATCAAGATGTGCAGGCTGCCATGCTTCTACCAAAACTCCATGGGAAATTAGAAAGACATGAAGAATCCCCAGCCCCTCATTGATACCTTCAATTTCACATATATCCTTTGCTGGCTCTGGAGAAACCAATGGAAAAACAACCTTAGTCAGATCCAAAGCATCCTTGTAGCCAACTTCAAACCCACATCATCCACTGTGGTCTAACCTCGCTAGTCTACCAGCTGAGGGTCGCTCGCCAGAGGAGTCCTGACATGACCCTGGATGACTTGTCCATCCATATGGATGACATAACTCCCAAATGTCTCAACTTCTTGATCTCATAGCCAATGATCCCCTCCTCCATCACCCCTCTACCTCCATTTGCTGCACACCATTACCAGGACAGTTGAAAGATGCCAGAAAAACAGAAAAACACAGACACAAAAGTAGAGTCCTTGAATGCACATCAAGGCTAAAATAATTTAACGTCCACAAAAGAGTCACACAGAGCTAGGCACACAGAGTACTCCCTGTCTATAATGAGCCTGTGTCTCTGAAAAACTGTAGCACTTTTAGTATTGCTCAGAGTGACCTAATGAAGGAAGACTTCAGGGAAGACAGAAACTATGAGGTACTTCTTATTCTGTCCTTATCCGGCTGTGCAGTTCTTAACATGCTATTTCATCCATCTGGTTCTTGAGTCTCATCTCTGTAAAAGAAGAGGTGACCCAAAGTGGTCTGCACGTCCCCTTCCAGGTTCAGAATCCAACCCCCCTGCCATTACTGACAACTAAACTGTATGAGCAGAACAAGAAAGGAGAGACCTCTGTGTCCTGAGACAAGGTGGCTTTCAGCTGAACCATGAAGGAAGGAATCAGACAAGCTAAGGGCAGAAAAGGACTTTCTAGAAGCAACACAGGGTTGAGAACACACAGGGCATTGGGTGATAATTAGTAACACAGCAAGCTTGATAAAGAAACTCTCCTCTCCAACCTCACCACGCCCTGCCTCATTCCTCACAGAAGCCATTCTGTGGCTACTCTGATGCCCAGAATCCAGTCAGTCCCTGGAGCTGGAAGCTGTGCCTAGTGACTCCCTCCTCAGGGCCTCTGGTGGCCCGCTTGCAGCCACCTTCCCCCGGTCTCCATGCACCCACTGTAGACCTCTGGAATTGTGGGAAGGCCTGGGTTGCACATGAATCATACATGTGTCAATAATGCTGACACCAGGGCCATGCAAGGCAAGAGCACAAACAGACAACCAAGCAGCCTGGGTCTCCAGGGCCCTGTGGAAAATGCCAGGGGTTTTATATCCCTCCTCCAACAAGGAAATCAGCCCACACCTGGAGGCTCCACAAAGGCTGTTTAATAAGACATTTGTTTACTTCCTTCCTCTACCTCTGACAATATAATCCTTCCTGATTCTCTCTATGATTTGACTTTAAATGAAAAAGTATGATCTCACGGTTCGGCGGCGACAAGCCTGCAACACACTGGTAATCTGTCAGGGCTTCAGCATTTGATCTGCAGAGATGGAAGAGTAAAGACAAAAATATGTTCCTGGTAAAAATAACCAACCGTTCCTCCTGTCCAGGAGAGACCGCAGTCTTCTGGAGTCAGTCCAGGAAGAGATCGAGAGAGAAGAGGGAGCGGGGAGTCGCTCTTGTTCATTTTTCCTAAAACAAAATAAAACAAAACAAAAACTCTAAAAGCCTACTTTAATAAAGTACAGCCTTCTTTGGGTTTAAGATAATTTTAAAGCACCTTTTAAAAAAAATCTTCGCGATTAACTGATGACCCTGCATCACACTGAACCCAAGAAATTAAGTATAATTACAAAAGCGGAGGGCAAGTGCAAGGTCAAGGGTGGGCAAGGAAACTGTGTGGAAAGTCAAGGAGTGGAAGAGTAAAATGAGCAAGAGGAAATATGGTTTTCTTAGAAGGTTTGCTCTTTCGGTCCCCACATCCCTGACTTCCTCAGCATCCCTCACAGAGCTGGAAAAAAGGGATTTTGCAGGGCTGGCAGCCACGCACCCATCCCCACCCTTCACTCTTCAGAATTTTGCAGGTGCAGGTTTTTTGCATGACTGAATTTCACTTACTTATGTCCTTTTGACTCCCAGCCACCCCACCCCAGCCCCAAGTGTTTGGGAAGAGCTGGAGGGAGGGAAGGGAGATGTCAGAAGCCCACCTATCAGTTTTATTGACTATGTGGTTTCACTACTCTGATTATGGGGCATCAGCAACCAACAAAACAAAGATCCCTGCCCACGGGACCCTCAATTCTAGGAGAGGGAGGGTAAGACAATCAACAATAGTAGGCACTAAGTGAAAACAAGTAAATTATATGGTGTGTTAGAAGGTGTTAAGGGGTAAATACCCAGTAGTGCAATTGCTGGGTCATAGGGTAGCTCTATTTTCAACTTTTTGAGGACTCTGAGAAACAAACTTAGGGTTCAGAGGGGAGGGGTTGGGGGAAGGGGTTAGCCCGGTAGCACTGGGTATTATACGCAAACAATGAATCATGGAGCACTACATCAAAAACTAATGATGTAATATATGGTGATTAACATAACATAATAAAATAATATTTAAAAAAAAAAGAAGGTGTTAAGGGCTATGGATAGGGTCACCAGATAATTTATCCTCCATACTGGGATGCTCAAGAGTGAGAGAAAGCACTATTAATCATTTTGCTGAAATAATCGTGGCAAATAGGAACTATCCTGGACAAATGGGGATGCGTGGCCACATCTGCCACGGGCAAAGGAGAAGCAGCACTGAATGAGGAGAGTCTAGAGTATGGGTAGGAAGGGAAACCTGTAGCTATTTTCAATAGAATGGTCTGAGTAGACCCCATGGAGGAGGGGATGCCCACCTTCCTGAGCCCCCTTTTTCCCATCTATAAAAGAAAGAAGGTTGGCCTAAATTAATTAAGGTTGCACATAAACTGTAACATTGCACTGTCAATGATCCAGAACAGATGGACTCCTCTTCTCTGGTCTGCTGTAAGAACAGGAAGAGGAGGATGCTTAGGACTGCTGAAGGTGCTGATCTGAGAGGCCCAGTAATGATGGATGCAGACTGCACACTCCAATCCTCTACCCTGATTCAGCCAATGAATGTGCATTCTCATGGTTGCACAGGCAAAATTGTCCTGCGGTGCAGGCAGCCTGTGTTCTGACTCACAAACTCACATGGTGGCCACCATTCCGGAGGGGACCGAGTGCTGTTCCTCCCCATGGTGATCATTGTTTTCCACATTGACCTGTCTTGTCCTTGTCCTGATGAGAAGCCATTTTGTTAGTATGAATGGTTGACAAAGATAGTCTAAGAAGGTTAGAGGCAGTTCTGGTTTTGAGAACGGAGGCAATTCTAAAAAGAGGATGTTTGGTTTTTGAACAAATAAACTAGACATGACAGAGAGCCATCCAGGTGAAAATATCCCCTGACAGTTGATATGACAGTGCTCAGGAGAGCGAAGAAAAAGTCAATTCAGCCCAAGGATTAAGAGCACTGGCTTAAAAGGCAGGCAAAACTGGGTTCTGATTGGCCCATCTATTTGACCTCCATGAGCCTCAGTTTGCTCACTTGTTAATGATGGTGATAACAGCAATCTCACGGGGACTCATTAAATGGGTATGAAGTGCTCAGCTTAGGAGCCAGCACATGCTAGTGCACCATAGGTAAGGGCCATAGCTGTTGCTGGGGTCACAGTTATTGAGCTGTTCACGTGGAAGTGATAGTTGAAACCATTAAGTGTGAATGGGTTGGAGGATGGAGAGTGATGGAGAATGCATCAGGGGGAAGGTATAAGGGAGAGCAGAGGTCTTTGAACAACCTTGGAAAATGCTTGCATTTAGGAAGAGAAGAAAGAAGCACAAGAGACACAGACAAGCATAAGACAACAGGCTGCAGTTGGCAGCAATGTAGAAAGATGGTTTGGAATGGGGCTGCTTTGGAGAAGAGGCTGGCATCCTCAAACACAACAGAGACAAGGAACACCACTGATGATCACATGGCCATAGAAAATGCATAGGTAGTGGAAAAGCTTGGTGGTCAGTGCTGGACTAAAGAGAGCTAAGGAAAGCTACTTTGAAGAGTAAATTAAATCAGCAGATGCATTTGTTCAACAAGAATGCCAGTTAAAAAAAAAAAATTAAGATACTAGCTGTGGTTATGCTGAGTTTAAAAGCAGTGGAAAAGGAGAGATTAAATGGGCCAGAGAAAGTTAATTTTGAGAGCAAGAATCTGGAAGACACTGGAAGAGGTGCCCTCTAGGGACTAAGTGTAGAAGTGACAATGGCCCTCAGATCTTTCCTTGCCTGCTTTGCTAAGATTGGAAATGGAATGGTATCCCCCATGATTCCAGAGCAGGCCCTGGGAACCTTGTGATCCTAGGGAATGTTTGTTGAACGAACGAATGAGTGAATGAATGAATCGGAATTCATGTTCCTTCTTCAGGAGACCTTGCCTTTGCCCTCTCCCGTAGACCCAGCCCTCAATGTCCTTCTTTGTACTTCTCTCAGCTAGTTTAATCCTCCACACCAACCCTTGGTCTCTCCCTAGATTTGGACCTTTCACTCTGGCCAGGTTGGTCTTTCAGACCACAAGCTTGCCCACTTTATGCCCTTGCCCAGATCAGTCTCTTGACTGGGATGTCCTGTTGATCCCATGCCAAACAAAATCCTTTGAACTTAACCCAAATCTCAACTGCTCAGGCAGCGCACTCTGGCAGGCTTCCCCATGTGCCCAGCCTACAGCCATCGCGCTTCCTCTGAATTTGCCTTTGGACTTCATTGCCTTGTATTGACGGGGATATTTTCATGTGTGCAAGCCTAAAACCACACAGTGCTAGGATACTCCTGGGGTGTCACATGAAGGCAGCTATGTCTGAATGCTCCACAGAAGAGGATCAAAAGCCTTGTGGCATTCTTGGCTCATTTAAGACTTTGTGCCTGAGCCTGCGTAGAAGGGACACCCAGACTGCTATTCAGACCGCATACACTTAGAGTCTGAAATATCTGCTTCACCAATTACTTCAGCAATTACTATGACCATGTAATAAATTACCCCAAAATTTAGTGGCTTAAACAATGACAACATTTATTTTGTTCACAAATCTCCAAATAGGGCTGAACTCCACAGGGATATTTTGTCCCATTCTACTCTGTAACAGATGGGGCAGTTTCCAGGCAGGAGTTAGAATCATCTTCTGAAAGCTCACTTACTCACATGTCTGGGGTCTGGGTTGGGGAGGCTCAAATAGCTGGGGACTGGAACAGCTGAAGTTTTTCAAGAATTTCTCTCTCTACATGCTCTCTCCATGAGGTCTCTCCAGCAAGGAAGCTTCAGGGCGGTCAGATTGCATACCTGTTGGCTCAGGGCTCCCAAGGTACACATTCCAAGAATGAATAAGCCAGGGTTCAAGGGAACGGAAATAGACCCTACCTCTTTTTTTTTTTTTTTTTAAACTCTTGATGGCAAAGTTCAATAATGGATGGAATAGATAGAGTGTGGCCATCTCTAGAAAATACAATCTGCCACACCTACCTCTCTTCTTTGGTCAACATTTTGACCTCTCTTCTTCTGGTTCCATTTCCATTTTGATGGCAGCCTGGTTACTCCCAGGTCTTGATCTTTGCCTCAGTTACCTGCCAATAGCTTTGAGGCATAACAGCTTGAATTTGGGGTCAGAAGGAAGCAAAATGCTATCCCTTTCTTGCTACTTGCCTAATCTTCGGCAAATCATTTCATGTTTCTGATCTTTACCTCTCACCTGGGCAAAAATGAGGATGAAACTGCCTCTTCATGTCATTGTTCTCAATAACCAATACCATCTTTTCTGTCCCTCTTGCTCTTCCACCTGGCCACATGCAGAGCTGAGACCTCCCTGCCATGCCTGCCCTTGGAGACAGCCCCTTCCCCAACCCCTCCAGGCCTTGTGAGAAAAAAACGAACAAAATCAATCCTCAAATAAATACAAATAAGTGTGTTCATTCCACAGGCAGTGCCTTCCCATGATAAACTACTTAAACATGTGCTAATGATGAAGAGTTGACTCTCCTGATGCCAGACGTTGGAGGCTGAGGGTGCCCTCGGTGCCCCCGTGTTAATTACTTCCTTGACTAACTCCAAAAGGCACTTATTAAATTTTGAAACTCTCTGCTTATAAGGGCTCAACCAGTACAGCTGATGTCTCTTTCACTTTCTGAATCAAGGAACGAAACTACCAGCCAGGGAAGAATGGGTCTTGCTGAGATGGGGGAAAGCAGACGGAATATGTTAAAAGAAGGTCCATTACCCAGACAGCCGTGGAAGCTGCAGAACACAGAGGCAGCTCCACAGAGCACCAAGAGCCAAACAGACCTGGGTTCGAATAAATCCTCACTCTGGCGCTTGGGAGCATCGTGGTCTTACACAGTTTACTTAGCATTCCTTGCACCTGTTTCATCTGTGAAACGCGAGTGTGATATCTACCTTCTAGAGTCGGTAATAGCTATATTCTTCCAACGTAGTGCCTGATCCATAACATTTGGGCAATAAATGGCAGTCACCACTACTAACACACTTACAACTACTAGTCATAGTATCACTACTCTGGCTGAAATGTCAGCCTAATTTGACAATGCCCCATTATTATTTTGTACCCAAGACAGCCAACATCAGACCAAGGCAAAGGCAAATATAGCAACAACAGGAAGGGGTGACCCTCAAAAGTCTGTTTCAGGGTCCTCGTGGTGATGTCAGGGCTTTTGTGCCAACTTAGGTCTCCTTCCTAAGCTTTGTCACCAGAAAAATTCTCCAAATCAAACCAAACCATGAACTAAACTTGAATCCCAGCTCTGCTGTCTCCTATCTGTCCAACTTCAGACAAAAGAAAAGCTATTTCAGCTTCATGTTCTATAAGATGGAGATAGTAATACCTACACCACATGCTTATTTGAGAAATTCAGTGTAGCATGTCTAAAACGCCCGATTTGCAGGAAGGTCAGCACAAATAATTGAGATACTCTTTGAACTCAGAACGTATTCAAGCCTCTTCAACCTAGGGCAGAAGCATGTCCTGTAATAAACACATTCCACACAACCGTTACCCATTCCACACGCACATTCACATACACGCGCACACTCACACACATATACACATGCAAATACACACTCTCACACATGCACAATCACACATGTACATATGAACACACAGGAACACACTCATACCCACACATACACATTCCTACACATTCACACACAGACACATGTACGCATGCGCATAGACACACACCCACACACTCAAACACATGGGCCTCTCCTAGAATGGGGGCCTGTTTTACTCCACAATTCTTTAGTAATCTCTCTAAATAATCTTAGAGGAGAAAGCAATTTGCATCTAGGACAGAATGTAATTCAGAGGAGGTTATTCTCCCTCCATCTCTTTGGTCATAGTGTCTTTCACACCAGGCTGTGCAAAGTATGGACTATTTTCTGAAGCTGTCGAAGGATTAACAAATCCAGACTGATCACACTTTCCTAGGGACTTTCATAAGAACACATATTTGGGTCCTACCACGGATCTACTGGATCAGAATATATAGAGCTGGAGTCCGGGGATCTATATATTTTTTAAAGATCCCTATATTATTCTAACGATCAATCAGATTCAAGGAGCACTTATTTGATTCTTGCAATCCCTCCGTGCTGCCTTCAGATGGAATCATTAATCCATTTTATAGATGAGGAAAATGAGGATAGGTGAGGTTTAACGAAATGACAAATCAGTGACTGTCAGAGACAGGTCCAAAATGGTTTTTTGACCACCCAATCATCCTTGCCGGTGATCAGTGGTGTAAGTGTGGAAAAATCACTTCGATTCTCAGGACTTTCATTTCCCTGTATATCAAATGGACAGAGGATGCCAGTCTCCTTCCCCCTATGGAAGCGTGGCAAGAATGACATGAACTGATGTGTAGGAAAATAACTAGACACTTCACATATAAATAGGAGGTGCTGTCGTGATTTAAATGCAGGAACCAGAATTTCTCCAGAAGTTAGGGTCTCAGCTCTTAAACAGATTCCTGGGCAGAGAGTTTCTATCTATTTCTATCTAGTGGACCAGGAGTGGACACTTGATCCAGAGTCTTCACTTGGCGTGAAGAGCAATTTACAGTTCCTTCAAGTGACTGGAATTCGTGATACGGTGACTAAGGTGGCTCCTGTCCCCTGCCTTGTACACTGGGGCACTGACAAAGCCAATCTGCTAAGAAAGAAGAAACAGCCATGTAGCCAGTGAAGCAACGGTGACAGGGGCCAAATAAAAGTATTCCTGACAGCTCTCCATGTTTGCTTCCTGTCCATCCCTGGGCCTCTGCACATTTCTGGAAACACTCCATTATCCTTCTAATCAATTCCCATTTTGTGTCCCAGCTAGTTCAAGAGAATTTCTGCTACTGTCATCCAAAAATAGCTCTAAAAATACAGGTACCCAATCACTTTAATAAGTGCTTTTGCTGATGATAGAGACAGTATCCAAGACAGAGGCCACGTGTCCTTGCTCGGCAGCGGCGCCACAGAGGCGGGGCCCTCTCCCTCCACACGATCGCTTCCCTCGGGATGTCTCCCCACCCCTGAGAGGTAGAGAAGGCGAATGGTTCTGCTGTCTTTCTTCACAATAATGACCACGTTGCCATCTGCAGTGATGAGGACCATCATGTTCTGGAATCTTCTTTCAAAAAGATGTAGAATGGCTTTTTGGCAATTTGAATTGTTCGGCCAATCCAAAGGCAGGCAAAGGAGCTAGGAAATAACTTTGGGGGTTATATGACTTCACGAAAGGCAAATCTATTCTGACTTCTGTTTGCAGCTTAAAAGCCATTATTTTCCAAATCCCTGATAAGAAAGCTAAGAGCTATTTTTGGTTGGTCTATAGTCAGGGTACTGTACTAAGTAGCAGCTTTTTTGAATTAGTCTCGCTCCTGAATCCATTTTATGTCCCTAACCTTCCTTTGCCTTTTTTTTTTCCCCTTTCTTATTTCTAATATATGTTATTTTGTTGCATTTTAAGCCTCCTTAAATCCTTTCTGGACCAAGAAGCAATATAACAAACTAAAAACAGATTTCCCCTTTGTTACCAGAAGAATTCTTCCACTTTTATGTTACACACAGGCATGTAAAATGATGGATAGTCAGAAATAAAATATTTAGGCTCAGTGTTCCATCAGTCACCGCAAGGCGTTTATTATGCACTTCTTATGTACAAGGAATTGTAGGGACTACAAATAAGTGTAACAAACAGCAAGAAACTTCCAGAGGAGCCCAGACACAGACGACATTTGCACAGGAAGGAAAAACCATCCAGAATGCAAGGTCACCAATGAAAGCGATGCTTTGATCTCAGGGCTGGGGTCCAGAGAAAGCTGTAGGAAGGGGAGGGATTAAATTGGGCTTTGAGGAATAGAGACAATTCTAATATATGAGGAAAGATACAAGAGAACAGATAATAACTTAGAGCACAGGAAGGAGAGAATTACAATCTCAGGAGAATGGCATATACTTGGGCTTCTCAAATTTGAACATTAGAATCACCCAGAGGGCTTGTGAAGGCCCAGACAGCTGAGTCCCACCCCCAGGTTCTGATTCAGCAGGGCTGGACTGGGACCCGAAAAGTTGCATTCTTGACGAATTCCCAGCTGATTCCTTTGCTGCTGGTTAGGGACCCACACTCTGAGAAACACTGATCTAAACAAGAGGGCTCTCCACGCCGCATTTCAGATAAGACTTGTGATGGAGGTTCCTGTTTCAAAGCAGTGGGAGTAAGAGGGAAAGCCTGCTAGGGTCCACTTTGTCGGATGCCCCCTCAATGCCACGAGCACCGCCATGTGTCCCTGTCACCTTCCTGCAGACTCCTCAGAGCCTCTCCCTTCTGTGTACCTCTCACTGTCCTTAACTACAATATTCACAGCTTGCAGGGGTATGAAAGAACCAAAGTATGTTGGCCTTCTCCTTCCTGGGCTTTTGCCACTTGGGAGAGATTTGCCTCCAGCCTGAACTAGACTACGTCCTCAGACGGTTTTCTTTAGCCCTGCACACCTGCTCTTCTCCTGTGCACATCTATATTTTCATCAAATCCTTCCCACGTGCTGGTACACATCCCTCTGACCATAAGCACTGCTCTACCCCCGGGCCTCAAAGCAGCTGGGCCCCAAGGACACAATACTGCAGGGCGTATGACCATGGCCTACAGGGTAAGGCTTCCCGAATCCCACAGGTGCTTTTCCTCCTGACGAGACAGAGGGCCATGCGACTGACTTAAGAGTCAGACAGTCACTCGGCCTCTCACCACATAGCGCTCGGGTGATTTTAGAAGACCACTTGCTAAATGTCCTCAATTTCCCCATCTTGTAAAGAAGATAAAATGGTACAATTCTCATTGTGAGAATTTGAGATAATGGGATCTGATCCAACATGCGCCCAATAAATGGAAGCAAGTTCTGGGATATTCCACTGTTCAAGGTCATATCTTTATTACCTAACAAGTATTTAGTAACTGCCCTCTCTGTGCCCAGTGCTAAATATGTATTTTAGTTGAAAAGATAAGGGGTGCCTGGGTGGCCCCGTCAGTTAAGTGTCTGACTCTTGTTTTTGGCTCAGGTCATGATCTCACGGTCATAGGATTGAGCCCCCCTTGGGGCTCCAGGCTCAGCACGAAATCTGTTTGTCCCTCTCCCTCTGCTCCTCCCCCCACTCCTGCTCTCTCTTGCTCTCTCAAATAAATAAATAAAAATAAAATCTTTTCCTCTTACACTGTTGGTGGGAATGCAAGCTGGAACAGCCACTCTGGAAAACAGTATGGAAGTTCCTCAAGAAGTTAAAAATAGAGCTACCCTAAGACCCAGCAATTGCACTACTAGATATTTACCCCCAAAGATACAAATGTAGTGATCCAAATGGACACCTGCACCCCAACATTCATAGCAGCAATGTCCACAATAGCCAAACTGTGGAAGGAGCCGAGATGTCCTTCAACAGATGAATGGATAAAGAAGATGTGGTCCGTATATACAATGGAACATACTCAGCCATCAGAAAGGATGAATACCCAACTTTTACATCAACATGGATGGGACTGGAGGAGATTATGCTAAGTGAAATAAGTCAAGCAGAGAAAGACAATTATCATATGGTTTCACTCACATGTGGAATATAAGGAATAGTGCAATAAGGGAAGGGAGGGAAAACTGAATGGGAAGAAATCAGAGAGGGAGACAAACCATGAGAAACTCTTGACTCAGGGAAACAAACTGAGGGTTGTGGTTAGAGAGGTGGGGAGGGGGTAACCAGGTGATGGGCATTAAGGAGGGCACGTGATGTGATGAGCACGGGGTGTTATATACAACTAATGAATCATTGAACATTATATCAAAACTAATGATGTACTTTACGTTGGCTAATTGAATCCTGAACAACCAGGGGGAAAACTGCAAGCAGTAAGGCCCTGCCAGAGGAACCAGCTCGAAGCAAAAGGAAAAGAACACCTTAAATAACTTTCGGTCATAATGAAAATTTTGTCAAGGATTGTTATTATAAATAATAATAGATCTGTGATTGTTTGGGTACCTACCATGTCCCAGGCATATAAGTTTCATCCATGAATTCTAAACCTCATGACAGCTGGGCAAGGTCAGTATTATTAAGTCTATTTTATAGAAGAGGACACTGAGATTCAGAAGGAAGATTCCTGCCAAGGTCACAGAGCAGAGGAATGACAGGTTCATGATTAGGTCTATGTGACTCCAAATCCATGCTGTTTCTACCCCATGCCACCATGACTCTCCAGGGCCCATTAACCAAAAAGATGTGTCAGGGCCCACCAGGAGGCACAAAGGGAAGCCCAGCCCCCACCCCTGATTCAGCCAAGATGGTCCGGATAGTTCTGTAAAAAAGAATCCAGTGAAGATTCCATTGTGGGCTAGAAAGACAGGTTTGTAGCCACCACTCGGCTTCTCATGTCAGTAGTACCAGACCTTAATGAAGATTCTTCCTTGTGTGACCACTTTTCTGTTAGTCCAAAAATGCAGCACAGCACAGTGGTCAAGATAGTGACCTCTGAAGTCAGAGCACATGGATTTAAATCTTTACCCTAGAAGCTATGTAAGCTTGAACAGTCACTTACCTCCCTGTGCCTCAGTTTCTTCATCTGTTAAGTGGAGAAGAGACTAATAATAGAACTATCTTCATCAATTTGTTGTGAAGATTACTATATGTAAATGCTTAGAATATCCAGCCAACGGTAAGCAGTAGAGAATTGTTAATTATTATAACAATTATCAGTGAATCAGTGCTAATTTGAAAGGCTGCCTCTGATATTCCCTATACCTACCTATTTACCCAGCCCCAGAAATTACGATCCAAAAGGATACAACAAATATATTACCTCATTCTCTAGCAGCCAAGTCTCTTGAAGTCAATTGCTCGTTAATCCTCTCACTCATTAATTATATCAGTCAGTCAGTCAGTCAAGATTTATTGAGCATGTCTTATATGCCAGGCAAAGTTCTAAGTACTGAAGATACAGGAATGAATTAAGGGAGACAAAGTTCCTGATCCCATGAAGCTTGTATCTTACTGGGGAAGACAATAAACAAATATAGATTATGTGAGTGATTCGTGTGGGAAGACAAATAAAGCAGGATAAGTAGATAGAGAGTAGAGGTGGTATCACATAGAAAGACCACAGAAGGCCTTTCTGATTAGGTGATATTAGAGCACAGACTTCAAAATGAAGTTAGAAAGTGAGCCCCCTCCAAGATGTGGGAAGTGTGCTCCAAAGGGAGCAAACCCTCAGTGCAAAAAACATTCAGTGCAGTTTCTTGGAACCCTGTCAGGTTCAGGGAGTAAAGGAGATCAAATGAGGGATGTGGCCAAAGGACAGATATTACAGAGCTTTGTAGAACATAAGGCATGGGATTTCTAAGTGTGCTAGGAAGTTACTAGAGGGTTCTAGACAAGAGAGTGACATGATCAGATTTACCTTTTGAAAGATCTCTCAGGCAGCCATGGAGAGGAGACCGTAAGAAGATGAAAAGTGGAAACAGGGAGATCAGACGGGAGGTCTTTGCAGCAGTCTAGATGAGGTATGAACGTGAGGTGTGCCGGGTGGTCAAGATAATGGGAATAAGAGGTCAGTTTCTACACATGTCAAAGAGTAGGAGCCATCAGGACTTGCTGACACATTCAGCTGTGGATGAGTGAGAAACGGATAGTCAGTCACGACCTCAAGGTGTGGAGGACTCTTTAGTGTAGGTCTTCAACCCATGGAACAGAGTGCTCACCTAGGGAATGAAAAGAGACAAAGAAGGTGGTGGACTAAGCCTTGGGACCTTCTCACCTTTAAAGTTCAGGAAGAGGATCCAGGTCCACTACAGGGGAGGAAGAAGAGAGCCAATGGGATAGGCAGGGATCTAGGGAAGGGGGTGACCTACACGCTGTGAGAAAAAGAAGCTTTAAGATAGAAGTTGTGAAGGACTATTTCACATGGTGCTGAGAAACTGGTTAAATAAGATGAGGAAGGAAATTGGAGCACTGGATTTGGGAAAGTTTGAGCATCATGCCCTTGAAGAGAGCAGTTCCCTGCTGCATCAGAGGTGAAAGCTTGCTGTAAGTTAGCAGAAAGGAGGAGCTGAGGAAGTGTTAAGCATACTTTGAGAAGTGGTGTTGTAAGGCGAAATAGAGTGAGAGCCGGAAGAGACGAGAGATATGGGAGTTGTTATTTAAGATGGGAGATAGGATGGCAGGTTGTAGGCTCTTGGGTATGATCCAGGAGAAGGAAAAAAAGAGTGTTAAAGAGAGGGGATTAGTGCTGAAGCAATGCCCTTGAGTAGGGGAGAATGGATGGAGCTGGAGAACAAGGACAGAGGTCAGGTTCATCTGTACATGAGGCAGCAGAAGGCAGGAGACCAGCACAATGGGCAGCAAATGTGGGTCAGAGGACCTTCCTAACAGAAATCTCTTCTGATAAGGAAATCAAAACCCCTAGACACTGAGAGATTTCGTAATGAAATCTCTAAGTTAATGGCAGAGCTAGTTATTGGCAAAACCACTCTCAATCCCCCATGAAATTACACTACTGAGTATCAACCCACTAGAAGATATTTATTCCTGTTTCTGAACCCCACTGGATTCTTCCTTACAGTTTCATGGTTGTTGTTTGGGGGTTTTGTGGTGGTTGTTTTTTTTTTTTTTCCTTTAGTGATCTGAATTTCCCTTGAAATCTTTGGTCATCTGCCAAGCACTAATGTAATGAGAAGTTTGGAATTGTGCCCTGAATGTCCACTTACAGAGATTTTAACCCCCACCCCCCTCCACTGACCATGCAAAAGGAAAAAGTATATAAATAAAAAAAAATTTTTTTTAAACCAGAATCCATTGGATCCACCTAGCATTTCTTCACAATGAGGTCAAATGAGCCCTGACTTCAGACTACAGTGCCCAGCAGAGTGCCCTGCCCACAGTGAATGTTTGTTGAAATCTATTGAATAAATCAGTGAACCATTTATACTACAAGTTGTTAGAATTTCTGAAGCTGAGCTAATTCTTTCTCAATACTGATTCTAATGTTTCAACTGTGAAATCAACTTACCTAAGGGTGGGTTCTTTTCACATTTGTTTGTAGACTGAAAATTGAACAATCGCTTGTGAATGCATAGGCAGATAATTTCAAATTACTTAGGCCCAATGATTGGTGCCTGGCCTTAGGAACAAGGGTTAACTGCTATTTTATCATCAGAAAATAACCAATTTAACCCCAGGATAATTAAACCAGAATATCATAAAGACCAAGGGTCAGAGGTCTATGACATGCAAGTTTCACATGGCACCCAAGGGTCTCCTGCTCATCACAGAAGAGACCCGCCAGAAGGGTTAGTCACCTGGTCACCTTCGGATCTCTGTCCTGCTAACAAGTCCTGAGCCATTCTTAACCTCAGAAGGCTACCCACCAATCTTTGCTACTGTTGTAATTGATTATCAAGCCATGAACTTGTCAGCCTTACCTGATGTAGGCAGCCCTTCATTTCTCAGGAGTTAGGGAGTATGTCACCTTCATTCCTTGCACGCAGCATGGGGTGATGTACAGGGCAAAGGAGAGGCTCTCTTCTGCTTTTTTTCCTACTCTAGCTTTATTGAGATGTAATTGACAACATTGTGTAAGTTTAAGGTGTACGATGTGATGATTTGATACATTACAAAATGATTACCCGAATAAGGTTAATAAACATGTCCATCTCACATGGTTACCATTTTTGTATGTGTGATGAGAATTCTTAAGACCTATCCTCTTCACAATTTGCAAGTATACAATACAGTATTGTTAACTGTAGCCATTATGCTATCTATGTATTACATCTCCAGAACTTATTAATCTTATAACTAGAAGTCTGTTCTCTTTAACCAACTTCACCCAACTCATCCCACCCACTCCTGGCAACCACCAATTTACTGTTTCTATGAGTTCAGTTTTTTTAGATTCTACATATAAGTGAGATCATGCAGTATTTCTCTTTCTCTGTTTGACTTATTTCACTTAGCATAATACCCTTAAGGTCTATCCATGTTGTTGTAAGTGGCAGAATTTCCTTTTGTATGACTGAATAATCTTTTATTACATACATCACATTTTCTTTATTCTTTCATCTGTTGACAGACACGTTGTTTCCATGCCTTGGCTACTGGTAAAAAAAAAAAAAAAAATGCTGTAATAAACATGGGGTCAGATATCTCTTGAAGATAATGAATTCATTTCCTTTGGTCACATACCCAGAAGTGGGATTGCTGGATCATATGGTAGTTCTATTTTTAATGTTTTGAAGAACTTCCATAGTGTTTTCCACAGTAACTGAACCAATTTACAATTACACCAATAGTGTGCAACCGTTTCCTTTTCTCCACATCCTTGCCAACACTTACCTCTTGCCTTTTTGATGAATATCCATTCTAACAGGTGTGAGGTAATGTCTCATTGTGGATTTGATTTGCCTTTCCCTGATGTTTAGTATTGTTGAGCATCTTTTCATGTACCTATTGGCCATTTGTTTGTCTTCTTTGGGGGAAAAAAGTCTACTGGTCCTTTGCCCATTTTTAACCAGATTATTATTTCCCCCCATTGATATGTATGAGTTCCTTGCATATTTTGGATATTAACCTTTTGTAAGATATGTGATTTGCAATATTTTCTCCCATTCCAGAAGTTGCCTTTTCATTGTGTTGATCTCTTCTTTTGCTAGGTAGGAGCTTTTTAGTTTGTTGTAATTCCACTTACTTATTTCTGCATTTGTTCCTTGTGCTTTTGGTATCATATCCAAAAAAATCATTGCCAAGACCCACGTCAAGGAGCTTTTCCTTTATGTTTTCTTCTAGGAGTTTTATGGTTTCAAGTCTTATATTTACATCTTTATTCCATTTGAGTTGATTTTTGTGGACATTGTAAGATAGTAATCCAGTTTTATTCTTTTGCATATAAATATCCAGTTTTTCCAACACCATTTATTGAAGACACTATCTTTTCTCCATTGAATATTCTTGGTTCCCTTGATGAATATTAGTTGACAGTATACGCATTGGGTTTCTGTGCTCTCGATTATCTTCCATTGATCTATGTGTCTCTTTTTAGGCAGTACCATATGTTTTGATTAGTATATTTTGTAATACAGTGTGAAATCAAGGAGTGTGATGCCTCCACCTTTCTTCTACTTTCTCAGAGTTTCTATTAAGAATCTTTTGTAGGGGCGCCTGGGTGGTTCAGTCAGTTAAGCGTCTGCCTTTGGCTCACATCATGATCCCAAGGTCCTGGAATCGAGCCCCGCATTGGGCTCCTTGCTCGGCAGGGAGCCTGCTTCTCCCTCTCCCTCTCCCTGCCGCTCCCCCTGCTTGTGCTCTCTCTCTCTCACTTCTCTCTCTCTGTGTCAAATAAATAAATAAAATCTTAAAAAAAAAAAAGAATCTTTTGTGGTTCCATGTGAACTTTAGTTTTCTTTTTTCCTATTCCTATAAAAAAAATACCATGTAATTTTGATAGGGATTACATTATATCTATAGATGACTTTTGGGAGTATGAACATTTTTAATGATATTAATCCTTCAGATCCATGAACATGAGATATCTTTCTATTATTTATGTCTTCTTCAATTTCTTTCATCAATGTCTTATAGTTTTTAGTGTACAGATATTCCATATCCTTGGTTAAATTTATTCCTAAGTATTTTATTGTTTTTAATGTTATTGTAAATGAGATTTCTTTTCAGATAGTTCATTGTGGGTATAAAAATGCAACTGATATTTATATATTGATTTTGTAGCCTGCAACTTTAACGAATTTGCTTAGTAGCTCTAGCAGTATTTAGTGGAGCTTGGGGGGATATTCTATATATGAAAAATAATATCATTAGCAAACAGAGAGGTATGTACTTCTTCTTTTCCAATTTGGATGCCTTTTATTTCTTTTTCTTGACTAAATGCTCTGGCTAAGACATCCAGTACTCTGTTGAATAGGAGTGGTGAGAGTAGGCACCTTCTCTTGATCCTGATTTTAGAGGAAGAGGCTTTAATCTTTCACCATTGTGTATGATGTTAGTGATGGAATTGTTATATATGGCCTTTATTATTTTGGGGTACATTCCTTCTATACCCAATTTTTTGATAGTTTTTATCGAAAAAAAAAAGGATGTTGAAATTTGTCAAATGTATTTTCTGCTTCTATTGGGATGGTCATATAGCTTTATATTTCATTCTATTAATGTGATGTAGCACATTTATTGATCTACATATGTTGAGCCATCCTTGTATATAGAGGATGAATCCCTCCTGATCATGGTGTATGATCCTTTTAACATGCTGTTGAATTTGGCTTGCTAGTATTTTGTTGAGAATATTTGCATCTATGTCATCAGTGATATTGGCCTATAATTTTCTTTTCTTGTAATGTCCATATCTGGTTTTCATATCAGAGTAATTCTGGCCATGTAAAATGAGTTTGGGAATGCTCCTTCCTCTTCAATATTTTGGAAGACTTTGAAAAGAAATTGACTTTCATCCTTCTTTAACTATTTGTTAGAATTCATCAGTGAAACCATCTGGTTCTGGGGTTTTCTTTGTTGGGAGGTTTTTTATTATTAATTCAATCTTTTTATTCATTATTAGTCTATTCAGATTTTCTATTTCTTTATGATTCAGTCTTTTTTAAGATTTATTTATTTATTTTAGAGAACGAGTAGAGGAGAGGGGCAGAGGGAGAGGGAGAGAGTCCCAAGCATACTCTGCACTAAGCACTGGGCCCAACGCAGGGCTCAATCTCACAACCCTGAGATCATGACCTGAGCTGAAACCAAAAGTCAGTCGTTTAACCCACTGAGCCACCCAGACACCCCAATGATTCAGTCTTGACAGGTTGTATGTTTCTAGGAATTTGTCTGTTACTTATAGGTTGTCCAATCTGTTGGTTTAAAATTGTTGACAGTAGTCTCTTTGTATTTCTGTGGCATTGGTTATAATGCTTCCTCTTTTACTTACAATTTAATTTATTTGAGTCCTCTCTCTTTTTTCTTGATTAGTCTAGCTAAAGTTTTGTTGATTTTGTTTATCTTTTCAAACCCAACTTTTAGTTTTGTTAATCTTTTTTATTGTTTTCATATTCTCTATTTTATTTATTCCTGTTCTAATCTTTATTATTTCCTTCTTTCTACTAACTTTGGGTTTAATTTGTTCTTGTTTTTCTAATTCCTTGAGCTGTAATGTTAGGTTGTTTTTTGAAATCTTTTTTTTTTTCCCAATGTATGTGTTTATAGCTATAAACTCCCTTCTTAGAACTGCTTTTGCTGTATCTCATAAGTTGTGCTTCCATTTTCATTTGTCTTGAGGTATTTTTTAAAAGATTTTATTTATTTATTTGAGAGAGAGAGAGAGCACAAGAGAAGGGAAGGGGCAGAGGGAGAAGGAGAAGCCGACTTCCCACCGAGCAGGGAGCCTGATGTGCGGCTCAATTCCAGGACCTTGCGATCATGACCTGAGTTGAAGGCAGATGCTTAACTGACTGAGACACCCAGGTGCCCTATCAAGGTATTTTTTAATATCTCTTTTGATTTCTTCTTTGATACATTGGTTGTTCAAGAGTGTGTCAATTTCCATGTATTTGTGAATTTTCCAGCACTCCTCCTGTTATTGATTTCTAGTTTCATACCATTGTAATAGGTAAAGGTAATTAATATAATTTCAATCCCCCTAAATTTTTTAAGACTTGTTTTGTCAAGTGCTCAGCAGGGAGCCTGCTTCTCCCTCTCCCTCTGCTTGCTGCTCTGCAGGTGTGGACTTACTGTTGCCATTTTGTTAACTATTTTCTGACTGTTTTGTAGATCCTTTGTTCCTTACTTCTTCTTGCTTTCTTCTTTTGTGATTTGATGACTATTTTGTGGTGGTATGCTTTGATCTCATTTATCATGTTTTATGTAACATCTACAGGTTTTTTCTTTGTGGTTACCATGAGGCTTACATAAAATATTTTAGAGTTATAACATTTTATTTTAAACTGATAAGAACTTAACTTGATAGCATACAAAAACTTTATGCTTTTAAACCCCACACACACACCTCACACTTAGGGTTATTAATGTTACATTTACATCTTTTTTATATTGTGTATCCAATAACAAATTACAATAATTTTGGTAATTTTAAGACAATTTTTAAACTTTTAAATTTGAGTTGTAAGTGCTTTATGCACCACCATTACAATAATAAAGAATCTGACTTTTACTATTTATCTGTACTGATGAGTTTTAAACATTCGTATGGCTTCTGTAATGTTAATTAGCATCCTTTTATTTCAGCTTGAAGAATGCCTTTTAGCATTTCTTGTAAAATTGGTCTAGCGGTGATGAACTCCCTTAGCTTTTGTTTATTTTGTTGCTCTCTCTCTTTCATTTCAGAAAAACAGCTTTGCTGGCTATAATTTTCTTGGTTGCCAGGGTTTTTCTCCCCTTTAAGTATTTTTATCATCCTACTCTCTCCTGGCCTGAAAGTTTCTCCTAGAAATTCACTTATAGTTTTATGGGGACTCCCTTGCTTGTGACAAGTGGCCTTTCCCTTGATGCTTTCAAAATTCTCTTTGTCTTTGACTTTTAAGAATTTAATTATAATGTTTCTCAGTTCAACCTACTTAGGGTCTTTGGCTTCATGAATTTGGATGGCCATTTCTGTCCCTAAGTTTGGGAAGTTTTCAGCCAGTATTATTTTAAATAGGCTTTCTATCCCTTTCTCTTTCTTTTCTATTTCGCAATTCCCATAATGCATATATTGTTTCTTCTGATTCTACCCCATAAGTCCTGTAGGCTTTCTTCCATCTTTTTCACTCCTTTTTCTTTTTGCTCCTCTGACCAGATAATTTCAAATGACCTATCATTGAGTTCACTCATTCTTTCTTCTGGTTGGTTGAATCTACTGTTGAAGCTCCCAGTTGAATTCTTCAGTTTAGTCATTATATTCCTTAGCTCCTAGATTTTTGTTTGTTTGGTTGGTTGGTTTTTTTGATGGTTTCTATTTCTTTGTTAAAATAAATTTCTCATTTTGTTCATGCATTTTTCCCCCAATTTCATTTAGTTATCTGCATGTTCTTTTAGTTCACTGAAATTCTTTAAAAGGATTATTCTGAATTTTTTGTCAGACAGTTCATATATCTCCATTTATTTAGGGTTAGTTATTAGAGCTTTATTAGCTTCTTTTGGTGGTGTCATGTTTGCCTGATTCTTTGTGAGCCTTGATTCCTTGCACTGGTATCTCTGCATATGAGTAAGCACTCTCCTCCCAGATTTCACAGGTTCACATAAACAGGGAAGGACCTTCATCAGTCCGTTCATCTTAGGGTGCTGGATGGGTTATCTGGTAATGTCTGTGGACAGATGGGACTCCCTCTAGGGGTCCCAGTTGGGCAAGGCCATTGCCCATGCTTTCAGGTGGGGTGGTACTGCTGGCGAGGCTCCATGGTTGGGTAGGCCTGCTGGTTGGCCTCTGCAGTCAGGTGGGGTCACCATCTGGGCTCTGCAAGCACCTCTGGTCAGGGAAGGTCACAGGCTATGTTTCTTGGCAGAGCAATGCCTCTGGTTCGACACCACAATTGAGCAGAACCGTGGGCTGTGCCACACAAACACTCCTTGTTGGGTGGAGTCTCAGGCTGTGCTTCCTAACCAGATGGTGTCCCTGACTGGATTGTGTATGCAGACAGGGCTGCAGGTAGGGTCTTACGGTCAGGTAGAGTCACAGACTGGGCTTTGCAATCAGGTAGGCCACTGGCTGAACTCCACTGTTGGGCAAGGTCAAACCCAGGCTCTCTGGTTGGGTGGGACCTCCAGCTGTTTCCTAAAGTTGAGTGGGTATGAAGACTATGCCCTGTGGTTGGGTAGGGTCACTCTCCAGGATGTCTGGTCAGGTGAAGCCACAGCTATGTTTTGCAACTGGGCATGCTCACTGGGTGGTCTCACTGCCTGGGTGAGGTCAGCGTTTAGCAGTCAGGCAAGACCATAAGCTGGGCTCCAGAGCTGCTCAGGGTCACTGCTTAGGCTCCCTGGTTGTGTAGGACCACAGGCTTTGCTCAACAGTTGAGCAGGGATGCAAGTTTGACTCCCTGCATGAATGGGTCTGTCAGTTAGGCTCCCTGGCTGTCCAGGCTCTGTTAGCCACAGAGCTTCCTAGTCAGACAGGACTGGTGGCCATGCTCAGCTGTTATGCAGGACTGTAAATTTGCTTCCTTTCCCAGGAAGGGCTGTCGAACAGGCTCCACAACTTGTCCCCATTGGCTAGGGACTCAAATCAGGCAGAACTGATGACCAAACTCCCTGGATAGATGGAGCTCCCAGCTTGGCAAAGCAGCTGGCTAGGATCTCTCCTCAGATGCCACTGCAAGCAGGAAGGTAGTCTGCCTAGATCTGAGCACTGGTTGTTGTCCTATCTGATCCCCAGTGGTCAAGCCCTGCAGATTCCCTCAATGATCCCCAAGAGACAAGACCCGGGGGGGCCTTCTGAGAAGCATCTCATTGAGGGACCTGGATTCCACCTTGGGCTCTCTTTTCCTACTGGAGAAGCCATAGGCCCATGGGGGCCCCCTGTGGTACAGTGATGGCCTGGGGAAGGGGAAATGTGATCAAAGTGAAATCACTCCTTTTACCCTTCTAATGCAGTCTTTCTTAGTCTCTGTGATCCAGGTGGGTGCTTCAGCCCCAGCCCAGGTTCTAGAGTTTTCACCCTGGTGTCTTATCCTGATGTATGGTTGCTAGTTGGTCTTCTTGTGAGGGGGACTGAAGTTGAGAACAACTTGTGTTGGCATCTTCTAGTTTGCTCTTGAAAAAGGACAGAAATAAAGAATCAAATCACATCAGATTTAAGTGAAAATATCAATGATAATATTGCAGCTCTCAAGGGCAATATTCACAAATAAGGGAAAACTAGAAGAGTAATCTTGAAGTCTTGCCTCTAAAAAAGAAGATAGTGTAATAGGACAAGTAATGAGTAACCAATGGGATGTTGTAAGAAGAGTATAATATTTGACTCTGAATAGCATGCATTGTCCACATTAGACAACACATGGCTTTGGAGCTACAAGATTTCTAGTCATAGACCACCTCTCCCGGCTGTGTGACCTTGAGTCAGTCATGTAATCTCTCTGAGCCTCAGATTCCTTGACTATAAATATAAAAGAGTGCCTGCCTTCTGTATTAGCTGAGAAGATTAAATGACATAAAATGTGTAGGGGGATGAGCTTGGCTCTTGTCCCCCATTCTGGCGTTCACCAATCTTAAGCTCCTTCCTCCACACTGAAACATCTGCTTATCTATAACAAGCTCTCAGAAAATTGCCAGAAACATTTAAATCACCTATTGTGCTCACATATACGGCCAGCCCTGTAAGTGGGGAATTTATTGGTAAATGGATTTTCCCAGCACTTCTTTCTCATCCCTTCACCTCTTGATCTGACATTTCAGGTTCACAGGGAAAGTTAATGCAACAGCTGATTGCCACATACATAAAAGTTAGTGAATATCATTTCTGATGTATAACTGTTCAAAAAAAAAAAAAGAATATTTTAAACACATTCGAGTTTTCCCCTGACTAAAGCATTGAGTAAAATCAGTGTGGCTGATATTGGAGTGTTGATTGCCCTGGCAGTATGCACTAATTTAAAATGGAGGGAAGCAGAGAGGGACAAGTGATGTGCAACATTCAAACATTCGGATCTGGTAAAATATTTCAAATCTGACTGTTTGAAATGTAAACCCTGAGGGCAAGAATGATGTCTTTTTGAATCTGTACAGCCCCAAGGATACCGTTCTTGCTCTATAAACATGAAATAAAATAGTAATATTCATAGTTTGCCATGTACATTTCTTCAAACCTCTTGAGTCAGATACATCCAGCTGGGACTATTCCTAGTAGCTACTTAGAAAATAATTTCTAAAAAAAAAAAAAAAAGAAAAGAAAATAATTTCTAAGAAGATCACAGAAAGTTCTTTCATTTTTTTCCAGAGTTTGTTGTTTCAGTCATCCTCCAAGAATAAAGAAATCGTTCATCCAGGGAGCCTTCCTGAATTGATCAAAGGAGCTATCAGTTGCCCATCCTCATATTCTCTGGCCATGAATCTCTCTCAGCTGCTTTCCCAGAAACCCATCCAAATGAAAGGTTTAGACTTGTCCTTATTCCCCATAAAATAAAAATTACTAAAAGTAGCTTATCTTTTTATATAGTACAATTCAGCTAATATGCAATACCCCATTACGAGATAATGTGTCACCTTAACCAAACTACCCAAGTTCAAATCCCACTTATTTCAACTGTTACTTGTATGACCTTGGACAAGTCTTCTAATCCTTTGTGTCTCATTTCTTTATGTATAAAATTGGGATGATAATATTACCTACATCACAGGGTAGTTAGTTACTATATGTAAAGATCTAGAAGAGTGCTGGCACATAGTAAGGACTATATAAGTAATAGGCACTTTTATATAAGCCACAAAAGGCTGGCTAATGTTCAATGCAAAACACCTAATAGCCATCTGTAACAGAAATCATTTAGTTAACCACATCGGTCACAAAACACCCAGCAACACAGTCCTTCCATTTGACCTCCTCATCTGCCAAGACCAATAAGTAGTCAAGACAACTACTATCTAAAAAAACCTAATGACAAGTGACAATTGTCAAGGGGTTCTAGATCACCCCTTAACAATTTCTTGAGGTTTAGTCCTGTCAGAAGATCTCCCCAAATTCTTAAATCACTTGATAAACAAAAATAGTAAGACAAGAACTCCTATAAAGTCGGAAGCTAGAATCCCAAAAGGTTGAAATTTATCCCAGTTCTAACTTGGAAACTCCCTTCAGAAAATCAGGGATATCAGTTAAACACTGTTTTGATTCCCAACTGTTCATTCAGAAACCAGCCTTATTCTGTTTGAAGGAGTTGAACACAAGCAGCTGTCTGTTGGGAAAAAATAAAGTCAAAGGAATATCTGTGAGGGGCACCTGGGTGGCTCAATTGGTTAAGCGTCTGCCTTCGGCTCAGGTCATGTTCCAGGGTCCTGGGATCGAGTCCTGTGTTGGGAGCCCTGCTCAGTGGGGAGTCTGCTTCTCCCTCTCCCTCTATCCCTCCCCCGGCTCATGCTCTCTCTCTCTCTCTTTCAAATAAATAAATAAAATCTTTAAAAGAAAATGCATATCTGTGGTACTAACCTCTGAGGTCAGTTCTTTCGGTGAAACACAGAACGTCCCATAGAAGGAGCACCATAGAAGCACTGCCTAACCCACCTCACTCTCATCCTTGTACTTCAGCCACACCTAATTACTCACTGTCCCCTAATATACCTGGCATTTTGTGTCTGTGGCCCTCGTAAGAAATGCTGCATCCGCCTCGAACAGTCCCATCTCTCCCCACCACCCTTTCCCCACAGTAAACTCTATTCAGCTTGACTCAACAAAATTCTCCTTGAAATATTTCCCAATTCTGGGGCACCTGGGTGGCTCAATCGGTTAAGTGGCTGCCTTCGGCTCAGGTCATGATCCCAGGGTCCTGGGATCGAGCCCTGCATCGGGCTCCCTGCTCGGCAGGGAGCCTGCTTCTCCCTCTCCCTCTGCCTTCCTCTCTGCCTACTTGTTCTCTCTATCTCTCTGTCAAATAAATAAATAAAATCTTTAAAAAAAAAAAAAGAACTCATGTGAAATATTTCCCAATTCCCAAGCAAATCTGGCAGTTCTCCTCTTTAGATTCCACATGAACTAATTTACCTTTAGCTTCCTTACTGTTCATTGCACTTGTCTCTCCTTGCTATTGAATGCTAAGCTTCTGAAAGGTAAGGATTGTTCCTGGTGTTCCTTTATATCACTAACCTCTAGAAAAATGAAACGTACATGATAGGAGAGCAAGAACCACTCAATAATTTAATTAACTTGAATATGGGTTGGGAGGGGAAGCTTGAAAAATAGAGAACTTAAGAAGCACACATATATGCACAATGCTAGATCACCCCTTAACAATTTCTTGAGGTTTAGTCCTGCCAGGAGATCTCCCCAAATTCTCAAATCACTTGATAAACAAAAACAGTAAGAGGAGAACTCCTATAAAGTCGGAAGCTAGAATCCCAAAAGGTTGAAATTTGTCCCAGTTCTAACTTGGGAACTCCCTTCAGAAAATCAGGGATTCAGTTAAACACTGTTTTGATTCCCAATGAAGAAAACATACCATCTGGAAGTGAACCCCGCATCCAGAAGGTCTGACATGAGCACAGCTTTCTACTGATGTGTGTTGACAGTGGGAAGGAGAATAAAGGAAGTGAGAAAACATTAATTTTTGCAAACTACTAACCTAGGAACATAGAGGCAAAATTTAAGAAATAATTTCTATACTTTATTCTACCCTGTACCTATACATCCTTGTCCAAAGTGATTTCTTTGCTCCAAAAGAATAGAACATTCCATTTGTTCAATTAGTTGCTTTAATTGTGCCAGGAAATCAGACTTAAGTACTATGCTCATATCAGGAAAAAAAGAAAAAAAAATGTATATATATGTATGTATATATGTATATATTACAAGAGTTAGTCAAAAGCACTATATAAAATGCATCCCAGAAGCCTTTTCTCAGATCTGTGCAGAGCTTATTTCAGTAATGTATCTCAACAGTGACACCTATAGATGTGTTAAGAAATGTGTTTGTCATTTCACTGGTAGAGAACCCAACTAAGCTCTTTTTTAATTCCAAAGAAAACATTCCTATTGTACTTTGACTCTTTAAGTCATGTACTTATTATTAATTTGCCCGTATTTAATCTAGCTGAGGTTTTTTTTTTTGTTTTTTTTTTTTTTCTGAAGCTAAAGTTTAAAATATCCCAGAAAGTCAAAGGCACATAATGCATTTACATTTGGGTCAAACTCATTTTCATAAATAAAACAAATGGCAGGAAATGAATCATTGTTTGTCCATTTGAACATAGGAAGGATAGAGTGTCTGGCCAAAGTTAATCCGCCTTAAGATAAACACAGTAAAGAAAATTGAGGATGAAATAAATTCATCAATCTAGTGACAATTGCAAGGTGCTGGGGAAAACAGAAGATGCTTGACATACATCCTCTCCAAAGTCAGAATCTTTAATGAGGATAAGCAAGGTGAAGATTGCACTCCCAACTGCTTACGCTCTGCCACTCAAATCATAAGGACCTATTCAACTGAATCACAACACAGAAAATTGATTAATTTTGTATTAGCCCTTCTTCTCAGGTGGTCCAAAAACAAAATCTGGGAATCTTAAGTTGTCTAAATAAATCTGATTATGTTTATCCTTTCTGTTCAGAGCTCTTTTGTGACTAAGTAAATAGGCATTCACTTCCCACATCACAGCCGTGACACACCCAACCCCACAGTGCAAACAGGACCAGTGTTATGCCCATACAAAGTGTCTAAACGACTGTACAATTAGCTGAAAATGCAAGTTCAAACAGCAGTTTCTACTGAATTGAATTTCTCATCTTAGTAACAACAACAGCAAAAAAGCTACATGGTACTAATAAAGAAGTATGCTGAGCAGTGAAACGTGTATCCTAATAAGACCTCCTTTAAAAAGTAAATACAAAAGCCAGTCTACATTGAAAATGATCAAAATCAAAGCTGAAAAAGAAAACTACTACTACCAGGTGCAACCCCCTGGTGAAAAAAAAGAAAAAAAGAAAAAGAGGAATTCATTTCCCAGGATTAACCACCTAAATTCATGCATGAGCATGCAAAAACATTAAAGTCTAAAAAGACTGGAACAAACACAATGAAAACTAATCAATGCAGTTCCTGGCAGGCAAAGAAACATTAACAATAATATAACAATAATAGCATGGGGTAGTGGAGAGAGAAATTAACTAGAAATCTGAAGACTTGGGTTCTGGTTCATTTCCATCTGTGGTGGATGACCTTGGAGAAAATGAGTGTCTTTGAATAAAGTTCTAAATTTTTATTTCCTTACCTGTAACAGTTTAGAGCTGACCTCATTTAACTCTGCAGGGATCCACAGCCTTTTGAAGTCGTGATCTTCATCGTCACCCCGTCCATCATATGCGCTATCACGACCACCATTAGAGAAAGATGGTGTCAGTCTGCTTCCAAAACTACAGTAACTCTTACTTAATTGAACACAAGTGTCAAAGATTCAAGGCCTAATTTCATCTTTCAAAAGTAGTCTATGAGAAAATTAACAATACCAAAATTTGGGGTGACGAGCTAGAGTTCTTCTAAGAGCAGACACATTGACTTGTCCGGTTGACCTCTGTACCCAATCCATATTAAGTAAGGCTTATTTTTTTTTTCTGACTACCAAAGTAGTAAGACATATTTATTTTTAGTAAATTTGGAAACTTTCAAAAAAAAAAAAGAAGAAGAAAATTCATCCCCATTCCCACTGATACCACTGCCCCCTGCCAAAAAAAGTGCTATTAGTAAATTGGTGTTTTTACTAATAGATTTTTTTTATTTTTGTGAAGTCTGTTTTCTTTCCATAAGAATTATATATATATTTTTTAAATATTTATTTATTCATTTATTTGAGAGAGAGAGAGCGAGCACATAGAGGGAGAGGGAGCAGCAGACCCCCAGCTGAGTAGGGAGCCCGATGCGGGACTTGATCCCAGGACCCTGGGATCATGATCTGAGCCAAAGGCAGATGCTTAACCAACTAAGCCACCGAGGTGCCCCAAGAATTATATATATTTTTAAAGAGCTAATTTTTGATTAACCCATCCTGTCTATTGTTATTTTATGTTTCATTAAATTGTGTTCATGCGGCTATACAAAAGAAGTGGCCTGAAGTGTTTCAATGAAACCCTTATCATGCAGGTTATATTCATTCCAAAATAAAAAGAAGTAAAAAAGCAAAGGATTCCAAATGGTTGAATCGGATTCCATTCTCCACTTAGTGACAACAAAAGCTACATGGTATTAATAAAGAGATATGCTGAAAAGTGAAATGTGTGCCTCATCAGACCTAAGATGAGGCTCGGTCAGTGCCCTTCTCGTGAAGATCCTCAAAACAAAGGTCATTAGGGACCCTAAATGTTCAAGATTGCTCTTTATTACTTTTACTTTTTGATAAAAGTCACCATCTCCCATCATTAGATAAAATCATAGAAAATTTGAGCATCAGGCCCCCCACAGGATGTGAGAAGGAACCAGAACAGCAGGACGTGCTTTTGTAGCCATTTGGAAACCCCCAAACTTAAGCTCTAGTAAAGCCTATGGCAGATTGACCCCTCAGGGTTGTCATGACCCAGGACACCTCTGTGAAGCCTTCTCTGCCTGTCCGGTAAAGGTACCCCTTTCCAATATCCCCTCTGCCCCCTGTGCTTGCTTCCACAGAAGCGCCTACTGAACCAAATTATATCTATTTGTTTACTCATCCCCAGAACTTGACTATGAACCCCTTAAGCAGCAGGGTCCATATCCGTCTTCTTTGTATCACTAATAAACACCTAGCACTGAAGCAAAGTTGGTAATTAAATTAATGAACAAATGAAATTTGGCCGTTTCACGGCCACATCACGACCATTCAAAAAACCTCAGTTCCACACCCCAAAAAATCATTGGAAAGCACTGCGGGTCTTCAAAGAAGCCCCTTGAAGAGATGAAGAGGGTAATTGCATTGCTGATCTCATTGGCCTGACCCCCATCCCCCACCAAAGGCCCCACTATCACAATATCCTTTCTCCGTTCCCTTTCCTTTCCTCTCTCAGGCTTCACCTTTGCTCTCTCCACCGGCTGGCCCTGTGTGGGCATCACAGGAGTTGCCAACATCCCCTCCTGATGAAAATCAACTTAATTTTACTCAGCACCAACCAAAGTTAACTGACACTTAGGTCAGCACAACAAAAAATGCAGGCTTAGTAGCCTCCTAAGAGCAAAGGATCCCTCCCCCTCAGAAGCAGGCTTGACGGAAGGCTATAAATACTTAAGGATTAATATTATTACCCTTGTCACAGAAACAAAATGAATTAATGATTTCCTGGACCGTCTCTGGGGATGACCTCAGTGCCTCCATCCCCTGATCCTTTTATCTTATTACATTTCCTCCCTGAAGTCTTCCCTCCTTAGAGCCAGAACTGTCATCTGTAAGTAATGGGCCATGTACACAGATCCTATTCCTTCAATGAACAGAGTTGGGGGACTGTTTCCGCCCCCACTCCCCTGTCTCCATGGGGTGCTCAATGGCTGTGTGTCATCCCTGAACAATTTTCGTCAACTTGCTCAGAACTTGCCTGAGGAGAAGGGGGGCTGGAGCGGAACCGTCTCTTTAATGGGATTTTAATGTGATCTTCAGCAAACTAATCTTATTTAGATATCATAGGAAGCCATGTAATCTTATCTGGGCACTCTGATTTCCTACAGAAAAAGGAAAGCTTTGTAATTCATTTTCAGCAACAGGAACACTTTAATAAAATCTGCTTCCGGAGGTTAAATGAGCAGATGAACAGTGGCAGCCCCAACACCCTATATCCATCTCACTGATTGGGACAACTGACAACAAAATGACCAGTACGAAGATTGTTTAAGTAAAACCGATGCTAAGAGCTTATGCCACTGTCCTACGCCTCATCTTCTGGTGCCGGTGTTTCAGAGTCACGTGCTTAACTGTTGAGGGACTGAGCTGGGATCTGAGAGGACTGCGTCCCTGGCATGGTTCTACCACCTGCACACCAGCTGTACCCTTGACTCTAAACCTTGGTTTCTTTGCTGAAACTGATGATGCAGTGGCTTGGATTGCGACATGCGGGCACCCACGGTAGGCTTATAAATAGTTGCTCCTTCAAAACGATGTTTTTTAAATGTTCCTCTGAGGCCTGGTTGGAGGAGTGGCTGGAGACCGCCGCGAGGCAGAAGCACAGAGGAGGACTGGGGCCGCTGTGCTCACTCTGACCACGACCTCCAGCAATTCAGCTCCGGCCCCAAGCACGTGTAACCCACTCTTCCCAGAAGGAGTTCCAGGAAATACAATCTTCTCCATCTCACCCAGCAGTGTTGTTACAAATTGGCTCCCTGGAAACCCATCTAAATACCATATTCTTAATCCAGCCCTGCCTACTTCAAAAAATCATTGGAAGATCCTTAGCCTTACCATTAATCAAGCTGAACAAACTGCTATAGACTGAATGTTTGGGTTCCTCCAAAATTCACTTGATGAAACCTAATCCCCAATGTGATGGTATTTGGAGGTGAAGCCTTTGAGAGGTGATTAGGTTATGAGTGTGGAGTCCTCATGAATGGGATTCATGTCTTTATAAGATAGACCCCAGAGGGGTGCCAGTGGGTTAAGCGTCTGACTCTTGATTTTGGCTCAGGTCGTGATCTCAGGGTCGTGAGATCCAGCCCCAAGTTGGGTTCTGCACTGGGCATGGAGCCTGTTTTGGATTCTCTCTCTCCTTCTCCCTCTGCTCTTCCCCTCATCTCTCTCTCTCCCCCTCCTCTCTCTCTAAAAAAAAAAAAAAAAGAGAGAGACCTCAGAAAGCTGCCTTCCCCCTTCACATGTGAGGACAGTAAGAAGACAATTGTCTATGAACAGTAAGCAGACCCGGCACCTTGATCTTGGACTTCCTAGCCTCCAGATTGTGAGAAATAAATTTCTGTTGTTTGTTGTTTGTTGTTTGTAAGTCACCCAGTCTGTGGTACTCTGTTATAGCATCCCAAATGGACTAGGACAATCCTTAATACAGCTCCCTCTTCTTTATGTGTATGTGTCTTGCCCCGAAGGGAAAATAGGGACTGTGCTTGCCCATCTGCCTACCCAAAGCACCTAACACAAGATCTGGCGCATAATAAATATTTGTTGCTTAATGAGGATCAATGCTGAATGTTTGTTGAACAAAAGGATGAGCCTTCGTATCACCCCTAAAGGCTACAGACCTAAGGACTCTATAGACACTATCTTCTTTAATTCTTACACACACATACACACACACACACACACACACACACACATACTATTTTCTTTTTAGGGACTGACAAAGCTAAAGCTCAGAAAAGATCATTTGTATAACACACATCTTGTAAATGGACAGTTGGAATTTAAATCCTGACTTCTCTAATTCCAAAGTCAAGTTCTTTTCATTTTACCATGATTTTTCACCGGTTTTTATAGAATCTATGAATTAGAATTAATATTAATAGACTCAAAGTATGCACCATTGGTTTTGTTAAAATAAACATTAGTTCTTAGAGCCTCTCAACTTTATTAGATGCCACAAAGTAAACATAATAATCATCAAGACTGTGCCCATTTGCTGAGGAATTAAATCAGTCATATCTACTGAGGTATCTTCTCCCCGTAGAACTTCATTGTTTTGTTAAGGAAAACCTTTCACTAAGGGAAAGCCAACCCTGTGTGAGTCAAAAAGGAGCCACCACCCACATACATGATAAGATTTAAAGGAAACTTCTACTTGTTCTCAGAATATACCTACAACTCTGTCTTAGCTCAGGTCCCTAGAAACAGATTCTGAGATGATGGTTTATATGTAGGAGGTCTGGGGGGAGTATGTTTGGGAAGAGCACCAGTAAGGGAATGAGGGATGGGTTGGGCAGAGGGAGGAGTTGAACCACGATACAGTTTCAAGAGAGGCCTCAGCAGATTCTACAGGGAGCTCTAGAGCTATATGGCCCTTTCAAGTTGTCCCCAGTTGAGGTAAGAAGGTTAAATATTTACACCCCAACTTCAACCTCATCTCTATATGAGATGCAGGCAGCCTCCTGCAAGGGGCATGAACTTGGTTAAGGCAACTCCAAAAGAGTAAAGACAATGCCAGAAGGACACAGTTTAGTGCTTTCAACAGCAGACATTCTCAGCAACTGAGGAATGAGGGTGTCCATCATGAGAGGGGGGACTGGGTAGTGTAGCTTCCATTCCATCATTACATTTGGATCTACTTGCTTCTTCTTATAAGTTCACCCCACTTGGGAATAGCTCCTCCTCCTTCAGGCTGGTTCTATTTCCTGGGGAAACTTGGGAAGAAGGTTTGTGGGATGAACCATATCTCCTGTTGCTACATCTGCTCTTGAGGCTACACGTGAAACTCATTGTCTCTGTTTTCTATTACTCATTCTAGGTTTCTGTCATCATTAGTTAGCACCTCACTGGTCTGGGTGGCTTATATAGTGGACTGACTGAGACCCTCATTCCTGAGAGGTCTGAGCCCCTAATCAATATGCCCTTCTCAAGCTCTATGTGCATTCATTTACGTCAAGTTGGGCAAGAGATTACCAAGAGTTGCCCCAGTGGATCACCTCTGTGACAAACTCTCTCCCTTGTCCCCACTGTGGAATAGCAGCCCTGCCTCTTCCTGACCATCAGGGTCAATGATCCCTGCCAGGTCATGATTCTTTTACTTGCCTGCTGGCCTCTTGACATGAAGAATCCAAAGTTGGTAGGTAGCAACCTTAGACTAAAGCTTAAGGGACTCTTACTGCATTTCCCCTGCTAGAGGCATTCTTTCTCTGGCAACCAAGAACAATAGACTTAGGACCTAAAGCAAAAAGACAAGAAACACAAACTCCCCAAATGGGTCACCATTTGTACTTCTACCCTTATTTCTCAGACCCTTGTAATCTATCCAAGAATCGGGGTTTTTTTTAATTTATTTAGAGTATATTCTCTAATGCTCAGCTGCTCCTTTCAAAGTCCATTTCATTCTTCTACCAAATCAGCAGCTTCTGGGTAGTGTGCTATGTGATATGCCCAGAGGATCCCAGGATTGCGTGCCTACTGCCTCATCTCCTTTGCTGTAATGTGGGTCCCTTCACCTTGGATAATCTTATGTAGATCCCTTGTCAATGGATAACTCATTCTAATTCCTTGAGTCCTAGTTCTGGCTGAGGCACGGGGTACAGGGAAAGAAAAACCATATTCAGAATATATGTTGACCCCACTCAAGACAAATCACTGTCCTTCTAGGGTGAAAATGTTCCAACATAATCAGTCACCATGAAGAGGCTGGTTGTTGTCCTCGAGAAATGTTGTTACAGCAAGGGCTCAGGGTCCATCTCTGTTGCAGGAAGGCTGAACACTTGGCAGCCGCATAGTTCGATCAGACTTGGTAAGAGAAAGCCCTTACTGCTGGCCTTACACACATCCTCTCCCTACCATCATGCCAATCACTAGTGAGCCCATTGTACCTGCATTAGAGTGGCTCATGACAGAGGCTGGCTGACATGAACTCACCAAGACTACCTCTTTCTTTGGCTCTTTGGTGACTTTTCCATAGTGGATTCTCACTGATGGCATTAATATGGCTTCTAAGATCACACTTTGTGCCCACTCCCATAGGTCCTTCCACATGCCTTCATCCTCCTGATCTATCAGTCTTTCTCATTCCAGATCCATGACCAACGAACCAAGATATTCACCAAGAATTTATGTATGTTCTGACCTAGGACCCATTCTATTTCTAAACAAGGCAGGTGATCTGGTGTAACATCCAAGTCTTTGCTCCTCAAAAGTTTTCCCATTGCTCTGTTTTTCAGGGGACGCCTTGAATGGGGCTGAAGTGTACCATTAAGTTCATTTTTAGCTTGTAACTCTCGCCCCTAGGAACACCATGTTCTCTAGAACTCTCTGTTGGTTGTGCCACGCTGACCTTGCCACTCATTACAATTTTACCCACTTTGCTTCTGATTTAGTGTCTCCACCCAGCCTCTATTATTTAGGATCTGATCAACCCCATGCAGTCAGGGAGCCTGGTTCTGTAACAGCACCTCCTACCGTCAGCCCTGGCCTGATCTCAGCACTGCTGGTCCACTCTCAACAGGGTGGCCCTAATTGCTTTGCTAAATGGAGTGTCCCTGCAGGCCCTCTTAATACACGCAGGCAGCCTTCCTCCTTTTCATAGCATATCCACGCGAACATGCCCCCCTTTCCTGTGCCTTGTGATCCTTTCTTCTATTGTCTGCCACAGCAGCTCCAACGTCTCTACTTCCCATTGCCTTGTCTAAGCATCCAAGAGTCATCCCGGCAACTTGTTAGCACAGTCTCCCAGGGTCCTCTTCTATATCGTGGGAGAAATAAATCCTGGATCACAGGCTAATGCTCTCATTTTGATCAATTCTCCCTTATCCGACTTCACGTTTTATCACCCCTTGATTCAACACCCTCAGGATCCAATTCCGTACACGCTATCCGGGATCTGCAGGTATGTAAATAGCCAAGTCCTGCAGTGCCTTTTTTCCCCTCAGCAGACCAAGCATCTCACTGGCCAATTTATGTCATGATTTGACAATAATTATGGGTCTGGTGGCCAAGTGAGGGATGGAGTTTTATCCTGAGGGCTGCACATGGTATCATGCAGATAGAGGTCACTGCATTGTCTTCAAGCAAAGGAGGGAGCACTTGTCTTTCTTTTTTTTTTTAAGATTTTATTTATTTCATTTTTTTTAGGAAGAAAAGAGAGCAGGGAGAGGAAGAGAGAGAATCTCAAGCAGACTCCCCATGCTAAGCACGAAGCCCAATGCGGGGCTCGATCTCATGACCCCGAGATCATGACCTGAGCTGAAATCACAAGTTGGACGCTTAACCGACTGAGCCGCCCAGTGTGCCATCTCTGCAAGTTGGAGGGTGCAGGGAAAAGGACAGTTTCAAGCTTCTCGAGTGCAATGACACAGATATCACTGTCTCAAGTCTCAAAGTCCCACTCTAGCCAAATCAGGGTCCTGACTTTGGCATAGAAGACTTGCCAACCTTTAGAATTTCACCTTCTCTGGAGTCCCACCACCCCAGGCCAGGCCTGCTCCTCAGCTTTGTCTGCTCTCCAGCTATGAGAAACTCGGGGTCTCTTAGGCTACCAAGGAGACCTTCTTGTTGTCACACATGGCCCCAAATTGGTGATGAGTCACCTTCAGCCTTTTGTTGTCCTTCTCCAATGCATTGATAGCACTTACCAACATCCACCTGATTCTATATTCCTTATATTCACCACTTCCCCTGTACCTTCCAAACATCTGAGCTAGGGCACCAGCTAGTGTGTTCCTAGCTCGTGACACCTCATCCCAGTTTTAATCATTTTACCTACTGTATGCCCCAGGGTCCTCCTTGCCAGCAGGCCAGTGAGTGATCTAGTTCCAAAATAGCATTTAAGAGACTGCTTCCTAGGACCATGTTTGCTATCACCTGGCTCGGGTCAAAGATTTGCATGCAGCAGTCTTATTGAAGGGTGTGCTCAGCAACAAAACCCCTGCAGAAATGAAGGAAGCAAGGGGAGCAGAGAGCAGTTGAACTGCCCGGCCTTGGTGACGCAAACGTCAGCCAAGCCCGTACAGAGCTCGGCAAGTAGGAGAGCCTTTCACACTTGTCCCTCAGTGTGGCAAGGCAGACTGGCCTTTGTACTTCTGGGTCACTAGTCACTGAATGTGGTTAGGGCACAAACTCGGTGAGGCAGCCCCTGTGGCTTTTGGAGAGGAATGCAGCCCCAGGGCACTAGTGGCCAGAGCTGAGAAGTTGGGGGAATGAGCTCCTCTGCCCAGAAGGGGGATCTAGGTGGTGCGCCTCCCCTTCCACCATACCTTCCCTTGCATTAAGGCATTGAAGGATATTTTTTCCAATTGCAAAAGAAAGAGACTGGCAGATTGATAAACATAACACCCAGATCACAGTGGTGTGAGGGATTAAACTCAGAAAAGAATGAAGAACTGAGAGATAGAAGACAGATCTGGCAAATTTTGGTGAGGAGAGAGATGAGAAACATCATGGATCCTACAGTGTTGCCTTTAGGGTACTCCAGCTTGGGCAGTCCCATGGCCAAGGGATGATGTAAGAGCTCGAGGCTCTCAGAAAGGAGAAGGTACAGAAAAATGAGAGAGAGAGGGAGACAAAGAAGAGGATGGAAAGCTGTCCAACATGGCAAGCTATGTGACAAGCTTTAAGTCTATTATTATATATTACATATCTTCATTTGTAGCCAAGAAGGGAAGGGAGTCAAAGAAAAGAAGGTACATGTTTCCTGCAGACAAATGTACTTATATGACCTATGTCCTAACTTTCTGGAGCCAAACTTACTCCAGAGGAACACGTCTTCATTTTTAATGTTCTTATGTCTTCCTTCTTTCTTTTCACATGTCTATAAATTTTTTTTAAGATCCCAGGCTTGCTCCTGGCTCTAAGGATGCAGAGATGGAGCTGCTGCCCCACAAGGGCCCCACAGCCACGTAGGAAAGACTGCATGTGAGCAAATAAATCACTGTACGGTGTGGTAAGTGCTAAAGTGGGTGAACACGCAGAGCACCTTGGAGCAGAGGGGAGGAGAAGCCTGCCCGCTGCACAGAGTGATCTAGTGGACGCCACTGAACCATCTCGAAGGTGTTGACTGAACCAACCAAATTCACGGGTCATGGCTTTGTCATCTTCTGTCTTATTTTCCACTCTGTTGCTTTGAGCCACTTCAAGAACAGTGTTATGCTCTACTTCAAATGCCTTCTCTGATGCCTTATCCCTTAATAGGGGAACAAGAACTTCTGAAAAGAATAAACATCCTTGCCATACACAAATACCCTTTACATAAAATTCTAATATAAATGACTTCTGTGTATATTTCTACACTGATGAGGATTCTGATTTAATTCAACTCAGATCTCAGATTTTCAAATTGGTGGAATGAGAAACAGAGAGGGGGACCCTAAAAGTGAACAGTGAGCAAGGTAAAATGAATAGCAGGACCAGAATAGAAATTTTTATATTATAGCCTTGGAAGAATCCAAAGAAACTAACTTGAACCATTGAGTTTCACTTTGGTATTTTTTAGATTGGCTGGAATAAAAGACACATTAGGGTCTAAGAGAGCCAGGTCCACGTGATCTACCATAGTCAAATGCATTCTGGAATGCAACTTGAGAAAAGCTCTATGGAAACATGTTATTCTGAGGATAAGGTTTCTGTGTCAGTTAGGAGGCCAATTATATGCAAGTAACAGAAATTAGGCCACAGTGATGTTAACACATCGGGGCTTCTTGTTCTCTCTGCACATGGACGTCAGGTGACCTCTGTAATCCCTGCCATCATGTCCTTTCTCACAACAGAAGAAAAGCAAAGGGTTGTACTAGGCACCCCATTCCTTCAGAAAAGCAAATGATTCCCTTAAAGTGTCCAAGGCAGAATCCTATGCAAGTCTGTGGCCATAACTGGGCCTCACAGCCATCCGTAGTTGCAAAGAAGGCTCAGGGTAGATGAATATTTCCACATCCAGGCTCCATATTGAGAAGTACCAAGGGAAAATGGGGGCGGTAACATGTTGGAAAGAGCCAATTAACAGTATCAGCCACAGTTCTCATGGGTAAAGTGAAGACATTAGGATAAAATTTTGAGAAACACCTATTCAACCATGGTCAGCTAAGGTGTTTAAATAAAGGTTATAAGACATTCTTTTTTTTTTTTTTATGTTATGTCAGTCACCATACAGCACATCATTAGTTTTTGATGTAGTGTTCCATGATTCATTGTTTGCATATAACACCCAGTGCTCCATGCAATATGTGCCCTCCTTAATACCTATCACTGGACTAACCCAACCCGCCAACCCCCTCCCCTCTAGAACCCTCAGTTTGTTTCTCGGAGTCCATAGTCTTTCATGGTTCATATAAGACATATTCTATCTCAAACATTCAAGTTACTGAACATTTCTGGGAACAAGTAGGATCCCGAAGCATGGAATCTGTAGGAAAGACCATACATAAGAAGAAAAATTTACTAACTTTATGGATATACATATTAACCCTGAAACAAAAATTAAGTAGTTTCCTGCTGAAATTTCCAAAAAGGAGCCTCCTGAAAAAGTTTCTAGAGAGAAAGGAAAAGCTCATGGAATTAATTGCACATGATCAAGTAATACCGCTCGTACAAGACCTTCTCTTGTGATTAGACCCTTATCCTAACTCAATTGAAGCCTGTGAGTATTAACTTTAAGCCTTGGAAGGTAAACGTATTATTGTGTTGCACTTAGAATTTAGCTGCAAGTGTGTTTTAATTGTAAGAAGAACAATTGGTTTTTAACAATAGCACTGAAAAGACGGACGAGTTAACATCAACGCCTTCCTGCTGTTCTTGGTGAGATCCATGACCACTCTCAGGTTGCCCGTGAGAGTAAATCTCCCCACAGGATGCTCCGGGAGGTTCTCTCCACGGTGCTCTTCAGGGCTGCCTGAAATGACAGGATGCATGCTCTGGCCCATGCGGTGGTGGTCACACCAGCTAGAATCTGAAGTCAGAACTGCTGTTCTTTTCTCCTTTTTTTGCATTTTTTTCTTCATTTAAATTCAATTTCATTAACATATATTGTATTATTAGTTTCAGGGGTAGAATTTAGTGATTCACCAGTTGCATATAACCCCCAGTGCTCATTACATCACATGCCTTCCTTAATGCCCATCACCCAGTTACCCCATCACCCCGGGCCCCCTCCCCTTCAGCAACCCTCAGTGTGTTTCCTAGAGTTCAGCGTCTCTTATGTTCTTTTCTAACCAAATGGAACTGACAGACCCATAGCAACTCAGGTACTCATGGGAGCCTAAACAATGCCAACCCATCTTCCTCCACCATCAGGATTTACCATCCGCTGTCTGGATTTGTGAGACCTATAACCCTTGCCCTACACTGGACCAGGGGCTCCCATTTTCTTTTTTTCTCCACCTCTACGGAGTTGCAAAGCAATATCAAAGTTTTCTTTTGTTCACTGAGGAATGTCCCCCTATTTGTTTAGAGCACTTGCTTCTCATACTCTCTGTGCAGAAGGAAAGATGTCACAGCAACATTAGATCGTTGTGACAGTTTCTAAATACTTTCACTTTCTGCACTGGTCTCATGTGAACAGAGTTCACACAATGGTCCACGGACACATTTTTAGTGGCACTGGTTCGGAGAAAAGGAACCTGCTCTTAGTTTCTCTTTGGAACTGACATTTAGTCTCTAACCACATAATAATAACAAGATCATTAACATTCTCTTAATTTTGTCTGCTAGATCCATTCTTTCATTTTATGAGCACTATAATATTTATGAAGCTTTCCTCTTAAGACCAACCTCTTAAAATCCCTACGTTCTCCAGCTTCTAATTCTCTCATTCAAGTATAACCCTTAAAGGTGGTGAAAGAATGCTCTAGCTGTATCTATACAGAGAACAATCTGGAATCACAATTAAACACCACTCTGCTGGGGCTCCCTATTAGCTAACTGCTTCCAGAGCAGAAAAGAGTCCTTACATTAGACAACTTGTTGATACAAGCCAAAGGCTGACTGAATATCACGGGTGTATGAATCAATTCATACAGCTGTAAAAAGTATTCTGATGCATGTTCTGTGGCTAATTTGTAATTGAAAATCCATTAACAGCACAAATGGAGATGAATATTGCCAACATGGAATGAGCAGGTGTGCCAAAATAGGGATTGAAATACATTCTGAAAGTGAGGTAAAGTACTTCCTGTAAAGGTGTCCAACTTTTTCTCTCCTCCACTAAAAGACAGTGAAGATAATTTGGATCATTCTGAGATAAATCTGTTGACAGGGATTCTAACAAGATGAATGAAAGTAGAGAAAGAAGAATTTGGCCTCACAGCAGGGTCTTAAAAAGGAAGGGTGGAGGTGCCTGGGTGGTTCAGTCGTTAAGCATCTGCCTTCAGCAGGGAGCCTGCTTCTCCCTCTCCCGCTCCCCCTGTTTGTGTTCCTGCTCTCGCTGTCTCGCTCTCTGTCAAATAAATAAAATCTTTTTTTAAAAAAAGGAAGTGTGAATTTGCAAGCTGCAAACAAACATCCAGTCCATTTCAGAGGCGATTCCAACCTGGACTCAAAAAAATTCGTTGAAAGGACTTGAAATGCTGATGTTGCAAAAGCCAGCTAAGCAAAGAGGAAAGGGCAAGAGGAATAGTGTCACGTGACCAAAATTAGAATCCATTCAGCAAGATATGGAGCAAAAATTTGTTTTCCTTCCAAAGTGCCTTTACGGTCAGAATGAGGGCATGTTTGCCGTGTCTGTAAGCATGATTGTTCTCCAGTGATCCGATCTAGGAAAAAAAGATGCTGGAGAGAACTGCAGTATTGTGCATTAGGGAAGTGACATTCATACTGCCATCTTCATTTCAATTCATTCTGTGAGACTTACCATTCCGAGGATCTGATTTCCACACCACAATATGAATATTCAAAACGCTACTTTACATATCACATACAGTTTGGATTTGAATGATTTCTCCCCAGACTGGAGGGATTTCTCTCAAGCAAATCTATGTGTGTTTTTTAGATATTTTCATTAAAAAAAAATAGTTTAGAAAGAACTTTTTTTTTTTTTTAAAGATTTTATTTATTTATTTGACAGAGAGAGAGAAAGCACAAGTAGGCAGAGAAGCAGGCAGAGGGAGAGGGAGAAGCAGGCTCCCTGCTCAGGACGTGGAGCTCGATCCCAGGACCCTGGGATCATGACCTGAGCCGAAGGCAGCCGCTTAACTGACTGAGCCACCCAGGCGCCCCTAGAAAGAACTTTTTAAAGTAACTCAAGAAAGAAGTATGAACTAGATCTGAACGTTTTTCTGCTCTCTCAGATTTTTTAAATAGCCAACCTAACGTTTTCCAAACTTTAGACATCCATTCACTTAAACCCCAGAATCATTAAAAGAAAAATGAAATTCAGATGTTGAAATTAGAATTTGGAGATGAAAACGCAGAGAATAAATTAAAAGTGAAAGTGACAAAAACCATTAGTACCAAGCCTATGAGCAGGATATGATGTGTTATTGAAATAAGGCTAAATATTCAGTTAATTAACTGGAATGCTCAGGACACGAGAGATTCTAGTTAACTTCAATTTTCTAGATAATCGAAACATTCCCTAAAAATCTCTTCCCTCTGTGTCCATCTCTTAAAGTACCTTGAAATTGTAACTAAGTATTAACTCAGACTGTACAGAGATAAAGAAATACAGAAGATTTGGGTTGAGCAAGATGTTTTTCCATAGGATAATACCTGTCTATGTTTAAATATAACCACATCATCTAGTATGAAATTATATATGGAAGGTCAGGGTAAGGGAGAACCTACCATTTACTTGGTGTTTATGATGAGCTTGCTGGGTACCTTGAAAAGTACCTTCATAATTTAACTCATTTACCATTCCAGGAAATCTTTGAAAGAGATTTTTCCAAATAAAAAACCATAGTTCAGAAAGGTTAATAAATGTTCCCCAAAATCACACAGCCAGTAATTGACAAAACTGAGACTAACTCAGGTCTGCCTGATTCCAAACTCATGCCCTTTCCATCATACCGCTGTGACCTAGGCTGTCCACCTAGTTCCACCATCACTGGGGCTATCAGGCCTGGGACTACATATTTTACCTCTAGTGGCCTTGATTCATGAATCTATAAAATTAGAGTGTTGCTATCTGTAGCAGAAACTATTCGTCATCCCTCACTTTTTTTCATTGTATTAGAATTCTAATTTTTAGCTAGGTACATGGCATAAATGTGATGTTTCCCCTGTTCCTTTGCAGCTAGCTACGGCCGTGTGACTAAGACCTGTAACTACATAATGACCAACGGGATGCAGCAGAAGCGATGGATGCAACTTCCAGTCAGTCAGGTTCGTAAAGGAACGGATTATGCCCTTCTTGACCCCTTTACTTCTCGAGAACTGGAAGGCAGGGATGAAGGCAAACAAGCACACTATCCTAGCATTAGTGTGGCAATAAAAGAGGAGGAACCTCGGTCCCCAAGAGCAGAGAATACCAAAGCTGTTGGTGCTGCTTCTCTTGGGAACTATATGTGAGGGACAAACAAATCTCTGTCTTATTTAAGCTCATCACATCTGAATCTAAACCTAAATACTTCCAGTCACTTCCAACTCCAGATCCTAAAATTGCAAATTTTCAGTGGAAGTTTTGTCATCAACGGGAAATGGGTGTGTTTGGTAATTAGGTAAATGAATAAATAAGCAAGAATTATTTTTGTTGGACTGGAGAAGTCATTTGATTTTTCTCCTGAAAGTGGCAAATAGAAATAAAACTTCATGGTTTACTTCCGCTTAATCAAAAGTTTACTCTATGGGGCGCCGGGGTGGCATAGTGGTTAAGCATCTGACTCTTTGTTTCAACTCAGGGCATGGTCTCAGGGTCATGAGATGGAGCACCGCATCAGGCTCCGAGCTCAGGAGGGAGTCTGCTTCTCTTCTCCTTCCCTTTGTTCCTCCCCCTGCTCTCTCGCTCTCCCTCTCTCTCTCAAATAAATAAATAAATCTTTAAAAAATAGTTTACTAATTCTGTACAACTTTCTATGAAGTAAGAATGATCAATTTCATGTTGCCTACAAGGGGTGCTTTTTAAAAGTATTAAGTGACCTAATTACTGAAAGGGTTCCTATGGGTCATTTATTATAAGGCTCATTAAGGGCAAGGTTTTTTTGATATAGTCATTTAACCCATTAGATCCAAACCAGGATGAAAATGTAAATCATACATGTTGAACTACATCTGATTTTTTTATTCCAAGTATTTTATATTTAACTGCAAAAATCCCTGTTCTAGCCATCTTAAATTCCATGTATGTGAATTTAAGACACACACAAACACACACACACCATGAGGAAATAAAACGTCTCATAACCAGAACTCCAAAGCCATGGACTTAATGATCTAACTGGAAAGCAAAGCAAATCAATCTTCCATAATGGAGCTAAGAAAATAAGAAGAACAAGATGCTGTAGGGGAAGGATGGTTAAATTACAAGTGCAGCATTTGATTTAACCAAGATGAGATTTGGAACGGTTGTATGGTTGCAACTGAAGCTCTTGAAGACAGAGAAGATTGAGTTGGAAATCATGCCAGGAAGATATTATTGTCTTCCCTCTGTTGGTAGAAGAAACTCTGGGAGGGAATAAATTTCCCACAAAGCATAACTTGAACCAAACCATCAGTCAAGGTAAATGCAGAGCAACATCTCAACTCAACAGCTCTATTGAAGCTGACTGGCTCTGCTGCCCTGTTGGGCTATCAGCTACAGCTCCACGAATTGGGGAAGCATTCTGTTAAAGGTAGAACAGATGGACAGTCCACTTCCCTCTAGAGGACCTGAACTACCCCCCCACACACACTTCCACAATGCCATTGCCAAAACAGTCATTCAATCATTAGTTCAATAAATATTTACTGAGTATCTGCCCTGGGCCATGCACTGTTCTGGGAGCTAGAGATAGAGCAGGAAGCAAAACAGACATGATCTCTGTTCTCAGGAAGCTTACATTATTGGGAGAAGGCAGAGAGAGTTAATAAATGAATAAATAAAGAGCGTGTCAGGTGCCAGTAAGTACTATAAAGAAAATTAAGCAGAGAAGAAAAGTAAGAACGTATGGAGAGAGCAGGGTGCTGTTTCTTAGAAGGTGGTCAGAGACGGCTGTCTTTAAGAGACAACGTTGAGGCAAGAACTGCATGAAGATATTTGAGATAAATGCACTGGGAAAAAAAAGACATGGTTCTAAGACCCTAAACCTGAAACTGGTCCAATGTGTTCAAGGAAGAGCAAGATGGCCAGTCTGGCACTTGGAGCTGAGTGAAGAAAGGGGAGGGGAAGGGTAGTGAGAATGCAGCCAGATAGTAAAGGACATTGAAGGCTCAGGGAAAGGACTTGGATTCCACCCTGATAGAAGACATTGGTTGGGGATGGGGAGGTGAACAGAGAAGAAACCTGAACTCCTTATATTCTAGAAGGATCGCTCTGACTATTGAGTGGAGATTAAACTAGGTTGACAAGGGTGGAAACAGGTTATCACAACAATCAGGTGGGGAGTAACAACAAATGAAACAGTGGGGATAGGAGTTGGGGGTGGTGAACAGTGGTTGGTTCTGGGACGCATTTCCTAATTAAAACTAACTCTATATTCCAGTGGGTATAGTTGTCATTTCCTGAGATGGGGAAGTTGGTGAGGGAAAACAGCTTAAAGGTGAGACCACATGTTCAGTTTTAGATATGTTACATTTGAGACAATTATCAGACATCCAGGTGGAGACAGAAAACAGATAACCAAATATTCAACTCAGCGTTCAGAGGAAAGATTAGGACCAGATAGATGGTTTGGGGAGTCAGGACAGCACCTCTAGTGGATGAGAACATGCAGGAAGCTGATAAGATAGAAAAGAGAAGCAGTTTGAAGACTGAGTTTTAGAAGTCATGGTAATGGGGCGCCTGGGTGGCTCAGTCCGTTAAGTGGCTGCTTTCGGCTCAGGTCATGATCCTGGGGTCTTGGGATCGAGCCCCACATCCGGCTCCCTGCTCAGCGGAGAGCCTGTTTCTCCCTCTCCATCTGCCTGTCACTCTGCCTACTTGTGCTCTCTCTCTGTCAAATAAATAAATAAAATCTTTAAAAAAAAAAAAAAAAATAGAAGTCATGGTAATGATGAATGTGGCAGAGACTTCTAGTCGCCTTTCCATATCACCTTACCCTTCTTCCTAATAAAAGAACTTTGGCCCCCAATGTTTATAGCAGCAATGTCCACAATAGCCAAACTATGGAAAGAGCCCAGATGTCCATTAACAGGTGAATGGATGAAGAAGATGTGGTGTGTGTGTATATATATATATATATACACACACACAGTATACACACACACACACATACAAACACAATGGAATATTACTCAGCCATCAAAAGAATGAAATCTTGCCATTTGCAACAACATGGTTGGAACTAGAGGGTATTATGCTAAATGAAGTCAGTCAGTCAGAGAAAGACAAATACCATATGATATGATTTCACTCATATGTGGAATTTAAGAAACAAAACAGATGAACATAGGGGAAAGGAAGGAAAAATAAAATAAGATGAAAATAGAGAAGGAAGCAAACCATAAGAGATGCCGAACTTCAGGGAACAAACTGAGGGTTGCTGGAGGGGAGGGGGGTTGGGGGATGGGGTGACTGGGTGACAGGCATTAAGGAGCACACGTGATGTAATGAGCACTGGGTGTTGTATGCAACTGATGACTCACTGAATTCTACCCCTGAAACCAGTAATACATTATGTTGACTAAATTGAATTTAAATAAGAATTTTTAAAAAAGAACCTTGATACTATCGGAAAGAGGCTATGCTCCAAGCTTCAAACAAAAACAAAAACACGTCCCAGATCCCCTCATAGAAAGGTACAATGTATGACTTACGAATGAAAGTCACCTTGCAAAAGAGGTTGACTCAGCTGGAAACAACACCATTTTGTGCTTCTCCTTTCCCTTCCTCCCCACCTGGAACCAGAGATAACCAGAGCTTCAAGAGTCATTTTAATTCCATGAGGAAGCACAGAGAATAGAAGCCATGTACTAGGGAAGGTGGAGTCGACAGAAGGAGGCTGGGACACTGATGATATGTGAAGCCACTCACCAACCCTGGATTATCTTCCCATGGGACTCATGTTATGTGAGAGAGAAACACTTATATTGTTTAAGTCACTGTGTTTATGAACTCTCTTATTAGCAGCCAAACATAACCCCAAACTGATATGAGGATGGGGCAGTAAAGGACGCTGAGCATTGACCAGGGGTAACAGAATAGAGACAGAGTAGGGTCCTAGAGACTTAGTGGGGGAAAAGAATGTTTTCACAAGGGAAAATGAGTCAAATCCTGCTAATAGCCTGAGTAAGCAGAGGACAAAGATCTCACCGTTGGCTTTGGTAACACAAAGACTCTTGGTGAGGTTGGCAAAAATGATCTTGCTGAGAGGTGATAGTAAAAGTCTCACTAGAGGAGATTCAAGAGAAAATAAGAACAGGGGCACCTGGGTGGCTCAGTTGGTTGAGTGGCCGACTGTTGATTTTGGCTCAGGTCTTGATCTCCAGGTCCTGGGATCAAGCCCTGGGTCTGGCTCCATGCTCAGTGCAGAGTCTGCTTCTCTCTCTCTCTCTCTCTCTTCCTCTGCTCTTCCCTCTGCTTATGCTCTCTCTCTCTCCCAAATAAATAAATCCTTAAAAAAAAAAGAAAGAAAAAGAAAAAATAAGAGCAGAGGAAGAGGGCACAGACAACTCTTGGGTTTGGCCATTAAGGAAGGAAATAAAGGGTGTATTAGCTGGAGAAAAGATATGGGGATCAGAGAGGGTAATTTTAAGATTACCGTGTTTTGGATGATGGTCAGAATGATCCAGTGGCAAGGGACAAGAGATAACACAGGAAGGGAGCATACACAAGCGTCGGAGTGGTGTCCTTGACCAGGAGCGAAGGGTGGGACCCATAGCCCCCGTCCATGCTTGGCAAAGAGGCACATCTCTCCCTTCCTCTGCCTCAGTTGCTAAATTCTTCTCTATGTCTGATACACAGAAGGAACCCTCCAGCACACACTCATCTCTCCCTTTTCAGAATATCCACTGTGCCAACAATCACACACCAAATCCACCCGGCTTGGCAGACTAAGACCTGGGTTTGAATCCCTACCCCGCCACTACTGGCTAGGTCCTCAGATGAGTGCTTAGCCTCCCCAAGCCTGCTCGGCCGTATAACTGCCCCTCGGGGTGACGGAGATGAAAATCAAAGACTCGTGTGCCAAAGCACCCAGTAACACCGCGGTGCAGTGTTCGCTACCGCCATCATTAATTACTCTTCTTCACGTGCATTTTTCAGAGCGGGCTTTCCGGGTGTAGCGCGGGAGCCAGAGTGGGAAAGCGTATTTCTGTCTGTGAACACAGGAAATTTCCATGTACCGAAGAGATTTTTTTTTATGGCTTCATAATTTTTTTAAGTGATCTGGTCAGATAAAGATAACTGGTTCTTTCCCTATTCTATTTTAGAGGAAACGAGAGCAGGGACTTTGCCCTTTTAAATGTTTCATTAAGCAAGATGTGTGCCCGCCCTACACAACCTTTGTAATAACTGCCGAGGCGCTCCCGGGGGGAGGAGTTCACCCTACCTGAGCACACTTGAATCTATGTTCTTTCCTGGGGCAAAGCCCTGCCTGATACATTAATCACCCGAACCGGTAGCAAGTGATTTTCTGTGCCTTTATCGTGTCACCTCCCAGCCCCTGCGCCAGCATATGGTCTATTATGTGCAAATGATTAAACAGATTTTCTGCCATGGGTAAAAAATATATTTCCCACAGGATATAGCAAAGGCCCTGTAAGTCTATCCCAGAACAGTGAGCCTAGAATTCTAAGTGACTCAGCGGGGGGGGTAGAAGAAAAAGCCCTTACGCTGATGGGTCCATAACTTGTGGTTTCTACTGGCTAAAAGAAAATGTATGCAGCGCGTTATTCCTCCTGGATGAAATGAAGGTCAGAGAACTGAATTCATAAATAACCTTCAGCGTCAGAGGCTTTGCGCATGCTGCCCTTCCCTCCGTCCAGCACACACACCTTACCTGTTCACCTAGGTATCTTCAACTCTTGCTGCAATACTCTGCTCATGAGTCACCTGCTCCAAATAATGAAGGCGTCATCTGCACACTCTCCCTTGGTGAGAACAGTAAATACTTTCTCCGATGATTTCCGAAGCTCTGGGGGCTTATCACTATCAAACCATTTATCACACTGCATTATAATTTTGCATTTACTAGTCTATTTCTCTCTCTCACACACACACACACACACAGATGCACCACACCTTATGTGTTCCCTGAAGGTTTTTTCATCTCTGAAACTTCAATGTCTAGTACAGGGTAAATATTCTATAAATAGCTGCTGAATTAATCTCCAATTCACTAAAGTGTCCTTTTAAGAAGTTTAACATAACATTGGCAACATTCAAGAACTTTTTCAATTATTAAATATATTTGAAACAAGTACACTTTATATATTACACACACACACACACACACACACCATAAGATACCAAAATGGTACAGAAAAATACACCAAAATGATACAGTATCTCTGGGAGGTAAAGTTCTTTTCTTTTCTTCTTTGATTTTGTTGAGTTGACCAAAAGCTCAACAATAAACATACTACTTTCAAAATTTTTTAAATAATAATAAATTTAAGATATTTGGTCTTATTTGATAATAATGACAAGGTACTAACTGACTGACCAGTAGGATATCTGCGTGGCAGCATATTGTCTAGGAAACTCTCCAGCTTTTTATAATTTTCTCAAACTTTTGGAGACTCTGTTTCATCTATAAAATATGTGAATTAAATAAATTGTTGCATGGATTAAATAAAACCACACATTCAAATGTCTTTCTAGTACTTGATACATAGTAGGTGTTTAATTAAAAAAGGTAGTTCAGTTTGTCGTGTTGCTTCTAGAAATGTAGTCTATAGTCAGGGAACAAAAATTTCTATTTAGTCAAAATAGAGACACAACTGTTCTCCACCAGCATGATAGCTTCAACTTCTCAGTGTAACACGGGGCTGCTCCAGACCAGCTTTCAGGGAAGTAGTTATGAGGCAGGTAAAGAAATGCCTGGGAAGCTAGGTTTCCCCCCCACCCAGAGACTGACAAAACTGAGATACATAGAAACAGCTAGAAATAAGGAAGAAAAGCAGCAACTCCCAGAAATTGCAGTTCCCAGGGACCTGCTTGGCGTACCAGCCCACCAGTGTTCAACCCTGAGGAAACCAACAGCAGCAGAACTGCAAAAGATCCCTGGCAGATTTCACCGGCTTTAGCCCCACAGGTATTTGAATCGCCAATGCCAGCTACACGAGTCCCTCTCTGCTCTCTCCCTGCTTTGTCTCCACCAGAGCCTGGGGAGCACCCCAGGAACCATCCCTGGTGGATCTGGAGGTGCTGCTGAGAACCTCAAGAACATTTGCTGCCTCTGAGAAGCCTCGGCAGAGCTCGCCAAGGACCATACAGTTGTTGATGCTAGAGACCCCAGTAGCTGGAGTAAATGAGCCACCGGTCCCCTCCAGATCTGGTGTTGCCACACTCCCCTGCCCTGAACACCCTGCACCATTAGACTCAGGGTCACAGCATGCTTTGTCATGCATGCCCCCATCCACAGGTGAAGTCAGCCTTTCCTGAAGTCAACCCATAAAGTCTGGAAGAGGTGACTCCTTCTTCAAACATACAGACAGCTACGCAAGGCTACAAAGATTACAAAGAGTCAGGGAAACATAACCCCACCAGAAGAATACAGTAATCGGCCCAAAGATAGGGAGATACAGGAATTGCCCAAAAGAGAATTCAAAGTCATTATAAAAAGGATGCTCAGAGAGCTACGAAAGAACACAGATAAACAATGTAACAAGAGCAGGAAAACAATACAAGAACAAAATAAGTTCAATGAAGAGATAGGAAACATAAAAAAGAATCAAACAGAAATTTTGGAGCTGAAGAATACACTGACTGAATGGAAGGATTAAATAGAGAGCTTCAGTGCAAACTGGGCTAAGCAAAAGAAAGAATCCATGAGCTCAAAGACATATCTTCAAATTATCCAGTCGGAGGAGCAAAAAGAAAAAAGAATGAAAAGCAATGAAGAAAGCCTACAGGTCTTAGGGGCCATGACTAAAAGGAACAATATACACATCATTGGAGTCCCTGAAAGAGAAGAGAGGGAAGAAGGGATAGAAAACATGTTTAAAGCAGCAATGGTTGAGAACTTCCCAAATGTGGGGAGAGATTGGGACATCTGAGCTCATGAAGCTAGTAAGTCATCCCCAGAATCTCAATCCAAAACAATATTCTGCAAGACACATTAGAATAACATTGTTTAAAATCAAAAACAAAGAGAAAATTTTAAGAGCAACACGAGAGAAAAGTTTTCCGTCATAAAAGGGAACCCCCATAAGACTGTTATCAGATTTCTCAGCACAGACCTTGCCAGCCAGGAGGGAGTGGCAGGATATATTCAAAGTGCTGAAAGATGGAACGTCTGACTGACTCAGTCAGTGGAACGTGCGACTCTTGATCTCACAGTTTGAGTTCAAGCCCCACGATGGATGTAGAGATGACTTAAAAATAAAACCTCTAAGGGGCGCCTGGGTGGCTCAGTTGGTTAAGCGACTGCCTTCAGCTCAGGTCATGATCCTGGAGTCCTGGGATCGAGTCCCGCATTGGGCTACCTGCTCAGCGGGGAGTCTGCTTCTCCCTCTGACCCTCCCCCCGTCTCATGCTGTCTCTCTCTATCTCATTCTCTCTCTCAAATAAATAAATAAAATCTTTAAAAAAAATAAATAAAAAATAAAAATAAAACCTCTAAAAAAAAAAGGTACTGAAAGAAAGAAACTGCCAACCAAAAATGCTTTACCCAGCAAAGTTGTCCTTCAGAAATGAAGGTCAGATAAAGAATTCCCCAAACCATAGATGGAGTTTATCAACACTAGACCTGCCTCACAAAAATGCTGAAGGAAATTTTTCAAGCTGAAATGAATGAACACTAACTAGTAACCTAAACACATATGAGTAAACAACACACTGGTAAAGGCAAGCATAGGTAAACCTCAGAGATACTGCAGGCTTGGTTCCAGACTACTTCAATAAAACAAGTCAAATGAATGTTTTGGTTTCCCAGTGCATATAAAAGTTATGTTCACACTATTCTGTAGTCCATTAAGTGTGCAATAGCATCATGTCTAAAAACACAGTGTACATATCTTAATCTAAAAATACTGCTAAAAATGCTAACCATCATCTCAGCTTTCAGCAAGTTGTATTCACTGATCACAATCACCATAAGAGGTATAAGAATAATGAAAAAGTTGGAAATATTGTGGGAGAATTACCAAAATGTGACACAAAGACACAAAGCGAGCAAATGTTATTGGAAAAATGGTGCTGACAGACTTGCTCAAGGCAGGGTTGCCACAAACCTTTAATTTGTAAAAAAATATATATATATAGTATCTGTCATGCACAATAAAGCTAAGGGCAATTAAACGAAGTCTGTCTGTAAATAGTCAGATTCAGAAGACTCTAATATTGTCATTGTAAAGGTGTGTTAACCATTTAATTCTAGTATAAAAGTTAAGGACTAAAGTATTAAGAGCTATAGCTACAACAATTTGTTAATGGATACACAATATAAAAAATGCAAAGTGTGACTACAAAAATATAAAATGTGGGTGAGGGGAAATAAAGGGCACATATTTTTGTATGAGATCAAAGTTATGAGCTTAAAATGGACCCTTACACCTCTAAAGTGTTTCAAGTAAGCCTCAGGGTAACCACAAAACAAAAACTTATAGTATAAACATGAAAGATAAATCAAAGTATGCCACTCTGGAGAATCATCAATTCACAAAGCAAAAGAAGAAGAAGGAAACAAAGGAACTACAAAATAGCCAGATAACAATTAACAAGATGGCAGATCTTCATGTAGAAATTATTACTTGAAATGTAAATAGATTAAATGTTCCAATCAAAAGACATAGAGTGGCTATATAGATTTCTTTAAATGCAATATATGCTGCCTGCAAGATTCACATCAGCTTCAAGGACACACATAGGCTCAAAGAGAAAGGATGGGAAAATATATTCTGCACAAGCAAGTGGAAACCAAAAAAGAACAGGGGTAGCTATTGTTCTATCAGACAAAAAAATACTTTAAGTCCAAAACTGTAACAAGAGACAAAGAAGGTCATTATATAATGATAAAGGGGTCAATTCACCAAGAGGATATAACAATGTTGAATATATATGCACCCAACATTGGAGCAGCTAAATATAAAAAGCAAATACAAACAGATCTGAAGTGAGAAAGAGACATCGATACAACACAAGTAGGGAAACTTAATGCCCCACTTTCAACAATGGATAGATCATCCAGACAGAAAATCAATAAGGAAATCTTGAACTTGAACTATACTTTAGACCAAATGGACCTAAGTGACACATGCAGAACATTCCATCAATAGCAACAGAATGCACATTCTTCTCAAGCACACATGGAACATTTTCCAGGATAGATCACATGTTAGGTCACAAAACAAGTCTCAGCAAATTTTAAAATATTGAAATTATACCAAGTATCTTTTCTGGCCAAAATAGTATAAAACTAGAAATCAATAACAGGAAGAAAACCAGAAAATTCACAAATATATGAAAATTAACAACACACTCTTGAACAACCAATGGAGCAAAAGAGAAATTTAAAAAATATATTGAAATAAAGGCAATGGAAATAATACATACCAAAATTTATGGGATACAGCAAAAGTGGTGCTATGAAGTAAGTTTTTTAGGGATAAATGCCTACATTAAGAAAAAAAGAAATATCTGGAGTAAACAATCTAACTTTACACCTCAATGAATTAGAAAAACAAGAATAAACTAAGCCCAAAGTTAGCAGAAGGGGGAAGATAACAAAGATCAGAGCAGGAATAAATGAAATGGAGATCAGAAAAACAACAGAAAAGATCAAAGAAACTAATAATCGTTTGAAGATATAAACAAAACTGACAAACCACTAGCTAGACTTACCAAAAAGAGAGAGACAACTTGATTAAATAAAATTGTAAATTAAAGAAGAGACAGTACAACTAACACCACCATGGAAATAAAAAAGATCATAAGAGGCTACTGTGAACAATTATAAACCAACAAATTGCACAACCTAGAAGAAATGGATGAATTCCTAGAAATACACAGTGATCCTTGAACACAGGTGTGAACTACATGAGTCTGCTTACACATGGGTTTTCTTTATACATACAATAGAGTACTATAACTGTATTTTCTCTTCCTTGTGATTTTCTTAATAACATTCTCTTTTCCCTAGCCTACTTTATTGTAAGAATACAGTATATAATGCATACAACATACAAAATATGTGTTAATTGACTGTTTATGTCACCAGTAAGGCTTCCAGTCAATAGCAAGCTATTAGTAGTTAACATTTGGGGGAGTCAAAAGTTATACATGGATTTTTTATTGTATGGGGGGTCAGTGTCCCTAACCCTTGTGTTGTTCAAGGGTCAAATGTACAACCTATCAAGTCTGAATCATGAGGATTAAAACATCTGAACAGACCATTAATAAATAAAGATATTTCATCAGTAATCAAAAACCTCCCAACAAAGAAAAGCCCAGGACCAGATGGTTTCACTTGTGAATTCTACCCAACTTTTACAGAAGAATTAACACCAATTCTCCTCAACCTCTTCCAGAAAACTGAAGAGGAGGGAACACTCCCAAACTGATTTTACAAGGTTAACATTACCTGATACCAAAGCCAGGAAAGGATACTATAAGAAAACTACAGGCCAATGTCCCTGATGAACATAGATGCAAAAATGCTCAACAAAATATTAACAAACTGAATTCAACAGACAATGAAAGGATCATATGCTATGATCAAGTAGGATTCATCCCTGGAATACAAGAATGGTTCAATATAAGCAAGTCAGTAGATGTGATACACCACATTAATAGAATGAAAGACAAAAATTGTGATTATCTCAATACATGTGGAAAAAAAGCATTTGATACAACTCAACACCCCCTCATGATGAAAACTTTCCACAGACCAGATATAGAAGAAACATGCCTCAACATAATAAAGGCCATATATGATAAACCCACAGCTAGCATTATACTCAACAGTGAGAGATGGAAAGCTTTTCCCCTAAGATCAGGAATAAAACAAGGGTGCCCACTTTGACTACTCCTATTTCACAGAGCACTGGATGTCTCAGTCAAAGCCTTTAGTTAAGAAAAAGAAATAAAAGACATCCAGTTGGTAAGGAAGAAGTAAAATAGTCTCTGTTTTCTGATGACATGATCTTATATATAGAAAATCCAAAAGATGCCACCAAAAAAAAAAAAAAAAAAAACCTTTTAGATCTAATAAATGAATCCTTTAAAGTTTCAGGGTAAAAAATCAACATACAAAAATCAGTTGCATTTCTATACACTAAAATGAACTACCTTAAAAAGAAATAAACAAAATAATCCTGTTCACAATAGCATTAAAAATAATAAAATACTTAGGGATAAATTTAACCAAAAAAAAAGGAACACCTATATACCAAAAACTATAAGACAATGAGGAAATAAGCTGAAGGAGGCACCAAAAAATGGGAAAATATTCCATGTCATGGATCAGAATATTATTAAAATGTCCATACTACCCAAAGCCATCTATAGATTTAATACAGTCTATATTAAAATTCCAATGCTATTTTATACAGAAATAGAAAAAAATCCTAAAATATGTGTGAAACCACAAAAGACCCCAAATAGCCAAAGCAATCCTGACAAAGAAGAACAAAGCAGGAGACATCACACTTCCTGATTTCAAGCTAAATTATAAAGCTATAGTAATTAAAACAACATGGTACTGGCATAAAAACAGACACATAGACCAATGGAAGAGAATTGAAAGCCCAAAAATAAACCCTCACGTATATGGTCAACTCATGTTTGACAAGGGATATAATGCCAAAAGCACAAGCAACAAAAGCAAAAATAAACAAGTGGGAATACACCGAACTAAAAAGCTTCTGCACAAAGTGTAAAGACAACCTACAGAATGGAAAAAAAATATTTGCAAGCCATATATCTGATAAGGAATAAAAATCCAAAATATCTAAAGAACTCATACAACTCAACAGAAAAACACAAAATCATCATCAACATCATCATCATCATCATCATCTTCTAATTTAAAAATAGGCAAAGGACCTGACCAGACATTTTTCCAAAGAAGATATACAAAAGGTCAACAGGTATATGGAAAGATGCTCAACATCACTAGTCACTAGGGAAATGCAAATTAAAACCACAGTGAAATATCACCTCATGTCTGTTAGAAAGGCCATCATCAAAAAGACAAGAGATAATAAATGCTGCCACGGGTGCTGTGAAAAGGGAACCCTTGTGCATTGCTGGTGAGATTGTAAATTGGTGCAGCCACTATGGAAAACAGTATGGAGACTTCTCAAATATTAAAAATAGAACTACCATATTATCTAGCAACTCCACTGCTCTTCACTTGGAATATATACAAAGGAAATGAAAACACTATCTCAAAAAGATATCTGCCCCTCTATGTTCATAGCAGCATTATTCACAGTAGCCAAGACATGGAAAAAACCCAAGTGTCCATTGATGGATGAATGGATAAAGAAGTTGTGAGATCTATATACAGCTATAGATATTCCATTGTGTGTGTGTATGTGTGTAATGGAATATTATTCAGCCATTTTAAAAAAGGAAATTCTCCACTTGCAGCAAGGCATCTAGACCTTGAAGGCATTACATTAGGTGAAATAAGGCAGATAGAGAAGAACAAATACTATATAATCTCACCTCTACATGGAATCTAAGAAAAACAGACAAACGAAGTGGGGGAAGCCCCACCAGACTCATAGGAAAAGAAATCAGTTTTTTTATCAGAGACATGGGTGGAAGGAGGGGAATTAGAACAAAGTGGTCAAAAGGTACAAACTTCTAGTAATAAGTAAGTCCTAGGGATGAATGTCCAATATGGTGACCATAACCAATACTACTGTGTGATAGAAAGTAGATCCTAAGAGTTCTCATCACAAGGAGAAATTTTTTTTTCTTTTCTTTTTATTGCACCTATATGAGATGGTAGGTTAACTAAACCCATTGTGGTAGTCATTTCACAATGTATGAAAATTAAACCATCATGCTGCACACTTAAGCTTATACAATGATGTATGTTGACTGTTTCTCAAAACCGGTTTAAGGGAGGAAAGGCAGAAATCTAGATTTTATGTAGTCTCTTAGTTTTTAATTCAGTTTCTAAAATCAAAAAATGTTATGTAAGTGAAACAAATCCCACATGTGGGCCCGAATTGTCTCATGAACTGTTGGCTTTCAACCTTTGATTTAATCCCTGGCTGGAGAGTTTTAAATAAAACTAAACATCCTAACCAAGACAAAACTGGGCTAGATTGACTGAAAATGTTCCATTCCAGGCAGTTTTCTTGGCCCCTTGGTCAACTGCTGGTCACCCCACTTTCTCGGAGACTTCCTGGGACCCCCACCGAGCGATGCAGTGGAAAGAGCATCTGCCTTAGGAAGGAACTGGGGCATGTACTGCCTCAAATTCCCTCGGTGGCCATAGGAAGCTGGAAGCCTTTGGAGATGTCATCCTTCATATTTAGGCAAAGGTTTTCAACAGTAGCTGTACTTTAGAATCACCTAGAGAGCTTTTAAAAAATTACTATTTCCCAGGACCAATTTAATTAGAGTATGTGAGGATGAGGACCCCAGGCTCCAGCAGTTTGTTAAAGATAATTCTAGCATGCAACCACAGTTGAGAGCTACTCTGTCAAAACTTTGTAGTCCTAGAAATTTCCTTGCTAAAATGCAAAAATTTTGAGCAAAAAATAGTAATAATAATAGAAATTTTAAAAATAAATAAATAAAATAATTACCAGTCATCAACATCCCTAGGATGAATTAATTTTTGAGATAATTTCAAACCTGCCTCATTAGCTGGGGCAGGCAGAGGACTTCTGAGTATGAAGGCACTGTCCATATAAGACCAGGAGTGAGAAGATGGGGGAACTGAGGGGGGCAGCGAGATGCTGGGTATTAAGGTGGGGTAGGAGGGAGTCACAGGAACATGGTCTTGTCCAAGTTCACACTTGAGGTTAGCTCACCCACAGGCCTGGAAGCTCTGTCTCCCAGGATGAAGGAGGAATTCACCTGCCTACCCATTTTCAACCAGACAGAGGGCCAGAGTCAAAAGGCAACACCACTGGGGCACCTGGGTGGCTCAGTTGGTTAAGTGCTTGCCTTCGGCTCAGGTAATGATCTCAGGATCCTGGGATCGAGCCCCGTGTCGGGCTCCCTGCTCAGCGGGGAGCCTGCTTCTCCCTTTCCCTCTGTTGCTCCCCCTGCTTGTGTTCTCTCGAGCTCTCTCTGTCAAATAAATAAATAAAATCTTTAAAAAAAAAAAAAAAAAGGCAACACCATTATATAGAAACACCATTACATAGGTGGAGAGGAGACCCAGGTGGACAGAGACCCACACATTTGCCTCAAAACAAAGAAAACATTGCCTTACAGGGAATAACACCTCAGCTTCAGATCTATGTGAAGTCAAAAACAGAGTTGGCACTTGGCTTTCAGCCTCCCTGACTTAAATCAGTAACTGGATGCCCTTGGGCAAGTCATTCAATTTCGCTGGACCTCACTGTTCTGGATAGAAGAATTGGAGGCATTTTCAGTTTCTGGCATTCTGCTGTTCTCAAGAAGGTAATTCTGCTCCAGGGAAATTAGTCTGCCCGTTCACCCCTCGGCACACCATCCTCCCTCTGATCAGCCTGTTTGGTTACAAAGGAACAGGCCCGTCAAACCAGTCCCTCAACCTTGTCCTTCCAACCTCGTCCTTAGCTCCTGAAACATTGCTATGATGAGCTGTCACCTCCCTTTTAGTCTGGGGTTGTCAGGGGTTTCATTTCAGCTGTGAGAGTTGTAATCACTGTGAAATAGTGATTAAAAATAATGCAAAAAAAGGAGCCAGGCCTTCCAGAAACAAGACAAATACAAATATTAGCCAGTGAGAGAGGAGAAATTAGGTCTGTTGCACAGATGCTCTTAACCAAGAGCTGTTAGACTCTCAAGAGAAGCAAAATCTGCCTCTGATTTTTTTTTTTTTTTTTACCCCCATTGTTTTGCTGCTACAATCAAACTCTGATGCCCCTTCCCTGGTGGGGATGTCCAATGGGAGAAGCAGGCAGTGTAGACCTGATATGAGGAAGGGAGAGTGAGAAGGGGGGCAGAAGCACCTGCCACCCACAGTTGGGTGGGGACCAGCAGACCATTGCAAGATTATTTCAGGGGACAATGGGAAAGTTACAGAGCAAGCAGGACGAGATGGCCAAATGAATTGCCAAAGTAAGGAGAGCATCCTTGGGGGTATAGGAAGCTGATGAACTGAGTGGAGGACTTGGGGTCCCAGGAAGATGAGGGCAAGGGTCTCTAGGCGCAACAGACAAGCAGGAGGGTGGTATAGACATATGAATGCCGATAGCTGAACTCTGAAGTGCCAAAAGTAGCTTGAGATGTGGAGAGGTCACATCCAATTAAGAGCCCAGATGAAACAGACACTAATGACCAATAGTTCTTGATAAAAGCAAGGAAACTTTTTTTTCTTTAAAATCTTTATTAAATCAAATGAAGCTGGGATCCCATGATGGTGATTTATTGCACTGGGAAAAGTCAGAACAACTAAATGACACATTTTCTTTTACTCCTGGCAAGTAATTAGCCTCTGTATTGCTAAAGGGCCTGTCAGCAGCCCTGTCAAGGAGAAAGAAAACCCAGCTACTTAGGAAGTGCCAGATTTTTTGCATTCCTCATTTTCTCCTTTGCCCTTAAAGGCATGGTCCTTTCCTTCTGGTCTTCAGTCTCTTCACAAAGAAGATAAGAGAGGAAAGATTGGATGTGGCATGATGGCAGTCGCCCATGACAAGATTGGAACTGGTGTGTTGGAGGGAAAAGAAAGGGCACATCCCCACCCACAGGCAAATTCTGCAAAATAATCACTGATAAGGTGTGCCATCAATCACCTCTGTTAATCCTTGCAGCCACCCTGAAAGATTCGCTCTTGTTTACAGGGGAAAAAACACAAACTTGCAGTGATTAAGTAACTCACCCAAGGCCAGGCCTGCGGGTCAGGATTTGAACCTAGCTCCGCCTGCCTCTCCCTTCCGTAGCAGGTGCCTCAAAGTAGACGGAGTAAGGTGGCCTCCACACCATGCCGGGAATAGAACAGATGTTTCCTAAATGTGAGATTTCTCCCTCCCTGTCTTTTCAGTGAAGACAATTGCTCGAAAACCATATGTATTAAAGATTGAACACAACTGTGGTTTGAAGAGGGGGGCAATTTTGCCCCCCAGAGGACATTTGACAATGGAGACATCTTGGTTTTTCAAAACGGAGGTGGGAAAATGTGACTGCCATCTAGTGGGTAGAGCTGGGGATGGGCTCCATATGCCACAGCGCACACAAGACAGGCCCCCACGAGTAATTAATTATATGATGCAAAATGTCAATAGTGCCAAGGATGAGAAACCCTGGAATAGATGAAGTAAATGTATGGTAGTACAAAAGTCATGACAACGGGGAGCCTCGGTGGCCCCGTCGTTAAGCGTCTGCCTTCGGCTCAAGTCACGATCTCAGGGTCCTGGAATCAAGCCCGGCGTCCGGCTCTCTGCTCAGCAGGGAGTCTTCTTCTCCCTCTCTCTGCTCATGCTCCCTCTCTGTCTCTCTCAAATAAATAAATAAAATCTTTGAAAAAATTAAAAAAATAAATAAAAGTCATGACAAATATCCCTATAGTGGCTATTATTTTTTTCAACAGCATAAGCACATGTAGCTAAAGTCATTTTCTTCCTCTTGTATGCCCTGATGCGGACGTTCCTCTCACTGTCTAAACGAAAACAAATGCCCAGAAAGATCCAGCGGTTCATGTGGGGTGAAAGCATCTGGAAAGAAGTTGAGTCCACGGAGCTTGCCTGTGCTAACCGTACCCTTGAATCCCCCTCTCACTCCTGATATTACCAGGCTCCTACTCAGTTACTCCCTTCTCCCTAGCCCCACCTTGATGGATTTTGTAAAAAAAAAAAAAAAACCCTCAGATTCCGTTGTGCTAGAACCCTGGAGGCACATATATGATATTTGGGAGGCAGAAGGGAGGCAGGCATTTTCTTCCAGCCCCCGAGTCATAGAGAAGTGGGGTTTTTCTGCAACAGCAAGCCTCGAGCTGTCAGCAGCTTCGTGGTGAGGAGGTGACAGGGCCTGGATGGCAGCAGGGCCACTAGCAGGCAGAGCCTCCTGATCCCCCACCGCCCTTACTGGGGCAGAGGCAGATGTTGCCCCATGGAGCTGGTGCAGCCACCTTGAATCGGGAGCTGCTCCTGGATGCCAGCCGAAAGCCACGCCTCCAGCCCTTGCAAGAGTTACGTCAGCTCCTCATGCCCTCTATGAAATCCCTTTTAAACAGCTAGTGTAGTTTCTATTTCTGCAACAGACCCCAGATCCGTGCACTCGGCCTTGACCTAAAACCCGTCAGATCCTGACAGCGAGCACCTGTGTTCCGTGAGCACGTGGACGGAACTGTGGTTCTTCCTGTGGTTCCCCAACCTACAGCACCAGCTGCATCACCCGGGAGCTTGCTAGAAATGCAGAGTCTCAGGCCCCATCCCAGACCTTCCGGATCAAGCTCTGGGAGTGGGGCCCAATGATCTGTATTCTAACAAGCCCTCCAGGTGATTCTGATGCATGTTAAAGTTTGAGAACCAGTAGAGTGAAGGAAATTTACACACACACAAAAAAAAAACAACAACAAAGGAAAGAAACTTTGTACATAAATATTTTTCCTCTACTTGCCGACCTAGTGTATGCTCCTCTTTTCGTGCAGTCACACTTCATAGGCCTCTGATCACAAAGAGCATAGCTGACCTTGACTGAATACCTCTCCCCTCACTGCAGCTGGGGTGGGAGTGGGGTGAGCTCAGGCGCTCACTCCAGAAGAATCTGAAGCAGATCACACACACAAGGACTCTATTCCCTGCAATCACCTCGGATGGAGCAGAAGGGTGGACCCACAAGTTACGTGCCGGAAGGGATGCCAGGTCAAGCCTGAAAGTCACATCCACAATGGGCAATCACAACCTCTGGATGAACCATAGGAGTGGAGGCCTGGAACCAGATGACCCAGGGAAGTACAGACTGGGTTTCAACAAGCATAGGTGAACAGCACGTGGCTTGGTAGCTTTCTGGAAGCAAAGCACCATGTTATTCAACTACTTTTATCATGTGCCCGGGCCCTGGGCTCTGTGATGCAAGAGAGAAAATATCAAAGCAAGGTGGACATCGTCCTTGACCCCAAGAGCTCAGATACTACCGGCAGGGGTCCTGACAACTTAAACAAGTAAAAAGTATAAAAGGGCAAGTGCTGAGCTGCAGGTTTCACAATATGTAGCATTATGGCATCTGGAAGAAAGAATTTGCTAAACAAGTGCCTGGCTGTGCAGGGACAGGGAGGAGAGAGTGGCCAACTCTCTCAAGAAAACACTGCTCGGGGCGCCTGGGTGGCTCAGTCGGTTAAGTGTCTGCCTTCGGCTCAGGTCATGATCCCGGGATCCTGGGATCGAGTCCCACATCGGGCTTCTTGCTCAGCGGGAAGCCTGCTTCTCCCTCTCCCTCTGCCTGCCTGCCGCTCCCCCTGCTTGTGCTCTCTCTCTCTCACTATCTCTTTGTGTCAAATAAAAATAAATAAAATCTTAAAAAAAAAAAAAGAAAGAAAAGAAAACACTGCTCAATTGCTCAATTCACCACTTCCAGCTCTGCGTGTGCTCCCCGTCAACCCTTCTTCTGTACTTACCACTGTGGATCCCCCCAGGGATCTCCTCCAGGCGACAGGTTGTCAACCTGATGTTCAATTCCATATGAGCTTTAAAATAGTAAAACTCCATCTTTCTAAACAGAATCTGCAATGCAGATTTTCCTTCTCCCGTTTGTCTAAATTGGTTAAGTCTGATTACATTACAAGTATACCTAGGCAACTCCCACTTCATGTCAGAATTCCTGAAAATTAGACTTCTGGCGTTAAAATACTAAGAGGAAATGAACCCGAGCCCCCAATCAATTTACTAAGATATATTAAAAATTATGAGGTTTTGTTGTTAAATGCTCAAGACATTCTGGATGACTCGTCAATTGCCGTGGGGCTAACTGGAGGTTGCTGAACGTGTATGTGGTTACCACTCACCCTTCCATTGATATTTGGTGTGTTTTGCAAAACATCCACATGGGCTTCTACTACCTGGACTGGAATACATTACAACTTGAGACTTAGCGCATAACTTTGTCTAACAATTGTATTGTATCGAGACCCCGGGGGACATGAATATAAAATTTTCTTATAAACATTGGCCAGAATCATTTTACTGAGGAATATGTAGGTTATATGAGTTTGAGTATTAAAAATCAAGAGGTGGACCTATGAGAACATGTTAACTGGGATGATATTAGTGGGATATGCCATACACACACCTCCCGCCCCCGCCACACACACACTTGTTCTTTCCTACCTCATCATGTGACTTCCATGACTCTCTGCGCTACTCATTCTGTGGACTCCCCTCCAGCAAACATTCCCTGCCACACAACACCTGATCTCTGCCCAGCAGGCTGACCCTTCAGACTGCATCACCCAGGTTCCTTGCCCAGTGGCTTCTGACTGGGTCTAGCCAATAGATGACCCAGAAAAAGATGGGGAGTAGGAACAAAGAAAGCAAGGTTTGAGTAGGTATTTCCTGCTTTCCCACTTGGCCACAGTCTTGGCGATGGCTGTTTCTCTAAAGCCACGGTGCTTTGGGTGACCTCCCCTCTAGGTTACAGCGCTCCTATAACTCTGTAACTGTCCCCTGCACTTCCCTCTTCAGGCCTGGGGTGGTGGCAGTAATAGCCTCCCACTATCACTTGTCCTTCAGTCTGTCACCATTTTATGTCACTCCCCTTAATCTTGCCCACTCACCCATAAAGTCCTGCCATGGTGCTCTCTTCAATTAAACCCTGGGCCTGTGTTCTATATTTCCTATTAGGAATCCGAATGAGACTCCTCCTTGCCACTTCATTACATTCCCTGTATGGGCAAATTAAGCAATATCACTTTTATATATTTTAGCTATTTTTTTCCAGGCACAGAGATCCAGAGAAAAGGTTGAGAGGCTTATAGAGATGTTTAGCAATGCAAGACTTGAATACTCAAATCCTTAGTTGGTGTAATAATGCTAATAGTAGTAGTAAGTGCTTGTAAGAACAATGGCAATAGCTAAAATGTTAGTGCCTACTATGTGCAAAGACCTATGCCAGGCACTTTACATTTATTATCTCATTAAATTCACACAGCCTACACAGGATTTTTCACTGTTTGTAGATAAGGAAATTGAATTATAAGTAAAAGACACATAACCCATAAGTGGCAAAAGCAGGATGTGGCCCCAGGTCTGATAAAAAGTCATCAATCTAAAAAAAAAAAAAAAAAATCTAGGGATGCCTGGGTGGCTCAGTTAAGTGTCTGCCTTCAGCTCAGGTCATGATCCCAGGGCCCTGGGATCAAGTCCCATATCGGGGTCCCTGCTCAGCGGTGAGCCTGCTTCTCCCTCTGCCTGCCGCTCCCCCTGCTTGTGTGCTCTCTCTCTCTCTCTGACAAATAAAAATTTTTTAAAAATCTGAAAGAAAAGTCATTAATCTTTCTTTCCATTATACGTCTTATTTATATGTCTATAATAGACAGAACTCTTTCTGTTGTAAGTGGCAGGAACCAACAACTCATAAAGTTGACAGCCTATATAACCCAGGAGGTTCTCAATGTACTGTAAAAGCTCTCAGAATCAAAACAAGAGATCACCAACCCGGGTTTGAAAAGCTCGAGCCCGACCATCTAATCCCCCTCCAGCTCCACTCTCAATTCAATGTCCAAGGAAATTGAATAGAACTCAGGTACCCCCAGGACCCTATCTGTCTCTTTTCTTCACTTGTCTCTGAGACCAGCTTTCTCCTCTCTTATGGGCTCTTCCATGAGACTGGATATATGAGATGAAAAATCTGGCACCAGCCAAGCAAATATAGAGCTCATAATACATTAAATTAGTCAGCATCTCACAGACTCACCTTTCTAATTTGCCACAAGACAAGAAAGGGCTTTTCTCCAGTTATTCAAGTTCAAAAAAAAACCCACAGGGATGGTCTTTGATTGGCCAAGAATGAGTCACATGTCCAGCTCTTAGAAAAATGAGTACAGCCAGAGAGATAATCAAACATGACCACCCCTGTGTGTGGGAGAGAACTGATGCTTTGATTGGCAGCTTAAGTAGCATAAGAATGAGAGGACACCAAGCCAGAGGAAGGGAAAGGGACACTGGGCAAACAACCACAATAGACAAACAGTATGAAGTCCTCACAAGTTACCTTTGTTAATGCATTTCTCACCTTGGAAGTTTAAAACTTAGACAGGACTTGATCCCTTGTAGCCTTTAATTCTCTACTTTTTCTGAGCACTGTATGAGATGAAAGATCAGGTACCAGCAAACTGGGCCAGGAGATGTAATGATTAGACCATTAACATTCTCAGACCTTGAACTCCCAGTGGATAAGTCTCCCAGGATGGCATGTGACCAACCAGACCAAGGTAATTGAATTCAGTCTAGGCACAGGGAAGCATGTGGAGAACGGCAGCCCCTAGAAATCCAGTCCAGAGGTGAACTGAGTAGTATAATGAGAATATAATGCCAACAACAACAATAGTAGATAATAACAGTTGGCTCTTACCATGTACCAGAACCTATTCTAAGTGCTCTGTGTATATAAACTAAGTAAATCTCCATAGCAACCCTACAAGGTAGGGACTACAGTCTCATCCCCAGAGTGGGTTTCAGTAATGTGCCCAAAGTGATCCAAATCCAGGCAGTCATGCTCCAGAACTCATACCTTTAAGTACCACACCACACCTTATAGTGGGAAATCATCTGGAACTACCACAGCAAACCTGAACTTGCCTAATCATTGGATTGTCATTGTAATTAAGAAAAAGCAAAAGAAAAGCTACCTCCCATCTCCCATGTATACTCACAGATGTCCCGTTGCTAACAAACCAATGTCAGGTGATGGATTTCTTAAACAGGACACTCAAAGGACACATCATGAGAATATCAGCTGATTAATTTGACTACATCAAAATTTAACACTTGTCCATAACAAAAGGCATCAGAAACAAAATTCAAAGATAAGTTACAGACCAGGAGAAGCCTTGGTAGTGCTCAAAACCAACAAAGGATTAAAACCCTAAATATAAAAAAAAAAAAAAAAACCTCCTAGAAATTAATAACCCAAGGGAAAAACAAACAAAAGCAATGAAAAGGTGTTTTCGGAAGAGGAAACCCAGTGAGTCAATAAGCATATGAAAAAACTGTCTGCTTTATGAGTAGTCAGGAAAATAGAATAAAACACCAGTGAGAAACAGTTCACACCCATCCAATTGGCAATAAAGTTCAAGACTCACAAGGCCTGGTCCCTGCAAGGAGGCAGAGAGGTGGGAGCCTCATATCCTGATGCGGGCAGGGGGTGGGTGCATGGCAGACCAAACACAACCTCTTTGGAGAACAATTTAACAATACCTGCTATGGTTAAAGTGTCCACGCCCTTACGCCCAGCAATCCCACACACAGTTACAGGTCTTCAAACCACTCACACGGCTGCCCAAGGAGACATCCACAAGAATGTATGTGGCAGGGGGTTTGTAATCATGAGACATTTCAAACAACTGTACTTTGCAAACCACAGGGCAGTCATCAATTAATCATGGCATATTCCTATAATGGAAGATTCCACAGCAGTTCAGAGGAAGAAAGGGAAGTGATAATGCATCAAAATAGATAGAAAGTGTAGTATTAAATGAAAAATGGAGTTACACCCCCATGTGAAGAGTTTAATGCCAATGGCGTACATTTTAATTTCCATACAATACATACAGTGCAAAATGTAATGTACAGACAGCATTTAAATACCATCTAAAATATGAGTTTATATTTCTATGAACATATAATTGGATTTTTCACTGAATTAATATAATATTTAAGCTTGAAGTTTATGCAGTATATAATTTTATATAATTGTGTGTAATATGTATAGATTGTATTTATATTAAATATAAAATTTAATTCACATCCAGGATGAAGTTATGTCTTTTAAGTTTATAACATTTTATATGCATATGAATATGTAGTAAGAATGTGAAGTACACATACAAGTTATAAGCATTGCTGTTGTACTCACCTCTGGGAGAAGGTTGGATCTGGGAGGGCTACAGAAGAAACTTTAATTATACTTATAATGTTTTATTTCTTAAAGGACAAATAAATCGGGGGAGAGGGTACATGAGTGTTATATTTCTATTTCTACTATTTCTTTAATTTTGAAATTTTTATGTAACAAAAATTTATACTAATGCCTCCAGGTTTCACTCTTTTGAGAGAAGTAAACGCTGGGTTGACCCTCCGAGGGTGGTGAGTGGGTCATGTCCATACCCAGCGAGACAGGTCAGCACTTGCTGGATGAGAGCCCTGTGGACCGGCCTGGTCAGAGGTGGAAAGAAGGCTTTCAGAACATTCTCAAACACAACTCCCAAAAGAGACTCAGGGCTCTGGGAGGCCAGGAAATTTCAAAGCAACCAATGCAGAGAAGATCTTTCTGAATAATGGGAGATAATCCAAAATCCATTTCAATTTAGCTTAAGAAAATATGTCCATGTGTTCATGGTAAGGCAGGGATATCTGATGTTCTGAGAAGTCACACTGCAGTCAGATTCTGAAGTTGAGAGCTGGTTCAAGGAAGAGTTTGCCAGCCGGGCACCTCCCTGTCCTCCCACTGGGCAACCTCCCCTGTCCGAGGTTGAGCTGGAGACCTTCAGCTCCGTCTCTCAGGCAGAGGCACACGGGGCTCCTTTTTGACTTGGTTCATGGATCCTTGGGCAAGTCATTTTCTTCTCTGAGCTTCTATTTCCATGTGTGAAACACATGCATGTGTGCCTGTGTGTGTGTGTGTGTGTGTGTGTACACACAACCTATCTCCAGATCTGCTCTCTCTCTGTTTCATACAATTATATTAGGATCTCCCCATATAGCTCTTGCCAATAACATTAATAAAGGAATTAAAATGACCTAAATAATGGGGGTTGAGGGGTTGGGGGCAGGGGTCATCCAAAAGCTTCCATCCATCATAATTACCTGGAGAAGGGTCAGTGAGACCTCTTCCATCCTACTCCCTAGGCAACTTGTTTAATCTCTCTCTGTCTCAATTACCTCTTGAGTAAAAACAGAATAGTATTACCTACTTTTTATCATTGAAGGGAGGAAAAAAAGAGATAATGTATGTGAAATCATATGTAGAACTTCTAAAATAGTAAGTATTGAGTAAATGAGAGTGTCTGTATATTTATGTCTGCATATGAGTGTTTATCCACACGCATTCGTGTTGGCAGATGGGTATTTATCTCTATGTGTTAATACCCATTTCTCCAAGCAGTCTTGAATCTGCCTGCCAGTATCCAGGGGAAGAAAACAATGATAAGATTTACCAAGTGAAGTTTCCCAGGCTGCCTTTCTGACTCGAGGGGAGTGAGTACTGGGGCATGGTTTTCAGTTTTCACAGCAGAACAGTTTCAATACCCCACCATGACAGTGCCTGGGGATACATCTTTGTCAGAGTTCTTCTGATTGGCCTTTTTAATTGTGTGGGCCTCCCCTGTTAGGTTTATAAGATGTTCATGGGTAGTGTGTTTGGAATTGAAAAAAAAAAAAAAAAAAAACAGGAGACAAGACTCCCTCTCAATTTCCTTTCTTTGTATCCTCTTGACAACCAATACATATCCCAGGGGCATACCTCTGACTTCATTGGTCCTTGAGATCCTGTGAGCCATGCCTCAGATCCCAGACCCCAGGCCCTCTTTAGCCTCCATTTTTTTGACCCCCGTGTCCATTGTCGACTCAACAATTTTCACTCATCTGCCCAAAGTTTTCACTTTTACTCCTTAGCCTAAAGTAAATAAAAGTCTTAGTCCAAAGTTGAGCTGTACAATAAATGAAACCTTTAAAATTTTTCTATAGCTCAACTTTATTCCTAAATTTGCTATTCCTAAAATGGAATAGCAAAACAATTTCCATGAGCTGAGAGTAACCTCTTAGAGGGAGTATTCTGTCTGGTTAACCCTCAGTCTGTAGGATCAGGTGGATGCTGAGTCATATCTTATCCCACCTACTCGGGTATATGGGAAACTGTTGCCTCCAGGCTGGGCTGGTTCCCAGGAAACCCTGAATTTCCATGTAAGACCCTTCTGATCAAACACACCACACCCCTGCCTCTTCTCTGGGTCTTACCTCCTTACAGAGGATCCACGAGAAGGAAGCAGCATGGGTTCTTTCTCCTCTTGGAGAGTCTATCTTGGGTTCTGCATTGACCATCACCTCCCAAAACTATTTTAGAGACCTACCATCTTCCCAATTCTCATCACCTCCTTCCCTACTCTCTTTCCTCAGTCTAGGATATCATTTTCCAGTCTCAATATTTGGAAAATACCAGGGAGAAAAAAGTTGATCACTATTCTAAACATTTTATCTCACCATAAATGTCATATGTGTGCCCAGGTCCCAATATAAATGAAAGTGGAAGAAACAACATTACTAATTCCTTTTATCATACACATGACCTGAGTTCCAACTGGGTCCTAGGCACCCTGCTAGGCACTGGAGATACAGAGATGAATAGGACAAGGCCTCTGTTCTCTAGGCACTCCCAATCTAGTGGGGGAGACAACCAGAAAAACAAATAATTGCAATGCAATATCTAAGCGCAATGAAGATGTACTCATCAAACAAGAGGGAGAGTTCAATTCACTGGTGGGTAGGCATGGTGTCTCAGTCAGTTTGGCTGCTGTAACAAAGTACCACGTAGACTGGGTGGCTTATAAACAACAGAAATTTATTTCTTATGGTTCAGAAGTCTAGAAGTCCAAGATCATAGTGTCAGCATGGGCAGGTCCTGGTGAAGACCATCCTCCAGGTTTTCCTTGTATCCTCCTCTGGTGAAGAACAGACAAAACTCTCTGCAGTCCCTTTTATAAGGTCACTAATTCCATTCAGAAGGGCTCCACCCTCATGACCTCATTATCTCCCAAAGGCCCCACCTCCAAATACCACCCCTTAGGATTTCAACATATGAATTGTGGAGACATACAAACATGCAGTCCATTGCAGATGGTGAGAGTGATTCAGAAAGTCTTTCCAGAATGGATGCTAAAAGGCCCACCTAACCAAAAGTACCCCTCCTTCTCCTTCCTGCAGGCACCATTAACCACACTCATAAAATTTCAATGCCATTTTCCCCCTGGGATTGGTACTTAGGCAAGCCTTAAAAATAAACTCTTAGAGGTGTTAAGGTATTATGTTATCGGGAAAGAGTAACACATTAGCCTACAAATATACTAGGAGGATTTATTTATGATTAATTATTAATATGACCCATCTTCACCTACTAGCAACTGAGAGTTTGAAGGAGGGCCAGCTCATAATTGAAGGGAAAACAAAAGGATGGCTTATACACCAGCACTGTCTTGGCTTCCCTGGAAGTAGGGCCTGAGTCAAGGATTCTTATTCAAGTGGTTTCTGAAAGAGTGCTCTCAGGAGAAGGAGAACAGGGGAAGCAGGATAGGCCAAGGGAGCAAGCTAAGCAAGATGGTGATCTCAGCCACATATGAGCTTTGGTCTCATTCAGAATTGGTCCCACCTCGAGACAAGAAGGAACAGAGGAAGGGATAGTGCAGGGCCACCACCTGATCGAGGAGGCTCCCACTGGCAGGGAGCTGTCATCAGCCACCCCTCCGAGCGGGGAATGCGCCCGACCCTCAAGCAAATGTGGGTAGGCACCAAGTGTATCCACTACAGGCCAGGGTCCTGGCATTCCCAGGGCACTCGATGGAAGGCTTGGAAGACAAAAAAGAGAATGTGTCTGGAAAAAGAAAGGGAACTCTTCATAACGCTGCTAGTGTGTGTGTGTGTGTGTGTGTGTGTGTGTGTGTGTGTGTATGAGCATGCACGCGAGTATGTGCATACATGCACACAAATGTGATGACTCTTCCATCAACCTGAGAGAATCCTAAGAATAGTTCCTAATGAACTCTCTATTTCCCCTCTGGCATCTCCCTGAGGGAAGGGAGTATTTCTCCCACCTTGTTCTGCACTTGCCCAATGCTCAGCCTTGAAAGGCTTTAGAATCTAGCAGTGGGAGGCATCCCAAAACCCTGATCTTCCTTCTCTCAACTGTGACTGCAAGACCCCAACTCCTGGTTCTCCAGGTCATGAAGGGCTGTCAACAGTCTCTGCATCCACTACTAGCCCCTGACAGCCATTTCCCCTTGATTCTCTAGAAATGCCGGTACTACCTGGAACATGACATTTACACGAAGCTGCAAATATGGTCAGGGGTGAGATGTTGCCAACCCTCACCTCCAGATGGCCCTCTGTTTTCTCCTCAGCGGAGCCAACCTTAGGTTGCTGCTGAGAAACGAATCAGACAGCCCAGCTCTCAGCCGGAAACTATCACTGCCATGCTGGGAAATTGGCTTTGACCTTAGTCAGGCATGGGGGGCGTGGTGCGGGGAAGAAGCCAAAGCAAATGTGGATGTTGGCTCTTCAGAATTCTCAGCGACTAATGGATGTGCAAATGAAACCCCCCAAAAAATCTTTATATATATTTTTAGGAATCATGGTTCATAAAGTATGCCCCACCTGTCCTGGGATTCTTGGAGACAGACCAAAATCTTTCCTTCTAAAATAAAATATTAGCCATTTTCCCAATTCAAATAAATTGCCAGATTCAAATAAACTAGATTAACAGATAAATATTTCTCTATTTATATCTCCTTTCCATTATATTTTCTTAAACCTTGCTTGCCTGGTTGTTTGCTGGTAAATTCTCCTATGCAACAAAACACATAAAGCAGCTATCAACTAGCTATTAATAGAAAACTTCAGGAAAAGCCAGTTGCATTTGGTTCATGCTTACTGGATGTGTGATCATGGTCCTGGTTTTGCATTCCAGACAGAGAATACTAGCCCTACTATGCTCTAGGCTTCAGGACACTGGGCAGTTGAATATTCTCATGTGTAATTTAGATATAATAACCCCTATTTTACAAACAAATGCATGAACAGGTCGATAAATTGAGGCACAAAAAGTTTCAAGTTAATAAAATATTTGCACAAAAATTAGTTAAATATTTACACACCAAAAGAATTTATTGTGATGAGCGCATACCACAGAGTCCTGAAGTAGATTTGAGGTCAGCTAAGGCAACCCTGAGGAAGTGGTATGTGAGACCAGTTCTGAAGGAGGAGGCACTGGGACAAGGGAACACAGAAAATCACTTCAGCAAACCCCGTGCTGACCAGTGCAATTGCTTTGGAAAAGAGCCTGGAAGTTCCTCAAAAGATTAAACATAGAGTTACCACATGACCCAGCAATCCCACTCCCAAGAATGCACCCAGGAGAAATGAGAACATATGTTCACGCTAAACTTGTGCAAAAACGTTTATGCGACATCACTTAGAAGAGTCAAAAAATGGGAACAACCCAAATGTCCATCAGCTGATGATTGGATGAACAAAATGCACTTTATCCTTACAGTGGAAATAAGTATTCGGCAATAAACAGGATTGAAGAACTGACCCAGGCTACAACAGGGATGAACCTTGCAAACAGTATGCTAAGTAAAAGAAGCAAATCGCAAAAGAGGACATACTGTATGTTTCTGCATATATGAATTGTCCAAAATGGACAACTCCAGAGAGACAGAATATAGATTAGTGATAGAGGGAGACAAACCATAAGAGACTCTTAATCATAGGAAACAAAGTGAGGGTTGCTGGAGGGGAAGGGGAGACGGGGGATGGGGTAACTGGGTGATGGGCATTAAGGAGGACATGGGATGTAATGAGCACTGGGTGTTATATGCAACTGATGAATCACTAAATTCTACCTATGATACTAATAATACACTAATGCTAATTAATTGAATTTAAATAAAATAAAATAAAAAAGAAAATAGATTAGTGGTAGCCAGGGCTAAGGGAGGGGAGAAATGGGGACTGACTGCCAGGAGTGTGGGATGTGGAGGGAAAGATGAGAATGCTCTAAATTGATTTTGGTGATGGTTGTGCGAGTCTGTGAGTATACAATGAATTGTACACTTTAAGTGGTTGAAATGATGAGTGGCTTCAACTCCATCTGGGACTGACAGAGAATTGCTCAGTTGGAAAAGTGGAGGTGAACTCAGGGCTCAGGTTGGATAAAAGAACTTCATGACTTCAGAGTCTTTCACAGCTGGGTCAGGTTAGAGGTTCTAGTTCGCTTCCTGCTCAGTGGGTAGACGACAGACAGAAACACGCTGTCCCAAATGGAGAACTGTGTCAGCTGAGCTCCACACTGAGCTACTGAACCACAGGCTTTAAGCAAAGCCTCTTCCCAGAAGACAATTTTATAAAGCTAGTAAGAAATTCTAGAAAGAGGAGGAGAGACAAGGAGAGAGAAAAATGTGAGCAAAAGTCGTGAACAGAGACAATCCCAGCCCAACACCATGAAAGCTTTCTGGAAAACTTTACTTCTCCCACATACATTCCACCCAGGGCTGCTTTTATTCTTTTATTCCTGGTCTCTCTCTCTCTTCTTCTTCTTTTTTTTTTTTTTTTTTTGTCTTTCTATTTTCAAAGTCAGAAGAAATTCACCCTCTCGATGTCTTCCCCGGAGTGTTAGCATTTGCTGGCATTTGCCATGCCCCTGGGACTGGAGGGCAATACACCCTCAAGTGGCTTCAAGGTGTTGGGGAACATAAAAGTAATCCCCTATCAGAGCCGAGCACTGTTACACACGAAGGAAGAGGTGGTAGCCTGGGGCTCCGAGCAAACTTGAAGAAAGGTCCAAGTGCTGGCCAGCCCTGTTTTCCTGCTGATAGTTTATCACTTCCTGAAATCTCTACCATTAGAGTCAATTTGGGTGTTAAAGTTCCCTTAAACTCAATGAAAAAGAACTCACGCCTTGTGTTTCACTCCTCACGCCGTCTGCAAACACAGAGCAGTCGTGATGACTTATATTCAAATCCCTGACCACACTACTTTCCTTAATATTCTCTGCTGTCGCTGTTAGTACCGCAACTACATTAGCGAAATTGAGCAGTCCAAATGCAACACCTTGCCCACCCCCCAAATAAAACTACCAATCACTCTGTTCACATTAAGTAATGATTTGCAATGTCCTTCTCCCTTCTCCTGCTCACAACTCTGCCAACAGCATTTCTTAATGCAAACAGTAAAGACTGAATTACAAACGTGATCCAATTTTGCTCTGCATAATTAGTGGATTAGACATCAGAGAAAATCCACTTATTTTCATAGCTCATCCAACTTCCCACCTCCAGCTCCCCACCTCCCCCACCACACTGCACTCAGAAGTAAAGGTGCCAGAAGCACAAAGTGAGAAAGGACTTTATTCCTAAAGCACAATTACAGCTATCAAATTCATTTTTAAATGACTCCCAAATATGATCTTTTCTCAACTGGATTTTTTTTTTTCCTAAGTAAACAAAGCTGGGGATCTGAACTAGAAGTGCCTGAGTCAGAAGTATATCATTGAAGGCTACAATTATTTATTTATTTATTTTTTTGCAAGAGATTTTGGAACAAACTGTCCGTAACTGAAAAACACCAAGCACTCAGGTTTGGCTTGGCTTGGCTTATGGAATCAGATGGCTTGGGTTTACTTCTTGGCTCTGTCAGTGGTATAATTCATTTTCTTATCTCTACAATGGGCATGGTGGTGAGTGTTAAATGGGATAATATCTATAAAGTTCTTGGAACAATGTTTGGGACATAGCAAATCTTCCAAACGATTTGCATGATTATTCTACGCCTAGAGCCCAGCTGGAGAGAACTGGCATCCCCAGCCTATCCTCTCAGTCCACCCATACATGGGGTGGAGATCAGGGAGCAGCTCTGTGACAGAGCTCAGAGCCCCACCCGGTGCAGCTTGGAAGGTTCACGAACATGTAGTCCATCCACCCAGAACAGATACAGATTGCCACAGATGGATGCCCAAAATGGCTCTCTTCAGTATGGCAAAGGCTTTGCTGACAAAACAAATGGAAGATACTCTGTCGCTGCCCACAAGGTAGGGGCAGAAGTGGGGGCAGGGAAGGGGGAAGAGCAAGGAGGGGAAACAAGACTTCTCGCATTTTCTCCTGTATCTCTTCCCTCTCAAATGCCTACACCAGCCACCTGAGGAGTAAATCAAAATGCTGACTTCTGAGTTGACGAGCATTCCTCCTGCCAAAAAGCAACCCCAGTTGGGTAGAGCTCATGTTACCTTAGCGTCGTTAAGTATGATTGCAGCCATAGAAGTGCGTGAGGTGCATTTCCCATCTCATGCTCAAGACAGCTCTCTGAGGAAAGTGTTAGTATTACTCGTGTTTTACAAACGAGGAAACTGAGGTCTAGAGACAAGTAATGCCTGAGGGCACACCTCTTTTTATGGACAGAATGGCAGCTGTAAATCCAAAGCTGTTGACTCCAGAGCACATAATCTGCCCCGCGAGGCCCTGTTTCCTTGCAGCTTCCTAGAGGTTGGATGGGCATCAAGACCAGGATTTGGAAAGTTGGAATGGACCGAGCGAGGGGTAGTACTTCTATCAGCTCTAGCAGGAAGGGCCAGAGTGTCCTGGGATAAAGCATAGAAAGACTTTCCCAAGTGACACAGAGAGGCTTTCCTCTCAGTAAACACAAGCATCTCCTTCAAAAATGCTGTCCCTAGATGTCACCTCTCAGCTCAAACCTGCCCCTTTTCTGCCGAAATAAGCACAAAGCACGTTTGCATTCATTCAGTGTGTTCTTGTTGGCTTCAATATATAGTGGGTGCTCAGAAAACAGGTGATGTAGTAAGTTTCCAGAATAGGATTTTTTCTGTGTAATCCTTCTTTTTTTTTTTTTTTTTTTTTTAAAATTTTTTTTTTTTTTTTTGAGAGAGAGAGTGAGAGAGAGAGAGAGAGCACAAGAGGGGGGAGCGGGAGAGGGAGAAGCAGACTCCCTGCTCAGCAGGGAGCCCGATGCGGGACTCGATCCCGGGACTCCAGGATCATGACCTGAGCCGAAGGCAGTCGCTTAACCAACTGAGCCACCCAGGCGCCCTGTGTAATCCTTCTTAACAAATGTTCATTGCATTGGGGCGCCTGGGTGGCTCAGCCCGTTGAGTGTCCTACTCTTGATTTCGACTCAGGTCATGATCTCTGGGTCATGGGATCGAGCCCCGAGTTGGGCTCCGTGCTCAGCAGGGAGTCTGCTTGAGTTTCTCTCCCTCTCCCTCTGCCCCTCCTCCTGCTTGAGCGCTCTCTCTCTCTCAAATAAATAAATAAATCTTACTTAAAAAATTTTTTTAAATGTTCGTTGCCTTCACAAGACACCATGCTCAGTGATACAGGGACAGGAAGTTCTAAGACATCATCTCTGACCCCAAAAAGCTTGCAATCTAGTGAGGTCCCATGGCAGAATGTCAAGTCTAAGGAAGGTAGAGACTGTGGGATCCAAGGAAGATGTATTCTGCAGGGATGGGAAGGTTCCTAAGATCAGACGGAGGAGTGGCCCTCGGTGGTGGCCAGCAAAAGTGTCAAGGCTCCTGGCTCCATTCTGCATCCTGGGAGCTACCCCTTAAAGACAGGTGGGACATCAACAACCAAAGTGATAGCATGAAAAAACAAACAAAATATCCTAAAGGAGAGCTCAGACGATTGAAAACCAAGACTGGAAGAAGTTTAGGGAGAGTTTTACCAGCAACGGCTTTAGGAGACATGGCCAAAGTGACTGATGGAGGTTCTTGGACCTTTCTGTGATCTAAATATAGGTCTTCTGGACTTATTTTTAGTTTCTTTGGGTGACTTCCTTACTGAGAAGAGAGAATCCTCCTTGTTAATCTTAAACTGACTTTGTAAGAACATGAGCCCTAAAGTCAGACCTAGGTTCAAATCTGTCCTTCTCTACTTTCTAGCCATCCTAGCCTCTCCATGTCCCCGGGCCTCCCTCCTGGGACATGAGGTCATTATTAGGAATAAATAAGACAATGCACGCAGATGCCTAACATGGAGGCTGACACAGAGCAGGGAATCAATAAATGTTAACTCTCCAGTTCTGCTAATAACTGGTTTCATTTGCACTTCAGCCAGGCAAGAGTTTTTCCCAGAACTCAGAGATGAGACCTTGTCAACAGGGCGACTCAAGGGCATGGAATCTTGACACCTTTGGTCCATCGTTACATTCACCCATCTACCTCACTCCTGGAGAAATGCAGCTAATGAGGAAGAATTACTCAGAGGCATCGGCTATCTGGTAGGTTTGAAGGAAACTGCCTGTTTCCCCTTTTATAGCGAAGGAAAAAATTAACAAAGACTTGTCCAAACACACTCAGTTCTGTGAAGAACATTACCATTCAAATACATAAACAAAAAGAATATTTGACTGAATCTTTCAAATTGATTCAGAATCCTTTAGATGGAGGCTGGGAACCTTTTTTCTGTAAAGACCAGATAGTAAATGTTTTAGGCTTTCTGGACCATAGAGACCTCATCACAAGTACACGTTGTGCCGTGTGGGAGGAAAGCAGCCACAGACAATATACGAATGAATGAGCTTGGCTCTTTTGCAATAAAACTTTATTTATAGACACTGAAATTTGATAATGTGATCATTTTCATATAACACCAAATATCTTTCAGTTTTTCTGCCAAATGCCATGATTTCGCTCATATGTGAAATTTAAGACACAAAATGAGCAAAAAAGGAAAAAAGAGAAAGAGACAAACCAAGAAACAGATTCTTAACTCTAGAGAACAAACTGCTGGTTACCTGAGGGGATGTGGGGGGGATGGGGGAAATAAGTGAAGGGGATTAAGAGTACACTTATCATGATGAGCACTGAGCAATGTAGAGAATTGTTGAATCACTGGGGTGCCTGGGTGGCTCAGTTGGTTGGGCGACTGCCTTTGGCTCGGGTCATGGTCCTGGAGTCCCAGGATAGAGTCCCGCAATGGGCTCCCTGCTCTGCAAAGAATCTGCTTCTCCCTCTGGCCCTCCTCCATCTCGTGCTCTGTCTCTCATTCTCTCTCTCTCAAATGAATAAAAAAAAAAAAAAAATCTTAAAAAAAAAAAAGAATTTTTTAACCACTATATTGTACACCTGAAACTAACATAACACCGTAGGTTAACTATACTGGAATTAAAATTAAAAACTTAATTCAAAAAAAAAAAAAAACCATTTTAAAAATGTAAGAAGTCATTCTTAGCTTGCAGGGCTGCACAGAAACGGGCAGGGGACAGGATTTTGTCCGTGGTCCTTTGCTTGCCAACCCTGACTGAGACCCTGGGGGCCTTCAAAAAATCTCAGGAAATCTCTTGTCCGACCCCCGTATTTGTGGCTGAGCGTCAGAGCCATAGAGAGAAAGTGACTTGTCCAGGACCAGCTGGGCCTCTCAGATCCAGACAAGAAGCTCAACAGAAACAGTATGGCTGGAAACATCAGGCACCTACTGGCTTGAAAACGGAAAAATCCCTTTTTTTTCAACTGCTGTTTGCTACATTCAGTGTCAGAGATGACGTCAGCTCAACAGATTCTTCCCACCCCCCGGGGTTTTTTCGTTTACTCTGTCAGTTTCTAACTTGGGCTTGAGAGAGCTGTGTTTAAAAATCCTTAGAAGTGAAATGGGATGAGTGATTTGGGGTGTCATAACCAGGACCAAAATTGTGTGTTTACCACCTGAATTTTCTTAGGAAACATTCCGAAACATTGAAATGTGTCTTCAACCTTTGGAAACGGTAAAAGGCAACGCTGTAACTTCACCTTCGCACAAAACTACCCAAGGAAATAGAAACGACCAGATGTAAAAGGCGGTTTTCTCTTTTAAAAATTGCTTTATCTATTTTAATTCTTGTATTTCCCTGGAGGGTTAGATATTTCGGTCCCATAGTTATCCAATTAAAATGAAAACTCTCTGCTTTATCCTTTAGGCGAGGACAGCTGCCTACTGGTAAGTTTTATAAAGTCTTTAATCTTGTCCATAAATATTTAATAAGAATTGGTTGGTACACAAGCTGAAGTAAAGTAAGAAATCGAAGAAGGAATCGTGGAAATAACCTCTGTATTGTGTGAGAGCTCTGTAAAACAAAAGCCGAATGACCAAAGCCTCTTTCTTTTAATAACCATTAAAATATTTCTGAGTAGTTTGATCACTCTTTCAGCTCACTTGTCCTCACGAATGTACAAAAATAAGTAGATTGCAAGAAGATATTAACTGTGACTATCTGTGCCCTTTCCTCCAATATCCTGCCATTTGTTTCTGAGACAGCCTCTCATGTTTCCATGGAAACCCAGAACCAGAGGATCTCCAAGCGCGTTAGCAGCATTTGAAAATATGGACCCGTCTTTTTATTCTTGGCTACACACACACACATACACACACGCAAGGCACACACTCATACACACTCACACCTATGCACAGACGGCCACCAGCTCCACCACCATCCTACGCATCTTCATCACGATATCCCAAACTCAAAACTCAAAACAAGTACCTGATGATAAATAGGCCAAGGATTCATGTCTCTGTTCTTTGATATGCTGAAATGAGAAAGCTGCCATTTGCCTTGACCTGGTCTTTGAACTTCCTCTTCCTCCCATCACCCGTTTCCATGTTGCAAGCCTGCAAACACCTATATTTGAGGGGTTTTTATTTTCACATCCTCCCAGGCAGAGGGTCCTCATGCGTTTTTCTTATTTTTTTTCCTTCATGTGAGATCACAGGACATTCCAGAGAATGAAGAAGTTATGCTATTGGGGAAGATCTCTTAGACCAGAAGGTTTTTCCCCACCTGCCTCAGTAACTAAGAGATTTCAGGAATAAGCACTCTTTTTTTTTTTTAAGATGTATTTATTTATTTTAGAGAGAGAGAGTGGGGTGGGGAAGGGAAGATGGAGAGAGAAACTCAAGCAGATGCCACGCTGAGCCGCAGGGCTCGATCCCACAACCCTGAGATCACACCTGAGCCAAAACCAAGCGTCAAAGGCTTAACTGCCTGTGTCACCGAGGCACCCCAGGATTGAGCACTCTTTACTAATCACAAATGTTTCTTTAAAGCTACTGTAATCTGAAAAGAACTGAAATCTCTCAGCTCTTCCTCAGACTCACTTGACTGTGTCCTTACTCTGTCCATAGAAGAAAGAAAAATTAGGTGGCCACTACTTCCTTTGCATCAGGGTAGATGAAAGACAGAGAGCCAAATGGAAGGAGGAAAGGAAGAGGGAGGAAGAGAAAGACAGCAATTGATACTCCTTGGCTTCCCTTATTTTAGGTCAGTAATTCTGGGTGCTCAGATTATTCTTCATTTCTACAGAAATGTCATTTTCCATTGCTTTAATCATACCTTCAGTTGCTTCTACCATGCCAACTTCAGGATTTACTAATTCTGAACACCCCAGAGAACCCATACAGCTTACTATAGGAGTTGCCTTGGCCTTCAAGGCGACTTTCCTGCAACAGTTGTTCATCCTGATTCTGTGCCTTTCTACCAAGCCCACAAGTCCTTTGCCCACTTAACACTTTAATCGCTTACTCAACAAATACTTAGAGAGGACAAGCTATGTGCCAGGCAATGTTCTAGGCACTGGACTCATATCATTGCACAAAAGTAACACAAATCCCCGCTTACTCATAGCTTCCATACCACCCTCAGCTGGCCCCAGTTTGACTCTGATTCCATGCCTTCTCCAGCCCACCCTGACTCACGGCTCAGACTCACATCTCTGACCCTGATCCTTTCCACCCTCCAGTGGATGCTAATATTGATTTCTCACTCCCACCTTGGCTCTAAACTCCTCTACAAGTTGGCTCATAACTACCGAATGACATTTCCTTATTTTTTATATGATCCCTAAGTCCCCAGACACTCCAATACTTGGACAGACAACCCTCATCACAATCGTTTTTAAGATTTTTTTTTATATATTGCATTTCCTGTGTGTCGGGTGCTGTTTAACACCTTAGACATACTAATTCATGCAATCCTTTTAACAATATGGAAAATGAGGGAGGTGCCCCTTAGGCCCATTTGTTGACTCCTGCTAAGTAGCAAAGCTGTGACTTGCAACAGTTATCCAGCCCACAAGTGGCAAACCTAGGTTTACCATCCTGCACTTGACAACATGGCTTTTTATTTGCTCCCAGTAGTCTCATTGCCTTTAGTTATGTTTCTGCCCACATTTTTCTTTTCCCCAAGGTCATTTGAAATGCAATCCTTATTATACAAATCATCTATCACTCAGTGCTCCCTTTCATATCTCCAATAAAACTTTTAAGTGGTGCTCTGCCAAGGATGTCACCTTGCAGGGACCAATTGTTCTATCCCCAGGTTGATAAAAAAGAAGACATCCAGAATCCATTTTGTCAACTACAAAGAACCCATGCTCACGCATGCACCCTGCATCTTAGTTCTGCTCTCATAAAAGGTGTTTGGATTTTACTATCTCTTTCCATATGGCGTTTGATTATACTGTCCACATGACATCCCCTATCCTTGACATATCTCATCCCTCATGTAATGATAATTACCAGCCCCACTCTCCTCTAACTTCTCTAGGGCAGTTTCCTACAGATCTAGGTTTTGTTTTATTTATCATGTCGCTCTGCCCTTTCTTGCCTTAATTAAACTCAGCCTCAGGACATAGGAAACCAGAGAACTGACTTTTTCTTCCTTTTGATGAAAGCAATATCATTTTCTGGGGACAGCAAATATTCCCCCCACCTCCCGCTCCTGCCCAAATTCACCAGTTAAGTCTCAAATACCCTTTGTCCTTTGTTTTGCGTCTGCTTGTCTGAGTGTTTCAAGGTTTGATTTACATTTTAAAAGTTTCTGATCCAAAGGGAGGAAATGAATAGGAAGTAGCCTTGGTTTCCCCCTCTTTTACCATCAGCTCCTATCATTTTTTTCAAAACATTGAAAAGCAGCTATTTTCACATTCAGAAAAATCTTCACAACTCATAAGAAAGGCCCTTCCTGTTATTTACATAAATAGATGGATGGAAAAGAATTTATGTGATAAAAGCTCTCAGTTACCTGTGGGTTATAGGAAAGAAAGGCCAGCAGGTCTTAAACCTCAGCAAATGTATGTTTATCCATGTGGCATGGTTTGAGGGCTTACCACAAAACTCAAGCGGTCTTCCATTCCCCCAGTCCTCATTTACAACCACAAAACCACCAAAATTCTGCTCTTCTGGTCATAGGAAGTCACTAATATCTTAGTACAAATGAACATACAAAGCTCCTCCAAGACCAAAGTAGTGAGCACACTCAAGACAAAGGTGCGTCCCTGCCCAGTCCACTCTTCTTCCGAATGACCGTCAGAGTGAGCTTTCTGGAAGATTGCACTTCGATTCTGCATAAAAACTCTTCATGCTTGCCCATTGTCTTTAGCCCTGAGATTTGGGCTGGGGAGCCTATCACCAAACCTCTCGACCTCTCCAGTCCCACCTCACACACACCCTGCATTCCCCATGCTGCAGTCCCACCATCCTTCAACCACACCCCTCTGCTGTGGGGTCAGCCTCCCCTCCTGCCTTACCCTGTCTTTACTTGGCTAACTCTTTTCCCCCAACAAGACTCAGCTCCAGGATGATCATGTGTTTCTCTGAATCATGACCCTAAATGTATGTAATGGTCATTGTCTTCCCTACTGACTATCATTCTATCAGGAAAAAGAATGATTTTCCTTCATGCCTTCCCCCATGCCTCTCAAAATAATGTGGTAATTTAACAAGCACATGAACAACGAAATAGATGATTCAATGAATAAATAAATGAATGAATGAAGGGAAAAAATGGAGTAGAATCATCCCAAACCATCATCCCCAGGGGTTGTAGTTCTCCCGAGGGCCTCCCCTGATTACAGGCACCAGAAGGTCCAGCAGCTACCTGAAAGTACCGTGTATATCATGACCCCAAAGTGGCTGGGGAAAGGAGAATCTCAGTTTTGTAACATTTGAGCCATAAAGGGCAGGTCTCCATCATTTTGCCAGGGGACAAGCTGTTCACTGCCGCTCTAAGTGTCCATGGCATTAAGGCCTCATAAAGGTCCTTCAGTCCCAGCCAGAGACAAGGCGCCCCTGCTGCTCAATCCCCCAAAAGCCCCACTTCCTATTCAAGGCCAGGGACAGCAAGCCTTAAATCCATTCCTGAGGTTTCATTCCCCTGAAACTAAGGCTCAGTTATCAACGGCAGCAGGACACAGCCTGGATAACTCAATTTGGCCAAAGGTCTAAGCACTTCATTGTAGCCAATGGGCTTTCTGCTTCATCAACATCCCCATCACCACCATCATCAATATGATTTTTTTTAAGTGTCCAACAGAATGTGGCACATTAGGTGAAGGCGTTCACCTAACCACAAATGGAGAAATTTTTTTTTCTGTTCTGACTGTTATCCTTAATATATACTTATAAAAAGTTGGTAAGAAAAACAATAAGACCTTATTTTTTTAAAAGCAAACCTAGTTTCCGCAGACTCAGAGCTCAGAAAGCCAGCAACCTGGAAATGCCAATGAATGCAGACCCAAAAAAGCTCCCTAGAAAACCTATTTTCTCTAATAAAAAGGCCAGGCCAAGAGCAGCCTAGCAGGACAGATACTATTAGATAATAATTATTCTCCCCAAACATCATCACAGCTAAAACTATGGCTCAACCACACCCCTGCCAGCAAAGGCCCAGTGGGGAGATTAGACTTCCACACTTTGTGGACTCGAACAAGGTGCCCTAAATTCCTCCGCCAGAGTGATGTCAGGAAAAGCAGAGTAGGGAGCCGGACCTTCAACCGAGCAGTGACAGGTATGCAGTGGGCAGTAAGGAGATTCCCCACTCCAACCTTATGGAGACCGAGCAGGGATGCTGCAGAACCACAGTACCACGTAACTGACCAGCCCTCCCTCCATGCTGGGAGATCAGAGGAGGCCTCGCCGAGAATCAGGGCTTTTTTTTTTTTTAAGATTTTATTTATTTATTTATTTGACAGAGAGAGAGAGATTGCACACACAAGCAGGGGGAGTGGGAGAGGAAGAAGCAGACTCCCCACGGAGCAGGGAGCCCGATGAGGGGCTCGATCCCAGGACCCTGGGATCATGACCTGAGCCGAAGGCAGACGCTCAACCAACTGAGCCATCCAGGCGCCTCAGAGTCAGGGCTTTCAACACACCCAGTAATAATAAGGCCACCATGCCCACCCCCTGCCCACGGGAGGCTACGTAGGAGCAACGATAAGGCACCCTTGCCCTCCCAGACAAGGGAGGGATAAACTCCTTGTGAGGAGCCAGCTCTCTCACCCCTGCCCAGCGGTGAGGAGGAGCCCCCCCACCCTCAGGTGTCAACAGAGACTGAGTGAGGAACTGGGATCCCCACAGCTGCCAGGCAATAATGAGGGGTGACCCCACTTCCTCCGATAGAGCCGTGTTGCAAATGCCAGCTAAAAGAGAAACAGAAGGTCTGACTAACACCCAGAGTCTCATAACATAATACCCAAATGTCCAGGCTTTAATCAAAAATCATTCATCGTACAAAGAACTAAGCGAACCTCAACTTGAATGGAAAAAAAAAGACACCAACGCAGTGATGTTAGAATTACCTGACAAAGGTGTTAAATCAGCCATCAAATAATACTTCAGTGAGCAATTAAGAACATGTTTGAAACAAATGAAAAAATAGAAAGTCTTAACAAAGAAATGGAAAATCTCAACAAAGAAACAGAAGACATAAAGAAGAACCAAACAGAAACTTGAGAACTGAAAACTATAATAACCTACAGACTCAAGAGCAGGATGCTGACAACAGAAGAATTAGTGACCAGTGGAAATGATACAGTCTGAACAACAGAAAGAGACTAGGAACACACACACACGCACGCACGCACACACACATGTGCACACACACACGCTCAGGAAATTGGGGTAACAGTTACGGAATCTTTCTCTACTATTTCTTATTATTGCATGTGAATACAGTTATCTCAAAATGAAAAGTTTAATTAAAAATAAAAAAGGAAACAGAACACAGGAAATATGTAGACTCATAATTCCCCAAAGAGCAAACAAACGTAGTGTATATAGTTGGGAGGAAAAAGTGTTAACCGTACTAATTAATGAGGTAAAGACAAGTTTATTTATTTTTTATCTTTTTAAACAAGAAATAAGTTTCCAGCAGTTTTTCACATAATGGAGAAGAAAGCCCCTTGTGGCAAAACTTCCATTGTGGTGTAATAGACCTTCAGAGTTTTATGTAGCATAATAACATCATGGCTATATTTTAGTGAGTATCTCTGTTCCAGCAACGACGCTGTAGGCTTCGCTTGGATTCTCTCATTGTCCTCACCAGGATCCTAAAAGGAAGGTACTCAAATAAACCCTATTTCACAGATGAGGAAATTGAATTTCAAGATTAAGCAAATTGTACAAGATTCCCCAGCTCAAAAATGATAAAAACCAGGATTCGAATCAGGCAGTCAGACCCCCAAGGGCACTCACACTCCCACCTTAGCAAGAGCTACCGCTCCCTGGTAGGCAGATCTCCTGCCAGGAATGGGTCTGTTTGCATTCGGAGCCCAGGAGATCACAGCCCTGCTCCTGCTCCCAGATTCCATACCAGCACCTTGGCTGGACCAGGCGTTCCAGGCCCTCATGGTCAGCGAGAAGAAAGGATATGCAGGACCCCAAAGGGACCTCAAAGGAAAGCAGGAGGCATCAGATGGCCCAGACACAAATGGGGGGCCAGATCTGGGGTGGCGTGAGACAGTGCCATAGCATGACCCTTACCCCCAACCCAGTCAACCTGGCTCAATGGCTGAGCTTGGAAATAAGCAGCAAGCCTGTGTGGCACACACAGATAAAGACCTGAACTGGACAGGTGGCACCCCTGACAGCTTCCAGCAGAAGGTGCTGAGCAAAAGTTATCTTATTCCCAAATATTTGGAAATCAGGCACATTGCACCCTGTAGATTCTCGGATGAGGCAGAGATGGGGGTAATGCTGGGAGGCCTCAAGAGGCACATATCAAACTTCCTATTAATAATGGCTGTAAGTGCTTAAATAATCCTTTGCGGTACTTAGAGCAACGTCATTACATCTGTATCCTGAGTAAGTAAAGCAGGTCATACTGATTATACTATAGGTTTCCCTTGCTATCTGAAACTAGAGTGTTCCTATGAAACTTCCATAAGCCAAAGCTGTGCTAAGGGAAGAAGCAATTACCACTAATTTATACGAAAAAAATCTTTGAGCGTTCCCAGACCCGAAAAACTTTTCTGATACCTTAGGCCACATCTTGATAACAGACACACAAAACAAATCCAGATAAAGTACAGATGCTCACAGGCCATGTTGAAAGATCCCGCAGCTTGATGCTGAGAGGCTGCACGTACCCCCTGGGATGAGCTTGGGGGCACTCTCGCTACTTGGGGAGCACGCTGTCTCTATAACGGCTCTGCTCGCTGCAAAGCAAATGCTGAACACTATTTCTGCTTTCAGCTTCTTCGTCCGTTAAAGCGAAAATCCCCTTTGGATGTCTTTAGGTCTGTAAAAACAGGTACTGATGTGGGTCTTTCGTAAAAGCGACATCGCATAATGCAAACTTTTGAAAAGCAGGGGAAACCTGTCATTATCAACGAAACGTATATTTAAAAAACAGAGCAATGCCATTTCTTTTTTCTAAAATGTTCTGAGGGTGCCCGGGTGGCTCAGTTGGTTAAGCGACTGCCTTCGGCTCAGGTCATGATCCTGGAGTCCTGGGATCGAGTCCTGCATCGGGCTGCCTGCTCGGCGGGGAGTCTGCTTCTCCCTCTCCCACTCCCCCCTCTTGTGCTCTGTCTCTCTCTCAAATAAATAAATAAAATCTTTAAATAAAAAAAATAAATAAATAAATAAAATGTTCTGTAAGATACACTTCATGGCGATAGAGGGAGTTGGAGGGAACTGGAACCCTGGAACACCACTGAAGGGACTGTAAAGGCATACAAGCTTTCTGGAAAGCGTTTAGCACTGTGCAGCCCAACCTCTGTGGGGCCAACAAAGATTTATGGGGGGAAGATGTTCACTGCAGCATTATCTATGACATTAAAAAATTAGATACAACCAAAGGGAAAGGTTAAATAAATCAGAAATATCCATACAATGGCATATTATTGGCCATTAAAGTTTTGAAAAATGGTTACTGGTATAAGGAAATGCTCATAAGATAATGTTAAGTGAAATAAAACAAGATGTAAAGCTCAATATGTAGCATGATCTCAACTATACGTACAAACAAGGTCAAGCTAAAATGGAAACACAACAAAACAAATAGCTAACATCTCTCAGTGGTGAGATTTCAAAATAGTGTTCTATCTCACTTGTTTTCAAATGTTTCACATAGTCTGAAATTGGCATATAACTTTTATAATGGGAGGAAAACAACAACAAAAAAAATCCATGAGTCCCATGCTCTCTGGCAGGTTACTAATGCCATAAACACAGAGCAATAGAATAAAAGCTAAAGCAGAGAAAGGTACCACGTCTATGTGACCACGCATGTGCCTTTACAGGCTCTGGAAAGGGTCTGGCAGGAAGAAAATGAGTGGCTTCTGTTTATTATTTATCACTGTCGCTGTCTGAAAAATAACACCCATAGGGGGAGGCCAGATGGCATCCCTGCTAGGGAAAGACAGAAAAAAAGAGAAAGGTCTAAATAATCTGTAAGCCAGAAAACACCTGGATGGGCACCACCTGAGCACAAATGGAACTCAGCATGCTGGGTCACTGGTAACTTTGTAGTTTTTTCTCTTTTCTCTCACCTTGACCCTCCTCCAGCAAATGCCAGGACAGCTTCAACAGAATAACCAATAGGAGGAAAAAAAAAATTAGAAAGAAAGTAAAGGGAAGGGAGGGTTGGGGAAGGAAGGGAGGGAGGAAAGAAAGAGAGAGGGGGAGGGCGGGAGGAAAGAAGGAAGAAAGAAAGCCAGTCAATCCCTTCCCTTTAGCAGCCCCAGCTCCTCCCCACTCACAGCATGGCCCCAGGAGATGCTCAGAGCTCTAAGCCTGGGGCCAAATCTCAGCCGATTCAAAGCTGCAGACCAAGGCCTATTCTGCAAGTAACAGCCACAAATGCAAACCCAGGACACACGTGCTCAGTAGGGAGTAAGCTGCAAGTTGGATATCCCTAAGATTTTGCAGTCTTTCTGTTAAGTTCAAACACCCTATGGTTCAGTCAGTTAAGTGTCTGACTCTTGATTTTGGCTCAGGTCAGGATCTCAGGGTCTGGAGATCAAGCCCCACATGGAGCCTGCTTAAGCTCCTGCGCACGCACTCTCTCTCTACCACCCCTCCCCTCCCCCCAAGCGTGCCAAAAAATACTTCAAACACCTTATTCCTAGGTAAGGAGCTGAGGATAAATGTACCTGTATTTCTAGATAAAGAAGTCCCTATGGAGCAATCAGTTCCCTGTTCAGAGAAGCATGCCCACGCCTTTTTAAGGACACTCAAATACAGCTCAAGGGCCAAGAGCACAGCTGGGAGTGTGGGCAAAGCCCTTGGTGAGAACCGTCTCCACTGAGCCAAGCAGACCACAACAATGAATGAGATGGACACAAATTTTGGTGACTCTTCTAATGTGTGAAGTGCTTTACGTAACTTATTGTGGAAGGAATAGTCTGAAATGGTTTAAATATTTTTCTTTCCTGAATTTTAAAAGGGAATTTCTATCATTGTTACAAAACAAATTTGAAAGAGGAAAAGTGTATATATTTGAACATAAGCCCATTTTGTTATCATTATAATTCTATAAATTTTACATTGTGTTTTATCATTGTGTCTTTTGACAGTTACCCAATTATCATTTGTCATTATTGTTTTATCCTTTTCATAACATCTGTTCTTTTATAAATCTGGTCAATATCATTGTCTCTTCATTCTGAAATAATTCTCTTTATTTTATTAATCTTTTCTTCATGCCATTTACCTGACACTGTGTTAGTGCTTGACACATATTATTACTGCCAAAGGTGAAATAAAATGGAGTCTCTTCTGTCAAGGTGTTTTAAATGGAGCTGGGAGGCCATTTAGGAGGTGGCCTTATGCAGGTCCTCACTGAGTGGAACCATGAACTTCGGAACTGGGCCAAACCACAAATACTCCAAGGACTCTGCACAAACACCTGCAACTTACTGCAGTAATGAACTCTCGCCTAGTGATAGCCTTAGCAACCAATTCTGTTTAGGCGAGATTCGTTTTCTGCCACCAACACCAATCAAAATTCTTTGTAAACAGCATATACAAGCTATCCCTTTTTGTCTTCAAAAACCCCTGACTTTTGGAACCCTCCTACACTGTTGGTGGGAATGCAAGCTGGTGCAACCACTCTGGAAAACAGTATGGAGGTTCCTCAAAAAGTTGAAAATAGAGCTACCATACAATCCAGCAATTGCACTACTGGGTATTTACCCCAAAGATACAAATGTAGGGATCCAAAGGGGTATGTGCACCCCGATGTTTATAGCAGCAGTGTCCACAATAGCCAAACTGTGGAAAGAGCCAAGATGTCCATCGACAGATGAATGGATAAAGAAGAGGTGGTATATATATACAATGGAATATTATGCAGCCATCAAAAGGAATGAAAGCTTGCCGTTTGCAACGACGTGGATGGAACGGGAGGGTGTTATGCTGAACGAAATAAGTCAATCAGAGAAAGACATGTATCATATGATCTCACTGATATGAGGAATTCTTAATCTCAGGAAACAAACTGAGGGTTGCTGGAGTGGTGGGGGGTGGGAGGGATGGGGTGGCTGGGTGATAGACATTGGGGAGGGTATGTGCTATGGTGAGTGCTGTGAATTGTGCAAGACTGTTGAATCACAGACCTGTACCTCTGAAACAAATAATGCAATATATGTTAAGAAAAAAAAAAAGAAGATAGCAGGAGGGGAAGAATGAAGGGGGGGAAATTGGAGGGGGAGACGAACCATGAGAGACGATGGACTCTGAAAAACAAACTGAGGGTTCTAGAGGGGAGGGGGGTGGGAGGATGGGTTAGCCTTGTGATGGGTATTAAAGAGGGCACATTCTGCATGGAGCACTGGGTGTTATGCACAAACAATGAACCATGGAACACTACACCAAAAACTAATGATGTAATGTATGGTGATTAACATAACAATAAAAAATTTAAAAAAAACCTGAGTTTTGCTCCCTAGTGGGAAACTATTCAGTTGCTCCCCAAAGCTGTTGTACCCCAAGCTGCAACTCTTTGATCCCAAATAAATACTTCTGCTTAAATGATTGGCACCTAACAATTTCACATCGACATGACATTTAACCCTCAGAGCAACACTCAGGAGGTAATAAAATTAGTATACAGAAGAAACTTGGGGTTTATGGAAGTAAAGTGACCTGCCCAAGATTGCAGTGTGGTCAGATAGAAGAGTAAGGACTTGGTTGGGGGTTGTCATTCTTCAAACCTCTTCATTTACTCATTAACCAACACCACTTCCCACGGGGCTCCACTGATGAGACAGAGCACACACTGAGATCCTCTCAAAATTCATCCTGGAAGACATTTAACCCAGTGTGATGGCCTCAGATAATAATGCTGCCCATTGACTCCAGCCATGAAAATCTTCCAGAACCTGCAGTGTCCATAATTACTGTGCTTATCATCACACTATTTGCTGCTCTTGCAGGGCAACAGTAGATAAGGTAAAACATTTTAAAGCAGGATAAAACACAACCATTTAAAAAAGGCAGGAAGTGCAGTTGACAAAAATGTAATTACTTGTTTCTTCATAGAACATGTTTGCCTAATATAATCTCTAGTTTTGCTGTTTCTATTGCTGCAAACAATAAAAGGCATTTAGGAAAATTATTGTTAAATTTTTCTCTGAGTTCTGTCAGGCCATTTTGCATTCCAATTAATTGATTTTTTCTTTTTTAAGACACTGTTTTAAGAGGCTTAAGACACTGCACAGAAGGCTCATGAGCTTGTGGCTCTCAGTGTCCTGTTCCATACTAGGAGATTATATTAGGAGAACGACATATAACAGTTTCATATTCTATGATATAATTCAAGAAAAGACATCTCTCTATTATCTATTTCAGGTTACTGTTCTGTTTGGAGTACTTTGGTGTTAAGGTAATCAATAGTATGGATTATGTGATGCTTGTGAAACACTATCTTAGAGAGAGTGAATGCAGCAAAACAGTAACAATAGTAAAAGAAATATTTTTCTCCCTTCTGCTCTTTCAAGCCTATTTTGTGGAACTAATTCTTCCCTGTATTAAAAAAAATATTTTTCTACTTTTCCTGTTAATGTTATATTTTTTAAAACACCCTCTACTTTTAGATCCCCAATCTTTTTCCGTAATAAAACTATTCAGTCTCAAGCGAGAGTCAAAAATCTCAATGCATTTATTTTTTTTAATTTTATTTTATTTTATTATGTTATGTTAGTCACCATACAATACATCATTAGTTTTTGATGTGGTGATCCACGATCCATTGTTTTCATATAACACCCAGTGCTCCATGCAGTACTTGCCCTCCTTAATACCCATCACCAGGCTAACCCATTTCATAGGAGAGTTTCTTCTTCATCCAGGAGAAGGGTCAAGGCCACGTTCTGCATTTCCCCTCGAAGAGCACCTCCCCCTGTCCTCAACTCAAGACGGTTCCTCCAGAGATGGGACAGAGGAGAATTCAGGGCAGGAAAAGATTACCTCCAGCTGTGGCAGAAAGTTAAGGTCAACTCTCCCTCTGAGGGCCGTTTTTGCAGGGATATTTCAGAGACCAGTGGTAGGCACTATCTCCTCCAACTGGCTGCTTTGGGGTCCCTTCTTCACCCCTGCCCCCAGCAGCCCTCCAGACACAGCATGGCTCTGTTGTGTCCTAAAGGCCCTCTAAGTGGCCATCTTGGATCAAGTCCCTTTAAGGTACCGCTTGGTCAGCTCTGGAAGTGCAGCCTATTCCCAAAGCAGCCTTCTGTCCAGATGGACACAGGATTCCACCTTCAGACTTCCTGCTCTGGATCCTATCATCTCTGTGCCTCATGGTCCTCAGATGAATAGGTCCAGCTCTCTGCGTGGTCTCTTTGACGATCCTCTTAATGAGTAGAAGTGAAAAGGAAGCACCCACCTGCGCACCCCCATCAGAGCAAGGGAAAGAACATGCTACTCTATTTGGACAACTGCCTTGAAGAAATCTTTTCCCCACCTGCGAGATTCTCCTTTATATAAACATACTGGGCTGAAAGAACAGATTAACCCCAAAGTGTCAGCAATTTAGGAAAACTCTATTCCGCTCCCAAGTGAAGCCTGCTGAGAAGCTGCATGTCTTACAAGGGCTGCTGCTTCATCAGATGACCCAGTGTTCCAGGCAACACCAGCTTTGTGGCTCAGCCATGACCGCCCAGGCGAGGGAAAAGAGCGCATGTAGAAGGCACACCCACACTTGGACGCTTTGGCCTAGAAGTGACACGTGTCCCATCTGTTCACAGCCCATTGACCAGAAATGGTCATGTGGCCCCACCTAACTGCAAGCAGGCCAGGAAATGTAGGAAAATATAGGAAGTATCGGTGAGCATTCCTATCCCATCTGCAACCCCCAGAATGGGTAAGGGGCTTATGGACTGAAATAAGCTTTTAATTTACTCTACAAGTTCTTCTTCAACACTAGCGCATCTCACTTTTTTATATGGTGGTTATTGGCACCTTATGCCTTGGCTATCAGCCAAAATAGACAAAAAGAGTCCTATTATACTTGAGTTAACACTTGAAAAGCTCACAGCACACAATGAAGAAAATTAATATGTGTGGAGCACCTCCTAGGTACCAGGCACTGTTCCATGTTGTTTACCTGCATGACCTCATTTGACCCTCGAGGACAGGAATGTTATGATGTAGGTGGCAATGCCCCAGTCTATCACAGGAGGGAACCTGAGTCTCAGAGACTAAATACATGGGCCAAGTTCAGTTCATCCTATTGAAGGAGTCATGTTGAACATCCAGATGTAGGTTTTACAATAGCATTCTCTTCCACGTGGTTCGCATTTTTTCCATCTCAAAAAAAATACACTCGATGCAGGAATCCATTCTCTCAGCACCTGACATATTCAGAAAGCCATAATATGAATTTGGGGTTAATATTAGGATCATTATCATAATTGACGATTTTCACTGGATTGTAGAAATGTAAAGCTATCACGAGGCTCCAAGTAATGACAGGTCTAATAATCATTTATTGCATTTCCATCTGTTGAATTGTTTTCAATTTCATTGTGCGCTCATATGAGTCATCCCATTCATGGGATCTTGCCAGAGTTGTGCCCTCAGCTTTATCCACCCTTGGCAGGTGGAAAAAACCTAAAGGGGATGGTGAGGGCAATGGATGAATGAGTTTGCCGAGCCATGCTTGACTCCTTCCCACTTGCCTACTTTTCTCACCTCCATCTTGACCTCCATCTGTTAGTTAGACACCCACTTCCTATACACCTAGAACAGTGTGAACCTTAAGATATTCCATCCACAAATACCAAAGCTTCATGCAATTTATAAGATGTTCATGCTATAAATCAAGTGACTGTGTCATACCATGGTTCCAGTCTTCATGCTTAGAAAAACCTGTGTGCGTTATTCATGTACAGGTACATAAGAATTCTAATTTGGAAAGAATCTAATGAATCGAACTGAAAGTATAGTATGTGGTTTTGAATATGTAGAAGACAGGTCATCCTCAAAAGCATGTCCATACAATTCAAAGTGAGGAAACAGGGGACACCTGGGTGGCTCAGTTGGTTAAGCATCTGCCTTTGGCTCAGGTCATGGTCCCAGGGTCCTGGGATCGAGCCACACATCTGGCTCCCTGCTGAGCATGGAGCCTGCTTCTCCCTCTACCTCTTCTGCTTCCCTGCTTATACTCCCTGCTCTCCCTGTCAAATAAATAAATAAAATATTTTTAAAAAAAAGTGAGGAAACAGGCTCCAGGCTCAACCAGTTGTCAGACCCCTTGTAGCCTATGAGGAAAAAAAAAAATTCTTTTTAAATGATTCCCCAAACTTATGCAAGAATCATTGTTTAGGGCTCCAGAGACTCTGGAGTGCTTAAGAAATTAGCAGTGTGGAGAGTAGAAAATACAAAACAAAATGAAGAAGAACCACATAATAGGAGTGGTTTCAAGCACTGCTGAATGACCTCTCCAAAACCTGGCTAAAGAATCCCATGCAGGCAAACCCTAGTGTCAGGCTGAAGGCCACCTGTGTTTTCTTCCTCTCTTGAGGAAGTCCAATTCAATGCCACAAATACTTACTGAGCTATCCTGTGCAATCAACATTCTCATTTCAGGGAATGCAGCTGTGAGTGTGACATTAGCCTTGTCCTGTGTGTGTGTGGCAGCAGCGGGGTGGGGGCGTTCGGGGGATCAGACACAAACAAGGCAGAGGCCTAAGAGTAGGGCTGGACAAAAAAACAGGGCACTGGGCAGAAGTTAAAGATCATAGACCATTGGAGATTCCACCTGACTCAGCATGCACACATGCGCGCGCGCGTGGGCGCGCACACACACGCACACTCACACACACACACTCACACACAGCAACATCGAGACAAAACTGAATATGATATGATCTTTATCCTTAAAGACTTGATGCTGTATTGGGGTGACAGACCATACAAACAAAAGGATCATGTGGCAGGGGGTTACTTCTCAACTCTTTAAAACTACCAGTCTACTGGGGATTTTGACCTCTGAAAAAAAGCAAAGGTCAAAGTGTGGGTTATGGATTAGGGACCCAGAAAGGCAGGCAGGGTGAAGAAGGTGGGAGGGGAGCAGGGGAGAGGCAGGACAGACATTGCTCATAGTCAGCCAACAGACAGTCCTCTCCATCTTCCTGCAGAGACTCCTTGATCACTGAGAAGGAAGAAAGTACCTCCACCCCTCCTTCCAGAATATAAATCATGATCCTTCTAAGTCAGTGTGGACTCCATTTCTCTTTACCAGAGATTGATCTTAGGGTGGGCACAGTTCTGGCCAATGATTCAGGTGGAGTCCATGGGAGACTTTCACTTGTAGAATAAAAGGACAGACTCTCCTAGAAGAAAGCTTTCTGGCACCACTCTTCTTATGGTGATGCTCTGAGCACATGGCATCCTGGTGTTGGAGCAGCCATCTTGTAACCATAGGTTTAAAGCAAAGAAGAACCAACACAAGATGGTGGAGCACAAGTATATAAAGAATCTGGGTCCTAGGGGCACCTGGGTGGTACAGTCAGTTAAGCATCTGACTCTTGGTTTCAGCTCAGGTCATGACCTCAGAGTCCTGGGATGGAGTTCCGTGTCAGGCTCAGCACTCAGCGTGGAGTCTGCTTGAGATTCTCTCTCCCTCTCCCTCCCTCTACCCCCTCACACTTGTGCTATCTCTCTCTCTCTCTCTCTCTAAAATAAATAAAAAATCTTCAAAAAAAAAAATCTGGGTCCTAGCTGAAATATTTGAGCCATTGAAAGACCTTGGAAATGCCTACCTATAAATTGCTTTCTAAGTTAACTATGAACATCTTCATAAATTAAGCCAATGTTCATTAAGGTTTGTTACCTGCAGGTAAAAACATCCTGACTCTGGTGAGGTAGAAAAAGCCTTAAGTACTTCTTACAGTATTTTGTAAGGGAGGGGGGAGGGGTAATACTATTACTCCCATTTTATAGGTGAGTAAACTGAGACTCAATTTAATTAATTGTCTCAAAGTCACAGAGAATATAAGTAAATGCCCAAATGGAGATTTGACCACAGGCCTAATTCCAAAGTCTGTTCTCTTACCACTATGAAATCTTATTACCCAAAAAAGGCAGAGCTCATTCCCAGAAAATTATTTGCTTAATGACCAAGAGTCAAGAAAATGTGTATGAAAGTCTGTTGGGAAGCAATTTGAATCTCTTCTCTCTTAAAGTCAACAAAAATGTACTGAGGGTCTGCTCTGGTTTGGGCACTGAGTTACAGAAAAGAACTCAACAAGCCCCCTGCTCACCGTTTCAGAAGAACCACCAACCTCACATTCTAGAACAGTCTTCACCTGAATCAATATGACGTCAGACCTCAGCTGACAACCACATGATTCAATCAGGCATCTAGAGGCAAAATATCTGGAAAACAGAAGACCGTGATTCCTGGTGAGCCTGAATCCCCAGGATCCCCGTGTGCTGTTGTTGACCCTGCTTCCAAATCTCAAGCAGTCCAGGTGCCAGGGAATTAAGTGTTGTCTTGACTTGAGGCTTGCAGAGGCTAGCTAACCATCCAAGGATTTAGCTCTTTAATCTCAGCGGCAGGGGAGGCAAATTTTCCAGCCTGAAACAGCAAGAGCCTTGTACGTGGCTCCAGGTGTAGTCTAGGAGCAATGCCGGAAATATGTAGAATAATAATGATAGCTAATGTTAATGTTAATGTTAATGTTAATAATGCTAATTTATTGAAAGTTGGCCTTATTACAACTCCACCTTTTCCCCCCCACCACCAAGATGCCAATTCCCAGAAAAAGCATCTCTTTGTGTCATATTCCCAGAAGTGCAGCATGCCCTGATTCATTCTCTCTTCTCCTGTCACTCGTGCTCCTCCCTCTCCTCCTCTCTCTCGGGTCACAGGGCTGTATTACTGGTCGGTTTCAGAGTCAAGCGGGAGGGAGAACTTCTCAAGCAAGACTCTGGCCTGAGGCTTGACTTGCTGAACATTTTTTTAAAAGATTTTATTTATTTATTTGAGAGAGAGAGAGGGAGAACAGGAGCGAGGGGAGGGATAGAGGGAGAGGGAGAAGCTGACTCCCTGCTGAGCAGGAAGCCCAACACGGGGCTCCATCCCAGGACCTCGAGATCATGACCTGAGCCAAAGGCAGATGCTTAACCAACTGGACTTGCTCAACATTTTTATAGTGGATTGAACTGCGGCACTGAAAGCATGCTCAGCAAATTCTCCATTGAAACAAAGCATATGAAGAAGCAGCTTTGATGGTAATGCCTGTGTTGAAATGGAAGTCCTGTACTTAGGTCCAAACATCAGTTATCTACAGGTGAAATGGGAATCAGGCTTAAAGTTGAGTATGTATTTAAAAGGCAGATTTTTTTTGTTTTGTCACATTGGCTTAAATTACATATATATTTTTTTATTTTCACGGCATGTCACAATTAAAAAGGAACTTGAGTGTCATCAACTCTTATGGAACATCCATGAGGTTCTACTCACTGTTCTATTGTGGTAGGCAGATGTCTAAAGATGTCTACATCCTAACCCATAGCGCCTACGAATATACTATGCTAAATGGCAGGAGAGAGTTAAGGTTGCTTATCAGCTAACCTTAAAGTGAAGAAATTGTCCTGGATTATTTGGGTAAGCCAAATGTACACAAGGTCCTTGAAATGTGGAAGAAGGCAGAAGGTCAGAGTCTGAGAGCAATTAAAAAATGTTATGCTGCTGCCATTGAAAATTGAGGTAGTAGGGGCGCCTGGGTGGCTCAGTCGGGTAAGCGTCTGCCTTCTGCTCAGGTCATGATCCCGGGGTCCTGGGATCGAGCCCCATGTCGGGCTCTCCACTCAGTGGGGAGCCTGCTTCTCCCTCTCCCTCTGCCCCTCCACCCCCACTTATGTTCTCATTCGCTCTGCTCTCTCTCTCTCTCAAATAAATAAATAAATAATCTTTAAAAGAACACTGAGGCGCACAGGGATTAAATGACTTGCCCAAGGCCACATGGCTATTCAGTGACAAAGCAAAATTCAAACCCAAGTCTGTCTGACTACAGACCCCAGGATTTTGCTGTGTCCTATGCTCTGCACCAGTCGCATATACACTGCAGGCCACCGCCCACTAGTCCCAGGGAGAATATAGGGAGGAGTAACTTTTAAAGATTAAATGAGAGTAGCAAATGAAAACAGGCATGAGAAGAGAAAAGGAGAGAAAGAGAGAGGGGAGGGGAGGAGGAGAGTGATGGAACTGCACCGCAGATGCTACGGGCATGTTTTAGATACATGTCTGCACATGATGTAAAATTTATTTCTTACTGCAGTCAAAATAACAATATTTTGAAAGACATTGCTCTACAACACACCCACTGGAGAGCAAGAGAAAATATGGCCCAGCTCCTGTCTTTGGGAATATCCATAATCTAAAGAGAGATTCATAACAAGCCACAGGAATGCATGTAGACGGGGCTGGGTCAGCTACAATCTGCCAGAGAATCCCAGCGGACGCGCCGGGCTCTCATCAACCCGACTGCCTCCTGAAGGTCCACGGAGGCCCCTCAGGAGCTCACAACGACGCGTGTGACACAGACACACCGCTTCGCACCCCCAGCCTGCTGCTGTAGCTAACACCATTACTCCACCTGTTTGTTCAAAATGGAGGTAATAGCATCTCCTGTCCCTTTCATCTCTCTTGTCACCAAAACCAGTAGATGCTGCCTCCTAAATCCCCAAATCATCCATTTCTCTCATCCCTATTGCCGTGGCCTCCAGAGCCTCCCTCCCACCTGCCCAGCTGCCCGCCACGTCCTCCCAGCCAACCTCCCCCAGCCCACTCCCTCCCTGCCCAGCCCAGGCTGCATTCTGCCACTGCGGCCAATCCCATCATGTCTCCTCCCTCCCACCCTCCCCGGCCTTTCCTTTGTAAGGCATTTTACAAGGTCAACATTTGCCCCCCAAAGTCCCCATTTCCAACGACTTCCCATAGCACACAGACTCTACAGCAACTCCCCAAAAGTCCCCACGGACGCCATCAATTTTCATGCCCTGCAAATTTTCAAACCCTGCATACTTTTTTCTTTCCCTGGAATGGGTTGTTTTTGTTTTTGTTTTTGTTTTCCCAGTTTCCCTCCATCCAGCAAGGCTGGAAAACAACTTTCCTGACTCCCTTAGGCAAAAGAAATCGTATCCTCTGCTGAGCCCTCACATCTGTGTGAACCTATTTCTCTTACAATATTAACCCATATGTATCTTACTTCCTTCTCCAGTGTTTCCAGGGCAGGGACCATGTCTCAGCTCTATTTTGTCCCCAACCCCTAGTTCAGGGACCGGGGCATGGTGAGCCTTTCCAAAGAAGTAAATGATGGTTGGAAGGTAAACTAGAAGCTCCAGACGTTGACATGTGTCTGCCTCTTCAGCATTTCCTTCTGGAAGTCTCCCATGGCCCACAGTCCTACATGTTCAGAAGTGGACTCTCAATTCTCCTCCTGAACCTGATCCACATCCAGAAGGCTCCACCTCTGTTATGCCGTCCTGGAGCCAGGAACCTGGTCGATCTCCCTGTCCACTTCTCCTCGTGTGGATAACGGGCCAACATTCATTCACCCCCAACAAGCAGGCACCATGCATTAGCTTGTCTGTATTCTCACCATCATCTCCGCCTGTACTGATGAAACAGTTTTTCGCTACGCCGTCCACATCCGTATTTGCCCACCCCACACTCCAATCCATTCTGCAAACAGCAGTCAGTGTAATTAGAGAGTGAAAGAGATCTGATCATCTCTCCTATAAAATACACTCTCCTCTTTAATACCCTTCAGCAGCTCCAAATCTTGAGATGAAGGTCAATTTTTCTCTTTTTCTATTTTTTTTTTTTTCCAATGGCACACAAAGCCCTGCTCAGTCTAGCTCCTGCAGACTTCTCTAGAAGTCTGGTCACACCAGCTTTCTCCTGGTTATTATGCCTTCCACCTCTGGGCTTTCGTGAAGCTTCCTCTGCTTAGAACCTGGTGAGCAGGGACAATTCCTTTAAAGAGGACATTATTCTTGCCTCAGTGTAATCAGTTCTTCTTCCCAAAGCACCATATAGTTTTCCTTTCTTTTTTTTTTAAGAGTTTATTTATTTATTTGAGAGAGTGAGAGAGAGAGAGCATGAACAGGGGAGGGCAGAGGGAGAAGCAGGCTCTCTGCTGAGCAGGGAGCTGGACACCAGGTGATCCCAGGACCCTGGGATCATGACCTGAGCCGAAGGCAGACACTTAACCGACTGAGCCACCCAGGCATCCCCAGTAGTTTTCCTTTCTATTACTTAGCAAGCAGTCAGTTTTACATTTTATTTGTATGTGTGTTTGACTGATGTCTGTCTACTGGACTCTAAGCTTGCTAAGGGCAGGGACCCTATCTATCTGGTTCATCCTTCTCTCTCCAGCTGCTAGCCTGGCACACTGTAAAGGCTCACCTAACATTTGATCAGTGGAAGGATTTAATCAGTGGTGTTGACTGCTTTGCAGAGCATCAGTTTCCCAGAAAAGTTCCTGGGGTCCTGGCGGGAGCCAGAGGGAGACAGAGCAGACACAGCAGGTGAACTCAGGACTCCATGCCCCACTTCGCCTAAAGAAGACCTGCATGGGTCTGATTTAGATGCTGGATCTCCACATGAAAGTTTATTTTGAATGTGGAAGATTAAACCTAATAAGCAGGAATGTGGAGGAAAGGGATTGATAACAAAGGGGCAGCATGAGAGAATTTGGAGAATGGTAGAATGGATTTGCATCTTGAATGAGCAGTAGTTACACAATTGTATGCCTTTGTTAAAACTCATAGAATGTGCTGACTTTTACAGTGTGTAATTTTTTAAAGCAAATAAAAGGAAGAAAGACTTGATTGCCTTTGGAAGTTATTTCCAGATTCATAAGATTGAAGGAATTTCATAACATGACCAAAAATATGTATTTCATGACCAAACACATACATACACGAACACAGAGCTTAGGACCCTGGAACTTGATTTTCTGCACACATCCAAAGACAAGACTAGCTTGGATGGGAGGCATGAAGCCATTTTTCCCAATGACAAAATCAAAAAATTATTTCTGACCCGCTTTTTTTTAAAAGATTTTATTTATTTATCTGAGAGAGAGAAATAGAACACAAGCAGGGCATAGGAAGAGGCAGAGGGAGAAGCAGACTCCCCACTGAGTGGGGAGCTCGACACGGGGCTCGATCCCAGGACCCTGGGATCATGACCTGAGCGGAAGGCAGACGTTTAACCAACTGAGCCACCCAGGCGCCCCGATTTCCAACCCACTTAAATATGTCAACTATTAGAGCAGACTTGTTTTATGAAATTGGTAACAAATACTTAAAACCACATATTATATACAGTAACATGCTGATTTAGAAATGTTGCTTTCTTCACTCCCACATTTTATGAAACAGCTCTTTTCCTGGAACTCTTCATACACATTGCTGACAACAGGGCCTGCTGTCACCAAAGCCATTTTTTGAGCCACAGAACACAAAATGTTTTTCCAAACGCATCATCTCCTTTCCCATAATTGTTGTTTAAGACATGGCCTTTTTTTGAATCGACACGATGTTGTCACTAGACAATTTTTGTTAGTCTCGTCATTCTATTCACGATGGCCACAAAGCAAATCTTGTCAGCTGTAGTGCTATTGACATCCGGACCTGATGATTGTGGTGAGGACGTGCCCTGTGGGCTGCAGGAGGATTAGCAGCATCCCTGGCCTCTGTCCACGAGTTGTGGTAGCACATCCCACCCCTATCAGTCTTGACAGTCAAAATGTCTCCAGAAATTTCCAAATGGCTCCCAGGGGGACATCATCCCCAGATAAGAACCATTGCCGGAGTAACCTCTTACCATTGTATGACATGATTTTACAATTATCTGTTCACAACAACCCCAATATTTTGAATTGTAAGGTCAAATACCCAGAAACTGTTACTAATATTGTTAGAAACTCCTTTGCCTCATCTCTCATTGGTTCTATTCTTTGAATCTATAGTACTTTCAAAGTAGCACCAACTAAAGGATTTAAACTACTGCCAAGTGATGTGTCTTCCCCAAGTAGAGTTTGGTTGTATTTCCTGTGTAAGGACTCAAATATAAAAGGATTCTTGCTCTTTTGAGAATGAATTCTGGGGAAACTTCACTTGAGATGCAGGCACACAGGGATAACCCAGGCTAATCTCACCTACGACATTCTCACGAGTGAGCATCCAGCCTCTGCTTGAATACCTCAAGTGACAGAGGGCTCACTACTTCACCTGGTAATTCTGATGGAATAGTTCCTTTTTATAATTAGCTCATATGTCCCTGCCCAGAACTCCTAGATGTCAGGCCAACCTCAGGACAAAGTCTTCCTCTTGGCAACACGGCAACACTTTATCTAAAGACAACAAATACATTCTCACCGTCCTTGTTTCCTAGATCCCCTAGCTCCTTCACTGTTGCTCATAAGACACCTTTTCTCACTAGGAGTTCATCCAAGGCCTGGTCAACGGTCTCTTAGAAAGTGTAGCTCAGGGGGGACCTGGTGGCTCCGTCAGTTAAGCTTCCAATTCTTGGTTTCAGCTCAGGTCGTGATCTCAGGGTCATGAGATTGAGCCCCACGTGGGTCTCCATGCTCAGGAGGGAGTAGGCTTGAGATTCTCTCTCTCCCTTTGCCCCTCTCCCCCCCCACTCTTTCTCTCTCTCTCAAATAAATAAATAAATAAATCTTTAAAAATAAGTGTGGCTCAGAATTAACCCTGGTGGATTCTGCAGACAGAGGGACGGGACTTTCAGCATCTACATTCTGGACACTTTGCAGGCTAGAACTAGTCAGCTTTTTTTTAAAAAGGGGTCACACCATTTTACAATATTCAGTTTAGGGGCTGTAAAAATTCACTAAACGCCACATAAATAACTACTTCATCTTTCATTAAGTGCACTAAAGAACAATAGCGGATGCTCTTCTGAACTTAATCTTGCCCAACAAAGAGAGAGGCTTTAGTGAAATGAAAAGGTCACAAGAGAAAGTGACCACATGCTATCTAGAGAGCCCCCTTTCTTCTACAGATACACAGAGGGAGAGAGAGACAGAGACAAGGAGAGAAAGAAAGAGACAGAGACAGAGGAAGAACAAGAGATTAAGAGATGGAGAGAAAAATGCCAGCTTCTTATTAGTACTGTTTTTGGTACAGTGTTATTTAGGCTTTATCTGGTGGTCCGCTGTGAGTCTCAGATTCTTTACTTACGTAGCCATGCAAACCCACCCCTGCTCCACTGGGTTTTGAAGATAAGTCACAATGCTCTGAGGATCAGATGCGATGATACTCTGCATCCTTTAACTGCAGAGCATGAAAAAAAAAAAAATGAAGCTAGATTTCTGCTATAGACTGAATATCCAGGGCCTATTGCTCCTAAGACTTTATCCCAGATAGTGCTGAATTAGATGATTTGAAGTTAAAAGCCACTCCCTAGCATGAGTAGCAACAGCAGGGCAGGTACAGAAGTCTATCTCATAACGATGCCTACCACTAAACTGAATGAAGTCTGATGACTCCAATTTTCTATCTGGCCCTATAATTTTCCCTCACCCGTGAGTTAAACACCCAATAACTGTGGATTAACTAATAACCCTGGATAAAGCTGCTTGGAAGAGGCCGTAGCTGGTGTTGGCAACGCTGCGAAGTAAGTCACATGTGTGTTTGAGGATCTCTCCTCCCAACCACTGATCTTTCTTTTTCAGGAAATCAGCCAGTGCCCTCTGGTTACTTTCCCCATGTAATGCAATCAAGACGGGCCTCTGGGGGCGCCTGGGTGGGTCAGTCGGTTAAGCCTCTGACTCTTGATTTCAGCTCAGGTCATGATCTCAGGGTCTTGAGATCGAGTCCTGCATCGGGCTCCAAGCTGGGTGTGGAGGCTGCCTGAGATTCTCTCGCTCCCTCTCTCTCTGCCCCTCCCCCTAAATAACGGGCCTTTAGTAATAGCCCCTGACCTCTGAAACATTGCCAACCAACTCTTTTTTTGATGATTTCCCTGGCCCATGGTCCAGCTCCCCCAAGCCCAGCTGAACACCATTGTTGACTGGTATTCACACAGCAGGTGTCTCCTGGTTAATGCATGGCGTCACTGTGGACAGATTCCTAACCCAAAGGAAAGACTCACAGAGGCAGTCCAGCCAGGAAAGCAGTCCTCGAAGGTGGATGATTTTGACAGTGCCCTCCACTCTGGGTAAGTGAGCCTCTGCTCTGTGACGGGAAGCCCCGGGCGAGGGCTGTCTGTTTGCTTTGGGTTGCGGATTTTTTTTTTAACAATTTACAAGCCCTTTAGTTTAAGGATCTTGTAATAAGATCGGTTATTTCTTCAAGTGTTCAAATTATCGATCACCTCATCTGAACCGGTAGATAAGCTTAATTCTCACATCTGCAGCAGCAGGCAAGGGGCAGAGGCTTAGAACCACCTAATCTGCCCATCAGAGTTTTAATTTCCTCCACGGAGCCGCAGAGAAGACGATGAAGCCATGAGCGATCCGCAGGCAGCCGGTAAACAGCCACCCTTCCTGCTCCTGAGCAGAGATCCAATACCAATTTAGTCTTATCTGTCCAGAAAATCATTACTTGAAGACTTGAAAAGGTTAAGAGAGTTCCAGTTTTCATTTCTTATACTTTCATCTGCAGCACAAAGAGAAGGAGGAATCTGACAAGCATGGGGCTAATTTGGTTCACTCAAGCACCCGCAGGGAAAATATTCAGATTTTCTCTACAAGGGTCAAAGGGAAGCTATAATTCATGGCACACTCTGTCCCTCCCTGTGCTGGCGAAAACTCAGCCTTCGAGATAAATTAGAGGTGGTGAGTGCTGGATGGAGGGGAGTATAAATTGTGAAAAAGCCAGCTGGGCCTTTTATTCAACTAAAGCAACTCTTGAGCACCTACTGTGTGCCAAGCACTTCACACTGTGTACCTCAAGGGGCTCACAGCTGAGGGAGGGTCAGATAAGTAAACCACGGCTTAGAGAACGGATTGTGTTTTATAGAAGAAATAGTGAGGCCAGTAAAACAGCAGTAGGGATGGAGGGTATGTACAAATAGAAGGCACTGGGTGAGTAGAAGCATTGGATTTTAAAGCAGCAAGGCATTCAGAAAACCCTTCTCAGCTGGTACGGGAGAAAGAAGGCATGTCCTTGAAAGATCTACAGAGAAAACATATCTTATAGACTTTGACCATAGGCATCTAACATTGGCAGGGCATCCAAGAAGTGGCGCCTGATGACCCAAAGCTTAGAGTCCAATTTAAAAAGCAAAGGCATATGTAACGATCAGGATTAGTTAAGGAGTCTTTGCATGGTGCCGACTCTAAGCCCAAAAGTAGAGCTCAGTGCAGGCCAGAAAAATCACAGAAGAAAATCCGGAGTAGACATGCTAGGCCATGGAGATTCAGCATAAGAGGGAAGAAGGAGGGAGAGTATACAAGGCAGAGGGGACAGATGAGGAAGAACACATTGGTAGAAATAAGCCAGACAAGGAACAAGCAGCTGCTAGGTTTGTGTTGGGAACTAGCAGACATTAATATTATAGGGCCTAAAATCCATAACCGCAGGAGTCGTACACAAGCAGGATGAGCATATGCTCAGCTGAATGGCAGGGTTTTGAAATCTGTTCCTTCCCCTTCCTTCCCTGTCTGACCCAGAGATAGTCTGCCTTCCCTCCTCTGTTCTCCAAGGTCAGCACTTTGGTGATAGAGAACGTCCTCCACCCCTTATCTCAGAAAGAGGTCCCTCACAGGTGCTGCCACAGACTCAGAGATGAAAGGTATAGATCAGGGGAAATGAAGCCCTCCATCCCCACTTTTTCCCATTTTACAGATGAGGATGCAGAGGCCCAGAGAGAGACACTAACTTACTTCTGGCCCAGACCATGCACCTAACTTTGATAGACAGGGGCACTGAATAGGGCCTGGAAGGGCATGTGGTCAGCAGCAGATTGAAAGCAGGTAGGGAAAGAGGAACGGAGGGCTGTGGTCTGACCTGTAGGAGAGAACATGAGCTGACAGCAGGAGAATAAAGACCTAGGGTATTGAGAAGAGAAGAAAATGATGAGAAGCTCTACTAATCTTTTTTATTATTATTATTTTTTGTATTTTATGATGTGTTGACACCTTTTTTTTCTTTTAAAGATTTTATTTGTTTATTTGACTGGGCAGAGAGAGAGAGAGAGAGCACAAGCAGGGGGAACGGCAGGCAGAGGGAGAAGCAGGCTCCCCGCCGAGCAGGGACCCCAATGTGGAACTCGATCCCTGAGATCATGACCTGAGCCAAAGGCAGACACCTAACCAACTGAGCCACCCAGGTACCCTTGATGTGTTGACATCTTAAAAAACTTGTTGGCCAGGAAGAGACTGCCCCTCTCAGGGCTAGCCAATTCCTAAACATAATAAAGGGCTCAGCCCAGAACACACCTTTCATATACAAACTAATCCAGAGGTATATTCCAAACCACCTCCTCTGTCTACTTTGCAGACTCCAGAACGCAATTTAACTCTGGCCTGATCACCCCAGGGCCAGATACCAACCAGACAGCTGGGGACAGCCCTGATGCCCCAAAACCCACCAAAATTATTCAGACTATCTCCTCCTAAGATATTTACCTTGCCCTGCCCTTTGGAAACCTAAAAATGAAGGCTGTGGCCTAGGTTTTCCCCCTCGCTCCTGCTTCTGCCTCCCGATCAAACCTGGTGGGTCCCCATGTGGCCCTGCAGGGCATGGCGTAACTCCTGTTCTCAGGGAATGGAAGTAAGAAAAGTTCTTCCTTTCAATGACACTGGTCTCTGTGTCATCATTCAGTCCCCTTTATAAATTAAGACCAGGGTACAGATCATGGGCCCAGATAACATTTTATCTTGAAATGAAATTTTACCTCCAAAGCATCCTCTCTGGTACAAGACTACAGATAATCTCTTAGACCTGAAGAGCCCAGCCAAAATGAAGCAGAACAAGTTTACTCTTACCAGAGACTAATAATGTATTCCTCATCGATATATTGATTTTTAAATAGCAACATTAATAGAGCAGTTTAAAAATGAGCTACATTTTTTTTTTAATTAAAACAGGTTCAAAAGATCCAAAAGCGTAGCTGGCAGAAGAGTAATTTTATGTTATTTATTAAACACAATGAATAAGCCCTTGTGGAATACCTTCAGCTTCACAAAAATCCAATGTGATAAATAGCAGATGCAGGGAAAATGTCAATTGTCAGAGATACAAAGAGAAATGAACACACTTTGCCTAATTGTGACAGGTGTGCAGTTTTGCAAGATTATAAAGTGAGTATGATCCCAGGTACACGTGGCAAGTGGTCTCCTCAGATTCCCGGGCAGAAGAACAAAAGCAGAGGATGGGTGACCGTACAGAGCTAGCATGAAGTGACTCAGCAGACCACCAGCGTTCTGCCTTCCTTCCTTAGAAAAGGAGGCTCTGACATTTTAGTCGGGCAAATGGCCATCCGGAGAAGGTTGCACCCTGCAGGATCGATAAAGCCATGGGATTGACTCTTGAGTGAAGTGTAAGGTGATGTCTTGTGTGGGATTTCCAGGATGTGTCCTTAAAACAGAGGGACAAGCCTGTTTTCTCCCTTTTCCTCATCCTCCTTTCAGGAATGTGACATGACAGTTGGATGTCAAGCAGCCACTGTGAATCGTGATGATAGAAGCCACACCCAAGGTACGGGAGATGCAGGCGAACATTGTGCTGGAAGGTGTCTGGGTTCCTGAGGATCATGAAGCCAACAGAGAGCCTGGAACCTTCCACTTCCTAACTATCCACAAGAGAAAAATAGACTTTATGTTGTTTGAGCCACTGCCATATTGGGGGGAGCGGGGGGAGGGGGTGTTTCCTAACAAACACAAGGGTAAGGAAGTTAATTATTTGAGAGGGCTCTCCTTCTCAGCAAAGCAGAAGGTACTATTGTTAGCTGGGAGGAAAGAACAAGGAATAGATGTGGTAAAGGCAGAGTGGGTCCCAAGGGGACATAACAGATAATCAAGAGAATAGAACTAGGAGTTTTCTGTGGAATCGGGTCCCCAGTTGAGAAAGGAGGGCGTGGGTATTTATCAGACTCAGACAGTCTCATCTCAGTTTTCCACAACAATGCACATGTGTAAATAGATACCAGAAGTAAACACTGGGAAATGGAATACAGACACGGGGAGTCGTGTGTGGTTAGGGATTGTCATGGCGGGCACAGCTGAAATGCTGGGGGAATAAGAAAACTGTGGGTGCCTGTAAAAGTACAGACAAATATGAGCTTCTGGATAAGAGAATTCAAACAAAGAAAGAAAGAGAATAGGGGGCAACCAAGGTTCAGGGCCATGATAAGGGTAAAATCATATTCAGAGGAAGGAAGAATATGGGAGTGCCAGAAGGTGGCTGTTAGGGTCCTGAGCTTTCACAGTCGGGCAGTGCCTCGAGGAACTAAAATTAGAGAAGAGGGAGAGAAGGATCTGTGGATGGGAGGCCTGCCCTCCTTCTCCATTTCAACCCAAGCAAACCTCACTTTATAATTATATACATTATATCCATATATTTTGGAGTTCAGCATAAAATTCCATTCAGAAAGAGGTGGGTTTTTTTTTGCATTTCAATAATTTTATTGAAAGATATATCCCTTAGTACCAAAACATAGAGGTTTCTAATGCTAAAAGAAGGGGAAAAAGGAAAAAGTGGAAGAAGAAGGAAAAGATGCAAAAGTAGTAGGAATAGCAGAAATATTAGCAGTAGAAAGTAAAGTAGTAATGTGCAAACTTCAAAGCCAAAATAATTCTTCCCGCTCAGTGCTATACATGCACCAGAGAACACCAAAGAAAGACCAGCTGGATGTGTCCGGCAGAGTCCCAGCAAGAAACAGATGGCATACTCAAAAGGAGTGATTGAGAACTATTTTCAGAGGTGTCCAGGGTTTGGGGAACCCACAAACAGGTGGTGAAACATTCCAAGGCTAGCAATAGTGGGGAACCCTCACCATTCCTACACCTGAAGAGGCCATTAGAGGGAGCAGCTGAGTCAGCCTGCAGAAGGCTGTTGATGAAGGTCCCGGCCTTCAGTGAAAGAATGCAGTGATTGCCAGCCCGTTGGCCAGCAAGGGGGGAGCGCCGGCAATAAATTCCCTAGTTTCTATCTCTTCTCATTATCCTATCTCCTGCTGGCTTTTCCTGCTGGCCAAATCCAACAGAAACCAGAGAACAAGGGAGCTCGATTAGGACAGTCCATAGAGGCCAGGTTTCCAGGAGGACACAGAGTATGGTGGAAATGGCAGAAAGTGCAGTCTCGGTTAATAGAGAAGCTCCTGCATGTTCCATTCACAACCCCTCTACTGAGAATCCGCTTTCCCTCATTTTTCATGCAAGCGTGCCATGCTGACATATCCCGTAAAGAAGTCTAAGTCTCCATGCCTGGTGGCTGGCAGGTGGGTAGAAACAAGGATGCACAATCCTTCTCCTGATTCCCTGAATATTCACTGAATTAAATATCTATTGCTGCATAACAAATTACCCCCAAACTTAGCAGCTGTAAACAGCATACCTTCATTATCTCATAGTTTCCATGCGTCAGGAATTTGGGAACAGCATAGAGAGCTAGTTCTGGCTCAGAGTCTGTCATGAGGTTGCGTCATGGTGTTAGCCAGGGCTGTTGTCATCTGAGGACTTGATAACGCTGGAGAATCTACTTCAAAAATGGCTTGTTCGCATGACTGTTGGCAATGGACTTCTCGCCATAGGGCTGCTTGGTATGTCAGCTGGCTTCCGCCAAAGGGAGCAATCCAAGAGACACGGACAGAGAGAGCAAAGACCAAGCCACAATACTTTTTATGACCTAGTTTCTGGAACCATATTCTGTCACTTTCTCTCCTGCCTTATTCTGTTCTTTATAAGCAGGTCACCAAATGTAGCCCACACTCAGGGGAAGTGGGGAGGATGAAGAGTAGGCTCCACCTCTTGAAGGAAGAAGAGCTGAAAAATTTGTGCACATACTTTAAACCACCACACCCGCATCTACCCGTACCCATTAGCTTTATTGTTCTCCTTCTTGCTAATCCTGCCTGCCAGGGATCATATTGTACAGCCTCTTCTGCATCGAGAGGCAAGAGACACAATTCCACTGTAGGAGGTGCCTTAGAGTTTACCTGGTAAGACGCCACAAAGATGGAGGGAACCCAAGAACTCAAAAGAAGAAGAAAGAAAAAGAAGAAGAAGAAGAAGAAGAAGAAGAAGAAGAAGAAGAAGAAGAAGAAGAAGAAGAGGAAAGGGAGTTGCACAGCCATGTTTTCTTACTAATTAGAAAAAAAATTATAATAAAAGGTGTATTTTATTTCTGCTATTCCCTTTCTCAAAAAAAAAAAGATAAGTATAATAACTAGGCAGAAAAACAAACCATGTTAAAAATGATTCTAAGAAGTTCAGACAACTTTTAAGTTGGAGCCCAACACAATGAACTCTCAAAATTTGGGATGACTTTTCTTTATTTGTTTGTATGATTGTTCGTTATAGAAGGGGGAAGGGAGTGGAAGAGTCGTGTGCCAGGAGGGAAAGACAACATTTTGAAAATAAAATGTCAGAGCTTTTTGTGGAATGAAGAGATTCGGATTTATTGATAAAGACCAAAGTTTAAAACACTACCAAACAGGAACATATTTGGTATTTGTTTTTAAGTCTCACATTATTTGCAGTTACTACTGAAATGTTGATAACGTTCTCAAGCACGAAGAAATTGATTCTCACACGTTTACTTACAGCTTCTGGTAGTTTATGAGTTCCTGGTAAATACAATGTCTGTCTTGTCTCCAACTTTTACACATTCATTTGCCGGTCTAAGATAGAGATAATCACAGAGTTCGTTCTTTCCTTGTGACAGATGCATAAAACAGAAGTCACACAAACATAACGACGTAATCTATACATTTGTCAGTGTCTGCGTTCCCTCCATATGTTCATTCATTGCCTGGTGTCACGCATCAACAACTCTGATCACACTTACGTGGAATCCCAATTTTGTTGCAATGTGATCACAGCATCTGAGCGACCTTGAAAGGTCATTTCCTTCACATCCTATCTGAGATAGTCATCTCAGGCCCCCACATAAATCATTGTTAAAAACCTAAAAAAAAAAAAAAAAAAAAGGAAAGTTTCCAACCTCTTTTAGTAAACCTTTTTTCCTTTTTTTTTTTTTTTTTTTAAACAGTCTACACAGTAAGATTCTTATTTTTGATGTCTTGGAAACTGTTTATGGGAATGTTGGCGTTTGCCCATTCAGCTTCAGTAAAGGCTTTCGTAATGTGAATGAACATCCTCTAATTTGTCTTTGCGGTCCACTTAGATTTCTGCATGTTGGATTTTATTAAAGAAGAGCCCACTTAAGAGTTTGATACATGCAGCACTCACACCAAGAGTGCCCAAAGCCTGGTGAATGATCCTCCAATGGCAGGCTCAGGAGTCCTAAGAGCCAACGTTGTCTTTTGTCATTACACCCTCTCTGATGACAGGAGGCTCATTCTGTGCCTCCATGTCTCCCTGTTTTTCACTGTCACGTGGAAATGGGGAGGCCAGTCCTCGATTTTTCCTTGACAGATGCCTAGGCAAAGATAATTTAAAATAGGCCAAAACTAAAAGATCTCCCCAAAATTAACTCTTTCTGCACAACCCTTCTTCCCTCCTTCACTGTGCTTTACACAAGCAGTCCCTCCATATCTTCTTTGGGGATGCCCTCGACCTATTAGAAGGCCAGTTCCTGGGAGTATACATCCGCCCCCCACAGGGCAACCACCAGCCAATAGCTATTAAACAAGAGAGCAAGGAAGCCTAACTCCTTTGCTGCAGATGAGAACATGCCAGTGTAACTTACCTTCCAGAGTCCCCCAGGGATCTCGCTGAAGACCTGACCTGAGGCCACATGCTGGCTTAGCTTCTTTCCCTTCCCTGTCTGGCTACCCAAATCCCTCCCTAGTCCCTTCTGAAAGCCCTTCTTGAATAAAACACTTGCACGTACATTCTCATCTGAGTCTGTTCCTGGGGAACAGAACCTAAGACAAGCCAAACCCAGAAATGGAATCATAAGAACAATACTCTCAAAAGGAATAATATCCAGTAGGGACCATCAAGAGTTCTCCAGTTAAGACAAGACTGTTTGCCCTTGAAGTCTAAAGGGGACGGTAGGAGAAATAATTAAAACTTGTTGAATGACCAGGGATCTTCTGAGGACCGCTTGTACCTGGACCCCTCACCACTGTGAGGGATGTCCAGATGGTTGAAAGGAGAGGAAAACAATCATTTGATATTTGTACCAGTCAAGATGCATAAGGTTATGCTACAGTTACAACCAAGCCCCAATGGCCAACAACAACAAAAGATTTCTCCCTCACACTACACATGGCCATCAGGGATTGTCATGGGACCCTGCTACTGAGGTCACTCAGGGACTCAGGCTGAGAAAAGGACCATTCTGGCACTTATGGCCATATTCATCACTGCGGGGAAAGAGTAAATGCCAAAGCACACACTGGCCCTCAAAACTTCTGTCCGTACGTGACCCATACCACTTCTGCTCATATTTAATGGTCTCAGGCAAGTCATGTGTCCATGACTAACAGAAAGTAACAGGGAAGTGAATTGTACTCCATGTCTGGAAGAATGAGAACCAAAATATTTATGAACAACTCTCAGGATTGATCACCACAATTGTCTCTAGCAGGCCCCTAAGAAATTAGTGTTGGCTACTTCAACAAAGCAAGCAGGACATATTTAATGACTCTGAGCTCCCAGAGTTTCTATGAGATTTATTCATTCAACAAACATCTATTAATATCTCCTCTAAACAAGAAATTGGCCACATGCTCTGGAATTAAAGGGGCTGTGTGAAAAATCCCAGATCCACCACTTACTAGCAACACAAGCTCAAAGTACCCTCCTGACTCAGTTTCATTATCCAAAAAATGGGGACAATAATAGAATGGATCTTACAGAATTGATTAGATGATTAGAAATGATAATGTAAACTATTCTCTTCGTTATTATTCCAAAGATAAATGAGATGTGGTACCTTCCCTGGAGAAGCTCACTCCAAGATACGGGATGGGGCCTTTAACCTATTTCAGCTCTGTTTGAAAGGTATTTATTGAGAACCTACTATGTGCAGGGTGCTGAACTGAACACTGTAGTATAAGAATGAATATGGCCAGGGTGCCTGAGTGGCTCAATGGGCTAAGCATCCAACTCTTGATTTCGGCTTAGGTCATTATCCTGGGGTCCTGGGATTGAGCCCCACATCAAGCTCATCAGGGAGTCTGCTTGGGATTCTCTCTCTCTCCCTCTGCCCCTCTCCCTTCTCACAAGCTCTCTCTCTCTCCAAAATAAATAAATCTTTAAAGCAAATGAATGAATAAAGCTCTGTCCCTACTTTTAAAAGTGGACAGTTTGGTGGCGAATACAGAAGCATAAGCACATATGCAATATTCTTTGAGTGACAAGACAGAGTCTATGGGAATGCAAAAGAGGAATACTTAGCTAAATCAAGGGTAAACCCGCAGCCTTTTTAAGGAGACTTTTCCTGGTGCGCATTTTAAATGTGCAAAATCAGTGATGCTTTAATTCAAGGTTAGCAGAGAAAGCTTTCAAGCCCTAGGTCTCCCAGAATGCCTCACTGCCGCTATCGGCCTTTGGCAGGTGTAGCTGAGGGCAGGAGCAATTCTCTGCCACCCTGTTCCCATCCCGATTCAGACTCTCGCTTGTGCGATTCAACAGGACTGCCAATCAAAACCGGAGAAGGGGTGTGCAAAGGGCAAACCTCCAGCAAAGGCAACCCTCCGCCGCCCTCATGAAATCCCAGAGGCTTCTCACAAAGTGAATTGTGATAAACAGATGAAATGTCTCAAGACAGCCACGGCCTTCATGTCGCAGGCGTTCCATGAGCAATTCCACACAGATCCACGACACTTGTAGCCATGCCGAGGGAGAGATTTTTAAAAATCCTTTTCCATGATTCGTCAGCTCTCAGGAACACAAAACCTCTGACTGCCTTGCAATGAATATTGGCACCTTCCGGTTGCATGCATTTCTTATCTCTTACCCCAGAAAGACGGACTGAAGTTTTCCTAATGACTATCATCAGACACAACGAGACTAAGATCAACAGACCAGACACCTCAGAGAGAAATAAGGCATACTTCTCCATATTTAAAAGAGAATACACATATTAATATAAACATGAAGCCGGAGGACCCTGTTTTTATTTACAATCCACTTGAAACAGATGGTTTCTATGGCAGCAGGAAATGTGAGGTTGTTTTTTTTCCAAAGGAGCTACTGATTTACAAAGATTCGCCCACCCCATTAAAAGTCTTTCTTCTTTGATGATATGTCAGAGTTGATGAATTTGGGGTGATTTATGTCGCAAGGTCTGTTCTGCAATGTTCAAAAAGAGACATGGAAGGGGCTTTTGCTTTCTTCTCGACAACTGGGTTTCTTCCCAGGCCATCTGCCTGTAGGCTTGTAGACATCAATGCGAGAGAAGGAATAATGGTTAATTAATTCCATTAGACGAAGAAACGGGGCGTGTGTGAGAGAGGGGGAGGCAGCAAGCTGCCATTGATATTGGGAAAAGATGAAATTTAAGAATTTCAGTCAGGAGACCTGCTGATACACTGATAAAACAAACAGCTGCATGATTGATCATTATTCCTGTAATAAAAGAAGGAAACATTCAACCTACCTTTTCATTACACGTGATTGTAGCTAGTGGACACAGCTACATCAGCGGCTAGAAACACTTAAGTTCTTACACCCAGACGTGCAGGCCAGGCTCTGCTTCAGCAAGCAGGTGGCAATAGTCACCAAGGGCCCACGAGCTGAGGAACAGCATCCTAGGGGTGTTGGAGCTTGGGTGGCATGGTCTCTGCTGTAGGGGAAAGGCAGCTTTGAGGGGATGAGAGAGGATGCGGACATGAAGGAAAGAAAAAACATTCCCAAAAGAATAAACAATAATGGCACAAGGATGTAGAGACTGGTCTGTGCCATTGTCTGGTCTGATCTCTCTCACACACCGCCTGCCTGCTGGACGTCCCCAACTATAGGTCCCTCCAGCCCCTCAGGCTTACGGCCAAACAAAACCTTCCAGGCTTCCTGTGGCACCAGCTTCTCCTGTGCGTTCAGCTCAAGAAATGGCACCAGCATCCACGTGGCCAACGGAGCCAGAAACCCCGAAGTCACCCCAGACTCTGACCTCGGCCCTCTCCCTCCCCAGCACCTGTTCCCCCCGGCTCTGCACTCTCTTAATGAGTCATGGCCTCCATCCCATGGACCCTCGCCCTACTCCCTGCCCGGCATCCTCCCCTTCCATCCTTTTCCACACATTACCAGAGTGCTTTTTCTACATACAAATACAGGGGCATTGCAAGTTACACTCTTACTGAAAATCCTCAGTTGGAACCCATAGTTCTGGGAATTGTTTAAAAGCTTGAACTTCAGGCACCTGGGTGGCTCAGTCAGTTCAGCGTCTGCCTTTGGCTCAGGTCATGATCTCAGGGTCCTGGGATGGAGCCCCACTTCGGGCTCCCTGCTCAGCAGGAAGCCTGCTTCTCCCTCTCCCTCTGCCCCTCCCCCTGTTCAAGCGCCTCTTGCACGTGCTCTCTCTCTCAAATAAATAGAATTTTTTAAAAATCTTAAAAAAAAAAAAAAAAAAAGCTTGAACTTGGTGATCCAGACTGTCATAGCCCACTCTCTGCCTAGCTCTCCATCCTCACTTCTCAGCCACTACGTCTACCTCTCTCTCTGTAAGCATCCTTCCCTCTGCACAGTGACTGCCTAGCATTGCCCTGAACACAGTGGCTACTTTGTATAACCGACCTATCTGCCTGTGTCTGCTCAGTTTGTGTCAGCTCTAGGGGCAGGATGAGCCATCCCAGCGTCAGGCGTGGGGTCTTTGGGCCTCTGAGACCACAAGCTATGAATGATGGCCATATCAGCTACCCCTCCTCTGGCACCTGGCATATTTCACTTAGTCAGAGTGAATTGAGTTGAACAAGGGGCCACCAGGTAGTCCTGCTAACATAACAGCCGTGTGTCCAACACATATTGTGTGTGTGTGTGTGTGTGTGTGTTCATTTCAGCCTCACAGCTACTCTGTGGATAAATGTTATTATCCCCATTACTTGGATGAGAAAAGTGCTCTAAAATATGGAAAAGGGGGTGTCTAGACTGCTCAGTCAGTTAAGCATCTGACTTTGTCTCAGATCATGATCTCAGGGTCTCGGGATCAAGTCCCAAATTGGGCTCCATGCTCAGCGGGGAGTCTAGTTGTCCCTCTGCCCCTCCACCCACTCGTTCTCTCTCTCTCTCTCTCAAATAAAAAAATAAATAAAGTCTTTTTTAAAAAAATAAAATAAAATGTGGAAAGGAAGCAATAGTGGTCCCTTTTCCCTAGAGGCAGGCTTATTGTGCCCCAAGGAGAGAAATTCAACTCTAGACCAAGACTTTCTGTTTGTCTTCTCTTTCCTCAAATTTAAAAGTTACAAAGAATTGGCCTCTGGCATGGGTCAGTCCTGTCCAGGGGAAAATAATCATAACTTGGTGAGAGCTTCAGAAGGGGAGAGCTGCCTAAAATCTCTCATTCCAACCAGGACACCTGTACTAGCAAAGAAAGAAAAATTCTTCCCCCTATGACAGAGCAGTTTCAGTATGCAAACACACGCAAGCACACACAAACTGCTTCTTTACAGACTTACCTGAATAGAAAAATATTGGAAACAATCTAGCTGTATATCAAGAGAGGACTTATTAAACCAGCTATTTTTTTTAAAAAAAGATGAGCTGTATATTGATATAGAAGCCTATTCAAGATATATTATTAAGTAGAAGGGAAAAAAGGCCAGTTGCAGAAGAATAGTGTATTAGTATAACATCTTTGAGTAAAAAGAAGGAAAAGAATGAGAATATATGTTGGTATTTGTACACACATAAAGAAACCGATCACAGTGGATGCCTGTAGGAGGATGGGATGAGAATTGGGTGCTCCAGTTTGGTTCCAGTCCAAGATGGCGCCATAGGAAGACCCCGAATTCATCTCCCCCACAGAACACACCAAATTACATGTATTCACAGAACAATTCCTCCCCGAAGAAGAACAGGGTGCTTGAGGGATAGGCGGGAGTGGGAACTTTCTCTTTTCACCTTTTAAAATATTGTAAGCCATGCAAATGTGTTATGTATTCGAAAATTAAAAAGAAAAATCTCTCCCCTCTGTACACCCCTCACAGTTTAAAACCCGATTTCACACGTGTCACCTCATTGAATTCTCACAATCCTACAAGCTGTTATTATTCCCGCTTCACAGATAAGGAAACTAGGCTTGGAGTCATTAAATGACCTGGGAGAGGATCACTAGTAAAAGCCATAAAGACGGGGCGACCACCAGAACCTGCCCCGCAGTTCCTCTGCCCCACAGCATGTGACGTGGGACAAGGATGCAGCAATCAGAGCACAGGGGGAGCTCACTGGGTTTCATTTAGGGAGATAATGGAGCCATCTCCTCCTCCCACACTCCCACCATGTGAAGGATGCCAGAAACATCTAACCTTGAACTTAAACAGGAATCGTGCCTCGCAACGCAAATACCTCTGAGAGGCGTGACACACACTTTGTGCACAGTGCTTCGGTTTCAAGTGTGGGAAACTAACTCATAACTGACTCTGGGTCCCTTAAGTAAAACCAGTGTCATCATCGGCAAGATACAATCAGGGGGAAAAAAAATTAAAAAAAGCTTTGTTCCCCCGTCTTCTGCTACCTTGCAAACATCCTCCAACAGGGCCACCCCTTCCTGGTCCCTGGCAATGATGGGGCAGATCAGATTCTACAGCTTTTCTGTCTTTTTCCCATGTTCATGAACAGGGTCATTTTCAGGCATAAACATTCCGGTCCAATTTGCTAGCATCGGGACTGAAATCTCTCAGCCCCCCCTTGAGCTCCTGGCCTCACGCTTGGCTCGGGGCAGACCCACAAACCTACAGACAGCAGTGGGGGGTCCGACGGTGGGGGCACTCTGCTCTTCCACCTTCCAGACACCTTTTACCCCACTCCTCTCCAGCATTCCTCTGCTCCTGGTTCTCCAGGCCAGCACAGCAAGGAAGGACAAAGAGTAAAGCAGCAAAGGGCCATGTGGCACGTAGCCAAAGGTGGCTCTTTTTGGAGAAGGAGTCTCGAGGGAGCCCTGATGACCCCCTCACGGACACCTCCAAGCAGCACCATTCTGTGACCCAGGTGACCCTGGCTAGCCCAATCTGCCCCTCAGCTGGCCCTCTGCTCCTATCCCACCCAGCCTCCTCGCAAGGTGTGATTCTGTTGGGTCTCCTAGTCCAAGAAGGCAGCCCTGTGAGGTCGAGGAAGTCAGGGATGGCTCTAGCCTAGCTACTGGCCACAAGGTCCAAATGGCACCCTGGAACCATGACTTGCTGCCCCACAGAACCCTCTCCCCTCACCCTGCTGACAGTGCCGCTCCAACCAGCCTCTATCTTTATCACTTACGCTTACACAAATCCTGAGGATGCTTCCACGTCCTCAGTCTGTAGTAGCAGGGGAGGGCTTATGACATCTTATACTCTGGATGCATCTAAAGGGGTTTTTCTTGAAGCCCTCCTCCTGTGACTTGGCAGGCATAGGGTGCAGTGGTGGGGAAGCCTCACAACCATAAATCCCCGTGACCCACAAATCCTTCCCTCTCCAAAACTATATATATATTTTTAAATGATGTCAACATCCTGCAGCCCTCAATGAATTAATTAGTCTGGGCATCGAGCACTAACAGTGCTGACATCAAAAAAGAGCAAAAAGCAGACATCGTGTGGCTCTTGGTGAAAGAACACATCATCACCTACAGTCTTTCCAAAGGGATCAAAACCAAATCTGATCAAGCCTCTGGATGGAGCTGCACACTTGCAGGAGACACAGGGGACAAAGGAGCATGTCGAACTGTGCCTTGAAGGTGTAATCAACACTTTCAATACTACCTGTAGGAACAGGTCAACTAGCCCCACAGATAAATTGTAGGAAAAAAAAGGATGGAGAGGAAAACTATACATTAAGAGATGTAAAAGACATATTAAATTTTAATGTACAAGACTAAACCACGGTGTCTGGAGATGCACACTTAGCTGATAAAAACCATAAAAAGTGCAAAGCCCTGATTACTATACAGTTAGGCTCTCTGTAGAAGCAGGGGACAGCATTGGAGACGGGACATATGGAGCCTTGTGGGGCAGCTAGCAAAGTCCCATTGCTCAATCTGGATGGTGGGTAAACGGGTATTTCCCTTATAATAATTCACTAAGCTAAAAGTTTGGGGTCTCTGGACTGTGTTGTTTTTGGTTTTGTCTTTACATTACTCAGTGCTCATCACGTTAGTGTACTCTTAATCCCTTTCACCTAAAATAAAACACCTATGTGCTTTATTTTATAATGAAAAGTAGGCACCAAAAAGGAGAAAATAAATATTATATAGGAAACAAATCTGGAAAAAAAAAATTTCCTCTCCCTTTTGTGGTAGACAGAATAATGGCCCCAAAGATGTTCACATCATAACACCCAGAACCTGTGACTAGGTTCCTTTACATAGCAAAAGAGATGAGTTATGGGTATTGTCAGAGGGAGATTATCCTTGATTATTCAAGTGGAGCTAATGTAATCAAGGGTCCTCATAAGTGAAAGGGGAAGGCAGTAAAGTTACCAGAGTCACATGAGATGTGATGACAAAAGCAGAGGCCAGAGGGATGTGGTTGCTGGCTTTGAAGATGGAAGGAGGCGTGACCCAAGGATTACAGGCAGAATGCAGAAGCGGAAATGGATTCTCTTTTAGAGGCTCCAGAAGGAACACGGCCAGCCTGACACCTTGACTTGGGCCCAAAGAGACCTATTTGGGACTTCTGACTTCCAGAACTGCAAGACAACACATCTGTATTGTCTTAAGTTACCGGGTTTGTGCTTATTTTGTGTAGCAGCAACAGGAAGCCAATACCACCATTTTTACCTAGGCAAGAAGTGGTGGGAGGGCTCAAGTTCACAAAACTAGTTTGGCTTTGCGGAGCGTCTGTCAAGTATCCATTCTCATCGTTGGTCTTCAGACCAAACTCTCAGATAATAGGAAAAGTCTCATCAAAGTGCTTGTTCATTCTACAAAAGGAAGTTCTTGGGAGGATAGCATCAGAAAGCTCAGAGTCCAGGGACCACTCTGGAACCTGGGCTGGTCACAGAGAGAACCAAGAAAACTGCCGAGCTCCAAAGAGCAGGAACATTCTGCTCAATGTGAGGCCACTGAGTTCAATTTATCATACCAACTGAGTCTCCTCAAAGGGAGAGGAACAACTGAAGTTTCCATCACCCATGGTGGGAACCTTACTGTCACACCAATACTAGAGAGAAGGGACTAGTAGGTGGATGCTGAGTGGCCCAAAATGGGCAGATGTTTACCATTACCTCTTTATTAACATTGTAAATTTGTTAATGAGCTCTGTCCCAAAACAGCAATGGTGGAGACTAGCTCCCTCTGTTGAGAATGAGTGGACCACAGGCAAATAGGGGTGGAGAGACCCAGCCGAGGCATTTCCAGGAGAGGGGACCTAGTAGATCATTGAGGTGAGGGTGAACAGAAGCCCCAGGAGAGAGACCACAGAGGGAAGGCAAGTCCCCCAGGCTCTCCTGTCCACTCAGGGTTAGTCTGGGTAGAGCTCATACTCTTTATTGGGCTTTGTAACAATTCAACCCAACAAGGTAGATTTCTGGTCCAGATTTTTCTTTCTTTTTTTTTTGGGGGGGGGGGAAGCAACCTCCTTAATTTATTAATTATATTAATACAATGAAATTATATGTGGCTGCTTCTCTCTCCTAAGTAGTAGGGCTATTGCTTTTTCACTGTCTCCTGCGAGCTCTTCCTCCTAGTCCTTTGCATTACCACCTAGAAAAACTAAATGATGTATTTTAATATTGCCGTAGGCACAGCTTGACCTTTAAATCGCATTATTTAAATATTAATGACATAGCAGGAAAGCAGCCTACTGACAGGTGTTACACAAGTCAGACCAAACAGGACACTAAATCTGCGAGCGCCTTTGAAACTCCCATCAGAGATAATGAGGTATAGGCATGTATTTCCACACACCGTCCAGCACCGGCTCGCTCCACATCCAGTCGGAATAAATTAACTGAGCGTTGTGTTTGAAAGGAAAGAAATCATCATTCTCCCTTCAAAATGCCATTTAATGACTTCTGCAGCCCCACATGATAACAGGAAAGGGCCTAATTGTTTCTCAGACTTGAAGTGAATGCCACGTTCTCCCAAGGGCTGGATTTCACACTGATGGACGTGACCCATAGCCTTGCTTCCCGAGAGGCCTCAAGCGGACCCTCCTATCTGTCCATGTCCTCCTCCCAGCTGGCTTGACATTCCCAGCTGCTCCCAAGTCACTATATGGCCCTCTCGGATCCTTTGGCTGGAACCTGAGATATCACAGGCCACAACGACCTACCCTCTCCAAGGCACCCCATGAACTGAGAACGTCTCAGCTCTCTCCCCTATCCTCCAGTCCTGGATTTCCTCAACCTTGGCCCAATAGTCATTTGGAGCTGGACAATTCTTTCTTGTGAGGGGCTGTCCTGTGCATTGTGGGATATTTAGCAGCCTCTCTGACTTCTATCCACTAGACACCAGTAGGAATTCCCCAGCTGTAATAACCAAGAATGTCTCCAGATACCAAATATCCCTGGTGGAGAACCTCTGGCCTGGACAGACATATTAATTATCTACCTCAGTGTCCTGTGTTGTTCCACAGCTGTTCAAAATCCTCACTTCAGAATCCAACAACCTGGACAATTCACCTGCTGGTTAAAGTTAACATATTCTTCATGGTGTTCTAGACCAGCAAAGGGGTATCAAGGTCGTAATGGAATATGAGAAGCCAGGAGGGTGACTGAGTTACTCACCTGTGATTGAAATAAGAGAAGGAGTCCCTGAATTCTAGATGAGTTCTTTTTCTGACCATGCTGGATCTGACATGCTATACTTCTGACACCCATTTAAACTCGGGGTCTGAGTCTTCTTATTCTACAGAAAATATTTGTTCATCATGGGACGCCATGAAATGAGCCATGGTACAGACAATCTGGCTGCCATAGTTTCCTGTTTGGTTTGGTTTCGGTTAGATATTTTCCAGTATTTGTAACTGTGCTGGGATATTAATAGCATTCAAAATAACCCAAAATATCATACAAAGGTCCCATCCTTCTGAAGGGTATGTCCTGAGAATTTAAGCCTACCAGGAAGGAAGAAGGAGCCGAGAAAAGCCCTGAATGGAGACAGTAGCACCATCCAATGGACCAACCAGTGACTGAGGGCTTGAGCGCCCACTGGGCACCATGATGTCTGCAGATGGGCGCTTTTCCATTCATGCTGTTTCCTTGGCATTGTATTTCTGAAGATTTGCCTATGGCTACAGCAAGAAAAATAACTTACAAATTTATACTTAGTTTACAATTTTGGCTAACCACGAGTTGATTTTATGCCAGTTACCATTTCACCAAATGCCTAGCACCCTTGATAAATGGAAATGGGTGTGACTCGAATCTCTCAGAGCAGGTGAGAATAAACGCAGCTTGAATATCACTGGGGGACCTCTTGTCAATCAGCATGCTCATGTGCTGCTTCGCCCAATCTAAACCTCAACCTAGGTCGCTGGCTCTCAAAGTGTGGTCCCCAGGCCAGCAGCACCAGCAACAACTGGGAGCTTGCTAGTAATGAAGATCCTCAGGCCCTACCCAAGACCTACTAAAGCAGAGACTCTGTTGGAGCCCAGAAATCTATTTAACAAGAGCTGATGCAGCTAAAGTTTGAGACCCTAGAAAATGAGTTTCGGTGAGAAATTAAACCAAAGCCTAATTCATGAAATTGTTCATTTTCTTTCCTGCTATCCAGACTTAATCCAGTGCCCTTTGCATGTAGTATTACTCACATTATCACACTGACAATACTGTTTGTAGGTGGATTAGAAAAAAGAACAATACATAATCAACAGAATCCTAGTCTCCCTTTCTCCCTGTAAAGTGCTGAACTGCGTACAAATCTGGCTGACATCCACCAAATCTAAGGAATCCAGAATTCCCAGCATCTTGGCACCTTTCTCTTTATCCATCATATGTATGCATTATTACAGAACATATGTTGTTTAATCAAAAGATAACATTACACTGAGTAATGTTCATGAGCACCGACAAATATTTCACTTACAAGCTGCCATAGTTAATTATCTGGAAAAATATAAATATTCACATTTGGCCAAATTCCTCCTACCTCCTCCCTCTGTATCTCTTCTGCAAACAGCAACCCCAGCCGGGTGTCTCACGGCTTACCTGCACAAAGCTTATCTTAAAATACAGACCCCACTGGTTAAAAAAAGAAAGAAAAAAAAGTCTATTTCTAGATGGCAATACATCACTGTGAACTAATATAGGAAACAAGGCTACAGCACACAGGGGAGGCCGAGGGATTCTAATGGAGAGACATGTGAGAGACCACATCAAACTGGCATCAAGCATAAGCACCCCAGTAAGGAGTGGATGTTCAGGATAGGAGAATTCTGCAGTCAGACTGGTTGGTGGGGTCCGATCCCAGCCCCGCCCCTCAGATGTTCTCCTTGTAAAACAGAGATCATGGCTCCTCATAGGGCTGTTGCTGATTATATGAGATAATCCAAGTAAAGCCCTGAGCTTAGAGTCTGGTATATAATAAATGCTCAGTCCATTTCAGCTATTTCATTACAGTTTTGTTATTGTCCAAAAATTCATTTCTGAAGTAGCCTAAGCAATATCATTAGACAGCTGAGTTGAGCTCACGTGGCTCCGGGCATCCCCCGTGACTGACACAGAGTACGTCCCTGCTGGGCCACTCCCTGTCTCAAGAATATTGTGAGTGGGGCACCTGGGTGGCTCAGTCAATTAAGCCTCTGACTCTTGATTTCGGCTCAGGTCGTGATCTCAGGGTCCTGGGTGAGCCCTGTCTTGGGCTCCACACTCAGTGGGGTGTCTGCTTGAGGATTCTCTTCCTCTGCCCCTCCCCCCTCTCCTAAAATAAATAAATAAATCGTTTAAAAAGAAGAATATTTTAAGCACTTAACTATGTGCCAGGCACTGTTCTAAGAGCTCCATGTAATTTTAATTATTTAATTCTCAGAATCATTATATTGTTAAAATGAAGCATAGTACTTAAGCACCTAAGTCAAGTTACAGGGCTAGTGAGGACTTAAACACAGTTTGGCACCGCAGAGCACACACCTAATAGCTAGGCTTTGTGGCCTCTCTTTATAAATATTTAGATATTAAATATTAACAAATATTTTTTGGTTAGGTGCACTCTTAAAATGCAAATATACCTGAGAAAGATAAAGTCAGTCATTAACACCTTAACAAAAACCTTAGCGCTAACACCCAGCCCTAGGGGCTTGGAGGATGGAAAGGAACTGGTCAGTGATCAAGGCAAATTTTATTGTGTGTAAAGAGGAAAGCGTAAAGTAGAGAGCTCCTGGGTATACCAGAAGAAATAAAGACCTGGGAATCAGACTGAGTTGAACTAGTTATTCCAAATTTTTGAGCCTCAGTTTCCTTTTTTTTTGTCTAAGTTGGATTTAAGGATGCCTACCTCCTGGGCTTGAGTATCAAGGGTAGAGATTCTACACTGTTTGGCACATCACAGCCCTCAATTAATGTTGGTCCCCCTAAAAGTGGCCTTTCCAAAGAAGGTGACCTTGGATGTGGTACCACAATGGTGATCGAGGACATCTGGAAGACATGGAAAGTCTACCTCCACCATGGGGGTTTTAACAGCTGGGAAAGGAGTGAAGGATATAAAAACTATGCTTTACTCAGGGTCAGCCTATTGGGAAAATTCATAATCTGGATTAATGCACAGCAAAGGCTAAATTCATGGCAGAAGTAGATCTCGCTTTCTGCAAACCAGCTGGGAAAAAAAAAAAAAAAAAAAAGGAAGCTATTTTAAAAAGTAAAGAACTGGATGGTGTTATTTAGGGAATGACTGGAGCCGGAAGAATTGTCCTGTAGCCTTCCATGGACACGAGATATAACCCTTCGGCAGTAAAGATTGTCAACAGGAGTTTCTCCATAGAAAGCCACGAAATATTTGTCAAGATAGCGGTTTGTTCGTGTGCTAGTATAATGTATAGCAGACCTAGACAGGAATAAGTCTTGTTAAGATAGAATCCTGCAGGAAGCTTGCTTATCTGCAATCTGGTCACCAAAATCATGACTAAAAAAATCAGGTACAGGCCACCTAATCAAAGCACCTGGATATAGCCACATATATAATGCCTAGAGATCCTCATTGATAAATAATATTACAAAGACTATAAAAGAATTTACTGAATGGCTGATCCGATACTCTACAGTGAAAATAAATACAATTTACCATACACTCAAATATCTAATAGACCACAATGAAGAATGGGTTCTGATACCCATCCCCATTTCATTCTTACCAAGAAACTCATAATGACTCTGGGACACAGTAGTCAATCAATAATAACTATTTGTCAAATATTTAACAAAACCAATGGGGCTAAAGGAATAATTCTGATCTGGATTATATTCTTTCACGTCCTAGGGATCCTTCTGTGAACGTCACATTGACCCACCTATACCCTCTGTGTAGGGGTTGACTTCTTGCTCTAGTTCCTTCTGAGGAATCATGAGGCACTCTGAGAATTTGTTCAGCCATGTTCAAAATGACCAACTCTCATCTCATATGTCTGTAAGCATTTGGCAGCCTCCCTTGCTTGTTTGCTCATCTCAGGAATAACTGTACAATATTGCAGCTCTCTGTCTTTCAAAACTATGTGATCTTCATTCTTCTTAGAAGCCACATTTTGTCTGAGTTGTGAGCTTCTCTGCAGGCGGTGGTAATGAGATGGGTACTTTCTATTTGGAATCCATCATAAAGCTGGTGTTCCGATGCTGAGGACCACGATAATTCCAGTGTGGCACCATCTGATATCCTCCCTCTCCCGACCAGAAGTGGTACTGTGGCATGTTCCTCGGTCACCACTCTACACTCAGAACTGTGTGACTTTCATATGCACACTGAGAACCCATGGGTTATCAGACACACTTTACAGACCCACTGCCCTAACTAGAACCTGGATCTAAGGGAGGTAAACTAAAGAAATAGAAGCCAACCTGATTTTGGTTTGGGGATAGAAAGACCCTTCCTGCAAGTAAGCACATACCCACACATGAAGGAAACAGTACGAAAGAACATGTCAACAAGTGCAAATTGTTATGGTATACCCCAGGTACACACCTAATCAGAGACAACTGACCAAAGAATCAACTAGATCAACAATGGAAGATTTCAGGGAAAATGTGAACTTTGAGTCCAATAGCAAAGAGAGTGAAGAACAGTAATTGGAAGAGAGGATTTGGGAGGAAAAAAAAGACATTAAAAAGTATAAAGGCATGGAACTGATGAGCTAGATGGTGGCCTTCCTTCTGTCATTCAGCAATACAAAGTTGACAAAGATATTCAAATTACTCTCACCATATGAAAATAACTTTACCTCAGAAAATGCTTGGAGTCTAAACTGACCTTTAAAAAAACTCCACCTTTTCCCATAAACTTCTCAGGGAATCCTGGACCAAGATGGCGACAACAGAGGCTCTTGAATTTCTCTCTTCTCAAAGATGCACCATATGTGCAGCTACACACAGAGCAGTTCCCTCAGAGAGAAATCCAGAAACTAGCTGAGTTGCTCCTACACATTGAGCAAATGAGAAAATACCCACATAAAACCAAGTAGGAAAGGCAGAGACACACCCCACCATAAACCGCACCCCCAGCACAGCGCTACACAGTATGGAGGGAACACCGCATGCCCAGCTAGCTTCTTTCTGATAACCAAAGGGTTTGGACCCACATCTAGTGCCCCAGCTTTTGCAGCCTCCATAGGAGGGGCAGGCCCCCAGATCAACTGGCTCTGAGAGCCAACAAAGAGCTTGCATTATTAAGTCCCACAGGAATGTAATAGAGGAGAAGCAGTTGTTAATAGGCAAACGCATGAGCACACAATGCCGCTATCCCCAGGGCCTAGTGCGGAGGAAAGAGGTAAAAACACCCATCTAGCAGTCTTTCCTGGAAGAGGTTTGACTGCATACTCCACAAACTGCTGCCTGAGGGCTCAGCTTCTAATTAGCACGTGGCTAGGTGCTGACTTCAATCTTCTGGAGCTGATGGATATTTCTCCTGCCTTCTGCCTCCAGTTCACTCCAACAATAAAATCAAGTCACCAGTATCACCCTGGAAGGAGATTGTCTACACATCTAGTGCCCCAACTTTTATGGCTGTTAGTCAAGCAATAGGTCCCCAAATCACCTAACCCTAATAGCCAGTGAGATTTGCATCCATGAGTTCCAAAGGACTATAGCAAACAAAGAGGCAGTTTTTAAACATCTGCAGGTGTTCAATAAATGGTGTTGGGAAAATCAGATATCCACATGCAAACAGATGAAACTGGACCCCTATCTTACACTGTATGCAAAAATCAATTCAAAATGGATTAAACACTTGAACATAGGACCTGAAACCATAAAACTCTTAGAAGAAAACATAGGAGGTAAACTCTTTAACATTGGTCTTGGCAATTGTTTTTTGGATTTGACACCAAAAGTAAAGGCAACAAAAGTATAAATAGACAAGTGGGACTATATCGCACTAAAAAGCTTCTGTCCAGCAAAGGAAAACCATCAACAAAATGAGAAGGCAACCTACTGAACAGAAGATATCTGCAAACCACATATCCAATGAGGAGTTAATATCTGAAATACACAAGGAACTCATATAACTCAATAACAAAAATCCGAATAACCCAATTAAAAAATGGACAAAGGAACTGAATAGACACTTTTCCAAAGAAGATACATGAATTTCCAACAGGAACATGAAAAGGTGTTCAACATCATTAATCATCAGGGAAGGGTAAATCAAAGCCATGATGAGATATCACTTAACATCTGTTAGGATGTCTATTACCAAAAAGACAAGAGATAACAAATGCTGGAGGATGTGGAGAAAAGAGAACCCTTGTGCACTGTTGGTGAAATGTAAACTGGTGCAGCCACTGCAGAAAAGAGTATGGAGGTTCCTAGGGAAATTAAACATGGAAGTACCCTATGATCCAGTGATCCCACTTCTGGGTATGTATTTAAAGAAAATGAAATCACTATCTTTTTTTTTTTTTTTTTTTGAGAGAGAGAGAAAGCATATGCAGGGAGGGTCAGAGGGAGAGGGAGAGAGAGAATCTCAAGCAGGCTCCACTCCCAGTATGGAGCCTGATGTGGGGCTTGAACTCACATCCCTGAGATCATGACCTGAGCTAAAATCAAGAGTCAGACGCTTTACCTACTGAGCCACCTAGGTGCCCTTAAAATCACTATCTTGGAGAGACATCTGTACTCCCATGTTTGTTGCAGTGTTATTCACAATGGCCTAAGTATAGAAACCACCTATATGTCCATCAATTGATGAATGGATAAAGAAAGTGTGAAAAAAAGAAAGTATGGTATATGTGTATTATATATAATATATAAAATTGTATATATATAATTGTATATAAATATATACATATACATATAGTATTCACATAGAGTGAATACTAACCCATTTTAGAAAATAAGAAAATCCTGCTATTTGCAACAACATGAATGAACCTGGAGAGCATTATGGTATGTAAAACATGCCAGAGATACACAGAGAAAGAGATTTCTGCATGGTATCACTTAAATATGAAAACAAACAAACAAAGTTGAACTCATAGAAACAGAGAATAGAATGGTAGTTGCCAGGGGCTGGAGAGTGGGGGAAGTAGAGAGAAGCTGGTTATAGGGTACAAATGTTCAGTTATAAAATGAATAAGTTCTGACAACCTAATGCATAAATGAGGACTAGAGTTGGTAATACTGTATTATATATTGAAATTTACTAAGAGAGCAGAACTTAAATGCTCACACACACACGCGCACACACACACACACACACACAGAAAATACCAGAGCTGATACATGTTTTAATTAACTTGATAGTGGGAATCTTTTTTTTTTAAAGATTTTATTTACTTATTTGAGAGAGAGCATGAGAGAGGGGAGGGTCAGAGGGAGAAGCAGACTCCCTGCTGAGCAGGGAGCCCAATTCAGGACTCGATCCTGGGAATCCAGGATCATGACCTGAGCCAAAGCCTGTCGCTTAACCAACTGAGCCACCCAGGCAACGCTGGTGGGAATCTTTTTACAATGTGTATGTATACCATCACATTGTATACTTCAAATGTATGACAACTTCATTTGTCAATTTTACCTCAATAAAACTGAAAAAAATAATAAAAATTTCAAAAACAATCTGGAAAGAAGAAAACAAAAACCTCTCTAGTAAGCAGAGAAGATCCAGCAGTCTAAAAGTCTGGTCCAACTGGTTCCCACTGACTAAACATAGCTCAGGTTTTATCTCATCCAGCCTCATGGGGAGAAGTTTCAAGAATGCAGGTCAGACTCAACACCCAAAGAACAAATGATCCAATCAAGAAATGGGCAGAAGACATGAACAGACATTTCTGCAAAGAAGACATCCAAATGGCCAACAGACACAAGAAAAAGTGCTCAACATCGCTCGGCATCAGGGAAATCCAAATCAAAACCTCAATGAGATACCACCTCACACCAGTCAGAATGGCTAAAATTAACAAGTCAGGAAATGACAGATGTTGGCGGGGATGCGGAGAAAGGGGAACCCTCCTACACTGTTGGTGGGAATGCAACTGGTGCAACCACTCTGGAAAACAGTATGGAGTTTCCTCAAAAAGTTGAAAATAGAGCTACCATATGACCCAGCAATTGCACTACTGGGTATTTACCCCAAAGATACAAATGTAGGGATCCGAAGGGGTACGTGCACACCAATGTTTATAGCAGCAATGTCCACAATAGCCAAACTGTGGAAGGAGCCAAGATGTCCATCGACAGATGAATGGATAAAGAAGAGGTGGTATATATATACAATGGAATATTTTGCAGCCATCAAAAGGAATGAAAGCTTGCCATTTGCAACGACGTGGGTGCAACTGGAGGGTATTATGCTGAGCGAAATAAGTCAATCAGAGAAAGACATGTGTCATATGACCTCACTGATATGAGGAATTCTTAATCTCAGGAAACAAACTGAGGGTTGCTGGAGTGGTGGGGGGTGGGAGGGATGGGGTGGCTGGGTGATAGACATTGGGGAGGGTATGTGCTATGGTGAGCGTTGTGAATTGTGCAAGACTGTTGAATCACAGACCTGTACCTCTGAAACAAATAATCCATTATATGTTAAAAAAAAAAAAAAAGAAAAAAGATAGCAAGAAGGGAAAAATGAAGGGGGGGAAATCGGAGGGGGAGACGAACCATGAGAGACTGTGGACTCTGAGAAACAAACTGAGGGTTCTAGAGTGGAGAGGTGGGGGGATGGGTTAACCTGGTGATGGGTATTAAAGAGGGCACGTTCTGCATGGAGCACTGGGTGTTATACACAAACACTGGATCATGGAACACTACATCAAAAACTAATGATGTAATGTATGGTGATTAACATAACATAAAAAAAAAAAAAAGAATGTAGGTCGGGCCGTTGCATTATTACAAAGCTCATTTAACCTCAAAGTTACATCAAGCCAGACTCTATGAAGGGCTGGCAACATAGAGTACTAGGAAAGTCAGAAAGTAAGTCTCTTCTCTCAGCTTGACCTGGAACTGAATGGTCCACTATTGGCAGGCCACTTGACTTCTATAGGCCTTGGTTCCTCACTAGTTGAATGAGAAGGATTCAATTACATCAGCGGTTGGTAAACTACAGCCCACCACACATTTTTATAAGTAAAGTTTTATTGGAACAAGCCATGCCCATTCATTTACATACTGTATATGGCTGCCTTCTAATGTTAATAAATTATAGTATAAGTCAGTACTATTAGCGGCTGAAAATTGTATATCATTTGACCCAGCCAGTTAAAGAAAAAAAAAAAGGAAGGAAACAACAAAAGTTATTGTTTATGTAAACTGAAAAGTCTATAGGTGAGATTAAGTTAATTTGGGACCTAGTTCAGAGCCCCAATATTATGGACAGAATAACTACCCCCCATAAATGTTAAATGTGTTAAAACCTATGCTCTAATATGATGGTATAGGAGGCAGGGCCTTTAGGGGATAATTAGGATTAAATGGGGTCACAAGGGTAGAGACCTCACGAGGATTAGTGCTCCTGTAAGAGTCAGGAGAGCGTTTGCTTCTCCTCTGCTCTCTAACAGGTGAAGATACAACAATATGATCATCCACAAGCCATGAAGTAATTTCTCATCAGACACTGGATCTGCCAACACTTTGATCTTTGACTTCCCAGCCTCCAGAGCTATGAGAAATAAATGTTTGTTGTTTAAGCCACCTAGTCTGTGGTAATTTGTTACAGCAGCCCAAGCTGACTAAGACAGATGATCATATCATTGGAAGTCAGCTCTCAACTCAGTGTTCTCTTTGATGGCTTCATCCTCAGGATTGGGCCCAGCATCCTATATTCCCATTGATACAATATGAAGAAATCCAGAGGAAGAGAGAGAGACTCTGTTTCCCATAAGACTGTACCCACAATCCCTGAGTAGGGCCTTATTGAACCCAATAGACCTGACTTGGATCTTGGACTTATTCCTAAATCAGTCACCACAGCCAGAAAGATGGAATGCACTGACTGATTGACTGACTGACGACTGACTGACTGACTGACTAGTTTACATCATGTGATACACCCTGACTGACACCCAGAGTGGATGCATTTCCTCAAAGCACATGAGCTGACAATGATCAGGGCACACTTGCCACAAAAAAAGAACATTTATGTTGGGCACAAAAGCCACACACCTTCCCCATACCAGTATACCAGTATAATCATCTTTCAGGCCAGCAGAAAGTTTCTCTGAAACTTTGGAATTGCATATAATGTACATGGGATAGTCATCGAGAAAAAAATTACTCGAAGGAACATAATTACTAGAGAAAGTAAAGAATATGGGAAGTTAAAATATTAGTAACCACACACTAACATTTGAAGTTCATGATGACTTTTTTATGAGGGCCACTGGTAGGTCAACGAAATGACAAAGCTTTTTTATTATCTTAATCATTTAAAGGTCAGCAGAGATTTGGAAGGGAGATTATTGAAGAAAATTAAACATTGCATGGTGCATTTATCTCCCTCACACATTTCATCTCAAGAGTGCTTGTCCCTGCTCTTTGCTGCTGAGAGGTCTTGCGATGTTTGGAAGGCACAGATTCTAAGTAAGCCAGTGAGGAGGCCCCATAAGAGCAGGAAATATTTGGTCTTCTGCAGAAGATTTTATCCAGGATCCAAATGATCCCAAGAGCAGTTCCATATACCAGTCATGGAGGTAAGCAGCAGCCCACGCACCCAGGGTACAGGTAAGTAGCTCCCCCCGCTTCCTGGTAACCCATGCTCAAGACCAGTGGTTTCTAGGAGCACCCGGGTGGCTCAGTTGGCTGAGCATCAGCCTTTGGCTCAAGTTGTAATCTTGGGGTCCTGGTTGAGCATCAGCCTTTGGCTCGGGTTGTGATCATGGGGTCCTGGGATCAAGCCCTATGTCAGGCTCCCTGCTCAGTAGGGAGTCGGCTTCTCCCTCTCCTTCTGCCCTTCCCCCCCACTCATGTTCCCTCTCTCTCTCTCAAATAAATACATAAAATCTAAAAAAAAAAAAAAAAAAAAAAGACCAGTGGTTTTTACCATTGTATCGGCAATCAGAAGCTTTGAAATCCCCTTACAAAAGAAGAAAAAAATCTAGAAACATTCTGCTTTTATTTGATTATATCTAAGGATCTTCCATAAAATTATAACCTATTCCTAAACTCTGCTTTTCCATGGAAATCATTCTATGCAAGAGAAAGGAAGGGGCAAGCAAGGGGCTCACATTTTTAGGTTGTTCATTCTGGAGCTTTACATATGTAGGCTTTTTGTGTTCTCACAACCACCCTGAGATGTACATTACCATACCTATCTCACAGATGAGGTAAGTAATGTGCCCACAGACTTAGCCAGCAGTGAGCAGTGCTTGGAGCCCATGTCCATCTGATTTCGAAGTTTGGATTACCCTTTAGTGGTATATTGCCTCTCAAAGTTCTTTTCCCTATTTACAAATAAAAAAAGAGAGCCATAGAAATGATTCTCTGTTGTCTTGGTTTCCTTTCTTTCCAAGCAGAGTAACCAACAGTCTTTTTAATGCATTTCTTCCACTACCAATGGGAAGAGTTTAACCAGGGGCTTAAAAGTGTCCTTTCAAAAAAGACAGGTGCAAAGAAAAGGGTATGGTGAAGTGGCAACAGAGGAGGGAAGGGTCTGGAGCCACCAAAGCCCTAGTGTGGGCACTGTCCCTTCCTGGCTATATGTCTTTGAGCAAGCTACATATCCCCTGTGCCTCACTTTCCCCATTTGTAAGATGAGGATGATAATAATACTTACATCACAGGATTATTAAGGCTGAATAAGTGAGTTACTGTGTAACAATTTAGAGCCATGCCCACACATAGTAAGTTCCCAGTAAATGTTAACCTCCATTAACTCTCCTCCTTGACCTCACTTGATACAACCCACAAGTCCCTCAGCCCCTCTATAACCACCAACCCTGTAGGAAGAATGTAGTATCTTGTTGTACTTTTATCAGTTACTGATTTGTTGGCATTTGTGGCCAGTGTTCTCTGCCCAGATGTCTTTTAAGCCCATCTGTTAGCTCAGCAGTTCTCAAATTTGAGGGTATATTGAATCAGCTGGAGGGCATGTTAAACCAGACTGCTGGGTGCCACCCCCAGAGTCTCTGACTCAGTAGGTCTAGGGTGGGGCCTGGAAATGTGTATCTCCAACAAGTTCCCAAATGGTACTGTTGGCCCAGGAACAATACTTAGAGAACCACAGTAGGAGCCACATCTTCAAACCTAAATCTGCTTAACTGGACTATGTAAGACCTGGAATGCAGTGAAACATTAGTAATGAAAAGGGACAAATGACTAAACCCAAAACTGGCTCCACAGGCTTCTGCCTTCGAAGCGGGGGGCTGGGAGGAGTGTCATAAACCACATCAGTGCAGACTAAAATCTCTCCACTACTCTTTTTCCCTTTCAGCAGACCCTGGTGGGGACGGGAAAAGGCAAAGGCCATTGTCATGGTCCACTGAGCCACAAAATACTTTTGTGAGCCCTTGGATGTACAAGGAGACCTGAAGCTGATCTGAGAGCTGCGAGCTTTTTATTGTTGTTGTTCCTTAATGGGAAGGGGATAGGAGTAGAGGAAGGAGGGAAAATAAACAGAATGAAACCAGAAGAAGGAGTGAGGAGTGCCGCCAAGCAACATGTGGGAAGCTGGAGCTTGGGTTGGTAAAGATGGTGAAGGGTTTATAGAATATTGTTCAACTTTAGGTTGTTTGCATTTTTCTATCAGTCCTCTCTATCTGCCAAATCTTCACCAAAGTCAACACCATGAGGAGGCCTTGTGGTGAGGGTGCAGGGAAGAGGTAATAAAGTAAGCGCAGAGACTGTGCTGCAGCTCAGATGATGCATTTTGGAACATGACAGCATGTGGGGACAGCAACACTCTCTGAACTGAGTGACTCCAAAACAGAGGCTCACAGCCAGAGGCGACCAGCAGAAATGTAAGCCACCGCCTCCGCCTCCCAGAATCCCTGGAGAGAATGGGAATGATTCAGACTTCCTCCTGAATTTGGAATGGGATCAGAACCAGCTTCATTTATATCTCAGTGGTCAGGGACCTCAGCTGACATCCGGTTAATACCAAACTGCTCTGAGTAGTTTGCAGGCACAAGCAGAGTTTGGCTTTCTAGGTTGGGGACCACCAGATAGTTCTTGACAGCTCCCTCCTTTCTGCATCACCTTTCACAGGTGGCCCAAGAAACATGAAGGTTCCTGGCTCTGTACACTTTTAACATCCTTTAAGATACGGCACACACGCAGGAGTTTGGGAGTCCTCATGCTTCTAGAAGGAATACCATTTACACCTTTCCAGTATGACTTAGCAGCTCTGGGGAAGAAAGTACAAGTTTCTAAGTAATGAAGACGAAGCAAAACACTGTTTGGGAAAAAGACATTAATTGTTGGCAGTTAAAAACTAATGAGTAATTCATACTGGCTTTCTACTCTGATTTACATGGTAACCTTTTTTCTCCTCCACAGTAAAATTCACAAACAACAGAAACATCTGTTTATGGGTCTCCTGTCTCCCATCTGCATTCATTAGGCATCTGGGTGGGGGTGGCATAAACTTCTAACTCATCTACCACCTCCCCTGACAACATCTGATTCCAGTTCCCTTGTTACACCCAGAGGGACCCCTTACTAAGCTTTAACTAAAACCAGTTTCCTTGGGTGGTTTTCACGTACTAATAATGTACCCCATTTGCAGATGGAATCATCCTGGTGGTGAATGGGAAGCCAGCGAGGTCCTGGAAATATCCCCCAATGTCTACCTCTTCCTCCCTGCCAAGTATGTATGTTCAAGGGCATGGGGAAGGGAGCTTTAGGTAAGTCTTTCACACCTGGGATCCAAGGGTATCAGGTCCCTAAAGATGTGAGAGTGACAGAAGGAGAGATTTTTACGACACACCACAAAATACAATAAAGTCCCATCAGACACACACTTAAAGAGAACGTTATCTTCTCTTGGATGGTTGCTATCACTTCTCTTCACTCCGGGAGGCTGCTTCAACACCTGGGATCCTGCCCTGTCATCCTACCTTAATGTCAAATTACTGAGGCAATAAGTCCATAAAAGGAGTGTGTGGAGTCATGTGACTGAACTGAAAATTTCAGAAGAAAAGCACACAATTGTATGTTAAGGGAGAAAATGTCTAGAACTTAACTACTCATCTCTGCTGCATTTTATTTTTCCTTTTGAGAGTTTAATAACAAAATTTTTTCTACCCTCTGTCTAAAGATGTAAGGTTTTGGTGGCAGATGCCAGTAACAAATGCACTTAGTAACAGTTAAGTTGCCCCAGTCTACTTGTCCCTTCCAGACTCTACAGCCCTCTTGCTACCTCCACCTCCTCCTTGGCCATTTTCCCTAATGCAACCTTCCCTGAAACTGAAAAGAGCTGAACTTTAGAACAGACAGTTTCCCCATGCAAAGCTAGCGCTACACACAGGCTGTTAAAGCTTGGCCCAAACAGAGGTTTGAGCTATAAGATGGCAGTGGGGTTCCTTACCCAAAACTGGTCCCCCACCAGCCCTACCTAAAGGTCTGAATGGCCGCAGTCACTCCCATCCTTGGTTTTACCCAATGAGGAGATGGGACTGTTGAGAGATCATAGCATTTAGAACCAAACAGACCCCAGTCTCAATTCTGACGCTTACAAGCTGAATAGCTGAAAGGCCTTGGTTAGTTCACCCAACCTCTCTGAGCCTCAGTTTCTCTCTTTTAAAATGGGAATTCCACTTACATTGTAGAGTCTGTACTTAATAAGTACTCAGTAAACAGTAGATCTTTTTTTTCTTTTGTTATTGTTGCTGTTTCTGCTGCTGTTGAAATAAGACAGGAGAAAGAATGGAATCCCATGAGTGAGAAACTATTTTTTTTCTTTGAAGAGGGTGGAGGTATGGGAGGGGCAGAGAAGGGGGAGAACCTTTTCTAAAAAATTTTATTCATTTGTTTGACACAGAGAGAGAGAGAGAGCTCAAGCAGGGGGCAGCATCAGAGGTAGAGGAAGAAGCAGACTCCCCACTGAGCAGGAAACCCAATGTGGGGCTCGATCCCAGGACCCCAGGATCATGACCTGAGCTGAAGGCAGACGTGTAACCAACTGAGCCATCCAGGCACCCCAGAGGGGGAAGAATCTTAAGCAGGCTCCACACCCAATGAGGATCCCATCACAGGGCTCGATCTCACAACCCTGAGATCATGACCTGAGCCGAAATCAAAAGTTGTTTGCTTAATCGACTGAGCCACCCAGGCACCCCACGAGAAACTATTTCTTGAGGAATTGCATTCTTGGAAGTAAGAACAGCACATTCTTTCATAAAGGAAAGAAGTCCTGCCTGGTCTCTACCAGGTCCAGATATCCCACTCTGCCCTCTGGAGTTAAGAAATATCTTAAGCTAGCCCTGAAAAGGCAGAAAAGCCCTTCCAATTCTGCCCAACCTGAAATTTAAGTCATGTAAAAAGGCATAGCCAATTAATTAAAGACTACCGAATATACTTAAAGACCAATCAGAAACCTACCCGAACGGAATGCTCATCAATCAGAGACAATTTCAGGACTCTTTTTATTCTATGAAACCTTTCCAACTCCTTCAAACCCCTGCTGAAAGGGAAGTGACAGCAAACAGTCCCTTGTAGCTGCAAGCTTATGAATCAATGGCCTTGGCTAATTGGATCTCTGGCTTGTTTTTGTCTTTTGACTGTAAGTCGCTAATGTGTCACCCCTGATTCGTTACCAGAGGGTCAGTTTGGAAGGGATGGATGTGTCACCGGACACATATGCTTCGATTGGACAGGAGTGAGGCATGGAGATGGGGTGCCTCCTGCAAGAGGAGGGACCCAGGGTGGCAAACGTGCACCAGATACACGCTGGGTTTCTGGGGTAAAGAACGGATGAAGCTGAATTAGAAAGTGTATTTTTTAAAGAGAGAGACAAAATGCTAAAGACAGATTTTACCTAAATCACACTTGTTTCCAGCAAAGGCACTAGAGGCCTGCTTTAGAAATATTGTGATCTGAGTTAAATATGTCATCTGTGTTCAGGTGTAGCACATAAAAACGTGCTCCATTCTACTTGAGGACAGGAAATGTCACATTGCTTTATTTTTATGTTAGATTTAATTTGGTGAGATGCTTACCATCATGTAAATTCATACAGAAGTCCTAGGGAGGGAGGAATGGCTTACACAGACCAGAAAATTTGAGGATGGGATCCAAGGCCTGACATCCCTATCAGTTGCTGCTAAGATGCTCAGTGCCCAAGTTGGCAAGACCTGTTTAGGAGGTGAGATGTCCCTCACCTGTACCAAGCTGGGCTTCAGGGAACTTTTGCCAAGACTTCTAGGCAGATCCATTCTCCCTTGTCTCCATATAGCCACCATTCCATCCAGGCTGCTGTGGACAAGCAGGGCCTGGCCTTCCACTTCTCATGGAGACCACTACCCACTCCAAGGAAGCCATCTGAATTTCTAAGGAGCAAGAGGACCAAAAGCAGGTGCTTCCCTCCTCAATTTCTATTAAGAGCCCCTCTCCCCATCTGTTGGATGAGCTTCCACCTCCCAGATAATATCTAGGTGGGACCACACAGACACTTGGCCACCTTCATAGAATGAAGCAAGGGGAAGAGACCTCTTAAGTCTTTCAAGTTTCCTAAAGCTGGCTCATCTGGAACCCTGGTGCAAATAAAGAAAATGTACCCCTTCCTCAAGACACAACACTGCCATCAGAAAATTTTCCATATTTGTTAGAACAAAACACTTATTGCCGGGGCGCCTGGGTGGCTCAGTCGTTAAGCGTCTGCCTTCGGCTCAGGTCATGATCCCGGGGTCCTGGGATCGAGCCCCACATCGGGCTCCCTGCTCAGCGGGGAGCCTGCTTCTCCCTCTCCCACTCCCCCTGCTTGTGTTCCCTCTCTCGCTGTGTCTCTCTCTGTCCTATAAATAAATAAATAAATAAATAAATAAATAAATAAATAAAAACACTTATTGCCACCTGCCAGATTTTTTTATAATAAGTACACAAAGCCATAATGTATACAGCATAATAGAGCCCTTAGAGGAGGGGCCTTTTTGCAGTGCACAACCTGCACAACATATAAGCCTTATTTATAACTGCACACAGAGGTTCTGAAAGCAGAGAGCAAACTGCAAAAAAAGTAGGATCCAAAATAAAACCCAGCACAAAAGGACAAGGATGCTAAATATTCTAACCTGTTTAGAAACGTATGCATTTTGTATGGCTTCCACAGAGTGCTTGTTTCCAAATGTAAATTATGCACCAAACAGTCTTCTGTGAGATACATTTATGCAGAATGCAGACAGACTACAGGGCTCCAGGATGGGGGCGAGAAGGTGGAAGGAGCACCTTTTCTCTTCATCTTTAATAGTATGTTGGATCTTACCTCCCTGGGAGAAAAGACCCCGGAAGCGAGTAATCAACCCTCCGAAGCCAGCTTTTCACTGCACACAAGCTATCTCCATGGTCCAGTGACAAGGAAAACACTCTATACATTGTGCTCAGGCAGTTGTTCCAAAACTAGGAGTCAACAAAGCTCTAAAACCACTGCATTTGGCTTCATTCACTGAGTGATCTTTGGCAGAGGGTAAAGGAGCCACGCTCTGAGAACGGGGATGATAAAAAAGATCATTCACATGCCTGGAGGGGGGTGTACGGTGAAGCCAAAGTACATTCGATCACGCCAGCTTCCGCCGAGCTGGAGAAAGGAATCCAGGGAAATGGTCAAGGAGAACGGACAATACGTCTTTTTGCTATCGTTTAACCGAGACCTACAGGGAAAATCTTTTGGTGGATGCCCCATGGTAACAATCCACCTCAATGAAACAAGGTTATCAGAATCAGGCTATTGTCTGCGCCAACACTCCTCCCGTGAGCTAGTGCATTGTTCACACTCAACACAGCTCACAAGGGCCATGTCCAAACCAGAGCGCCATGCACAGTCGCCGCTTATACATTGCTTCCTGGTCTTCTCCGTGTGCTTATCCTCAGGTGTGCTGAACTCACAATTCTCCATCCTCATCTTATTCTTCAGACTTGACACCTTGCCCCTCTCTCCACGTATAACCTTGGTTCTTCTAGACACTGACCCTGATAATCCATGACTCCAGCTGTTACTGCCTCCCCAGCTCAGCCAGCCTGCTCTGGGACTCTGTGCCCTGGATCATTCTCCATCATGACCCACCTTGACCTGGAAGCAGGAAGCACACACAGCTCTAGGCAGATGGCTGAGAACATCATCTTCGAAGAACCTTCTGACTCTCAGTCCCAAGGACTTGCTGAGAGACGTATATGGACCTCAACTTATACTACATTCCATTTGGGGAGTAAGGTTTCAGCAACATTTCAATTAAAAAAAAAAATCACAAATTCTGTACTGGAGGATCCATGGAAATAGAAGAAAGAGCTCTAATAGAAAACAGTAATGCACCTGGCACCCCATGCTCTCTCCCCTATTACTCCCACCATATTTTTAAGTAATAACTTATTTACCAGAATAATGTCATGTGGGCAACCCCAGCTGCTCTGGCTATTAGCATTTACTGCCTCCTTAACAGAGTTAGATGAAGGGTAGGAGGTTGGAATAGAGATTGGATAAGCCAGGCTGCAGTATCCCCCACAGCAGAGCCAGGGTTTGGACCTGGGTCTTTTTGATGCCAGGACTTACTCTGCTAGTCATTATTGCTATAGACCCTGCTTTATTTTTTTAAGTGTCAACCAATGCAGCTTTAAAGGAGCTAAGTGTAAGTTTCAAGAGTGAAGTTCAGAAACGTATAGAATATTAAAACAGGTTCATTGAGAAAGCTTCCTAAGGAATCAAATGGGAGTCTAAAAGGGGCCCCTGGGTGGTTCAGTTGGTTAAGCATCTGCCTTTGGCTCAGGTCATGATCTCAGAGTCCTGGGATCGAGCCCCACATCAGGCTCCCTGCTCAGCAGAGAGCCTGCTTCTCCCTCTCCCTCTGCCCCTAACCCCCCACCACTACTTGTGCCTTCGCTCGCTCACTCTCTCAAATAAATAAATATTTTTTCAAAGATTAAGAACAACTTTTTTAAAAGAAAGAATGACAAAGGAACTGAGCCTTTTAAGGAAACAGGAAAGGAAGGAGGTGGGGCAGGGAAGGAGATGAAAAAAAATATCAGAAGAGAGAAAAAAAGAGAGGGGGGTTTACTATATAATTGGTTTACTATATAATCCCATTTTGGATTTACTCCATATAAGTCGTGTAAGGATCCAGAGCTTGCTAAAAAACCGAACAGCTTAATAGTTGCCAATGGCTGAACACGAGTTTTCTTAAGATGAATACAATTGGGGCCAGCACATAAAAGATGTAACATTACGAGGTCCTCTTCCTGCTAATCAGTTAACCAGGGCTCTCTATGCCCTTTAGATGTCACTGAACACCCACGGCCCCTGGAGTGGACTGCAGTGTTTGCTGCTTTCTTCATGCCTTCCCTCCTCTGGTCCTGAGCTCTCAGCCAGCTCAGGGAGCTGGGAAAAATAACAAACTCATTCCACGAGGTTGTTGCTAAGTGTCACGGACCACCCAAAATATCCTAACTGTATGTTCTGAGAACACTGGTTCCTCAAGACAATAAAAGAGTTTACATGAAAATTGTGTTTTGGGGAAAATATGTGCTGAAAAAATGTCAATGATTTTATTTACTTGAGAACATCTTCAACCTTTACTGTGCCGACTTATACAGTTAATATCTGATAGGAGACAGTTAATGCCATATCTCTTAGGCATGTTTTCTTTTTAAGAATATTTTGGGGGCTAGTAATCCACAAAAACCATTTGAGAATCCCTGACTTGATCAGCTCCCCTTTCTAGACAAGTTTGCATTTTACTGCAACCACTCCCAAGGAAAGACTTTTATGGTGGAAGTTTCCAGCAACAGGGCAAGAGGACCAGGAAGGAGAAGGGGGCAAAGAGGCCAGATTCTCTAAACCTCCCTCATTCTGCAGCTGTTGGACCATTTGTGGGTAGAGCCAATCTTTCCCAGAGTCAGTGTGGACACCTCCTTGGGCTGAGTGTTCATTTCCCCAAGGACATCTACAACAAAGCCTCCTCTGAATCAACAACGAGAAATCCACATTCTTCATGTTATTGACAAGAAAGAAGGACTACAAGAAACTTGGGTCTCAAACATACTCTGTAAACCAATAAGAATGCAGCAAAATCTCTTGATCAGCAGTATGTTCTTGAGAGGAGAACAAAAGGAATTAAAAGCCACATTTCCCATCACCCTGGAGAGCTCAAAAGGCACATAATTTTGTAAAACAACAAAACTGTGTATAAAGGAGGGAACTAAAGCTTTTGTGTCCCATGCAAGTCCTCCGCTAACCCGCAAATGTAATAACTTAGGGGTTTCTCCTCTCTCACAGAGGGAGGCAACAGCCCTGCTCTTGCAGGAAACCAAAGTGGCCAATTGGCCCCAGAAGAGCCTGCCTTCTTTATACCAGATCCCAGTAAATCCGCAGGCACTGCGGGCTCTCCTTTTGCTGTTTGCTCTCAGGCAAAACTCCCACTGATTTCCAAATGCCCACTTCCCACACAGAGAACCATTTCTGGAGGAGAACAGCCAGAGGAGAATAAAGCCTCAGAATGTGCTAGGAATTGAAAACAGTCCTCTTTGTGTTAATTGGGTGAGAATACAAATGACGACGAGTGCCGACAGTGGGGACCCCTCCACCCCAGGGAAGTCACCAACCCTGCAAGTGGAATGCTGGGTCCCTCGAGGAGAACTCAAAAGAACAGCAGACTCTACGTGGGTATCTAACCCTGAAAAGGCCAAAGCCAGTAGTGAGGCTGGGATCCCGAAACCAGGGACCAAAATTCAAGAGCAGGAAGAAGAAGAGTCTGGCGCTTTTTATCAATTATCATACATAATTCTCCTAACAACCTTCCAAGGTAGTTTTACGGGGCTGGGGAGGTAAGTGACCCACTAAATCAACACAGTTCTGAGCAGTAGAACCCGCATTCGAGGGAACGTTGGTCTTTCCCCTGTTAAAAGATAAACCAAGGCATGTCAAAAAATTTTAAGAGTTCATTTGAGCAAAAATCCATTTGAATTGGGCAGCGCCAAACCAGAAGCAATTAGGAGCACTCCATGGACAGGAGCCAGGGGAAAGACTTCATATAGAGAGAAGGTGCAGAAAGAGATTTCTGGAAACTATTTGGTTGGCTATAGCTTAGAGCCCACTTGGCTGTTTGTGATTGGCTGTACTTAGTGTTTTGATTTCATAACCTTGAGGCATTTACGGGCTTAGATTTGGGTTTGCTTATGCAATTCACCACACCATCAGAGCCTCCTCAGGCAAATGACCTCCTATTTAATTAACGTGACACGCCCATGGCAACCATCTCTCTGTGGCCCAGAACCATTGCCTAGAACAGCCACCTCTACCTGGCTTGTCTTTAGTTTTTAAATCATGTAGATAACACATGACTATGGTCTCTTCCTTAGAAACAACAAAAATGTAAGCAACAAGAACTCTCAACTATTACAGATAAAGTCTAGCTCCTACTGGACCACCAACCCCCATCCTGTCTTCTACCCTGCCATTACCCTTTGGCTTGGCACGTCTCTTTCCAGAGCTTCGCCTTGCATTTACATTCATATATGTGTACCCACGAATATACATAGCACTGCTTTATGGGAGCGACTCTCACAGAAATGGTGTCATGTCTTGCTCAGCACCTTGCTTTTTTTTACTCAACAATACATCTTAGAGATCTTTCTCTGATAAAGCACCCAGAGCCACCTCGTTCATCTTAAGCAAGGCAATGCATTCAATAGCCTAGGAGTGCGGGGACTTATGTAGACATCCCCCCATTGTCGGGCATTTAAGTTGTGACTGGCTTTTTTTCTGATGGAACAGTCTTGCTGTAACATGTGGTGACGACCCAGGTACATTTAAGGACTTGACCCAGGCAGACCTCTGAGAATTATCTGAGAAAGCATCCTGGGGCAGAGAGAGACGTGGAGCCTATAACCCAAAGCTAAGGCTCCAGCAGTGATAGCTGCAGGACCCCTGATCCTGCTTTCCCCAGTGGCCACAAATCACATTTGTTGGAAACTGAGAAGTTCCTGTGAAAGCCAGACAGCCCTCCAGTTTAAAGAGGAGACTGCAAATAAAAGAACACATTGAAAAGTATAGTCGAGGGGCGCCTGGGTGGCTCAGTCGTTGGGCGTCTGCCTTCGGCTCAGGTTATGATCCCAGGGTCCTGGGATGGAGCCCCGTGTCGGGCTCCCTGCTCAGCTGGAGTCTGCTTCTCCCTCTCCCACTCCCCCTGCTTGTGTTCCCTCTCTCGCTGTCTTTCTCTGTCAAATAAATAAATAAAATCTTAAAAAAAAAGAAAGAAAGAAAAGTATAGTTGATGTAAAATGAAATAGCCACTATGGAAAACGGTATGGCGGCTCCTCAAAAACTTAAAAACAGAATGACCCTATGATCCAGCAAGTCCACCATTCCATATATACTCAAAAGAATTAAAAGCAGAGTCTCAAAGAGATATTTGTACACCCACGTTCATAGCAGCATTATTCACGGGAGCTAGAACATGGAAGCAGACCGAAGCATCAGACAGATGGATGAACAAGCAAAATGGCACATATACATATGATGGAACATTATTCAGCTCCAAAAAGGAAGGGAATTCTGCAATGTGCTACAACATGGATGCATCTTGAGGACATTATACTAAGCGAAACAAGCCAGCCACAGAAAGACAAATGCTGCATGATTCCACTTACATAAGGTATTTAGGGTAGTTAAAAATCATAAAGACAAAAAGTATAATGGTGGTTGCCAGAGGCTGGGGGTGGGGGGTGGTGGGAGCATGGGGAGCTCTTGTTTAATAGGGATAGAGTTTCAGTTTTCCAAGACAAAAAAGAGTTCTGGAGCTAGATGATGGTGACAGCTACAGAACAATGTGAATGCATTCAATGCTGCTGAATGATAACCCCGAAAATGGTGACAATGGCAAATTTTATGTTGTGTATATTTTAGCTCAGTAAAAACAAAACAAAAGACAAAACAAACAAAATTTTTTAAAGTGTAGCTACATCCTCCCTGGAATAATCAAAGCAAGTCCTTCAAAATTGAGCAATCCATGCATCCAAAACCCAAACCAACTTAAGAGGTTAATATTGATAAAGCACAGGAATTTCAGCTCTACAAAGGAAATAATGAGCATTTGAAATGCAGCCCATGCTTTTATGCTCTTTGAATGTATCTATGATATTTTTCCCCTTTTGAAGCAAATGAGAAAATAGATTAGTCCTCTATCTGGTCCATAAAGGTGCAGGGAGACACTGGCCAAGGAAATCCACCCCCCCAGATGTGGACAAATGAAATCTTCTATTCCAGAAGGAGAGGGAATTAATTTTATCCACTATTCTTACCAATCCCGTTAATCCTGGGTTGCATGAAATTCCAAAAGATTATGTTTTATTCTGTCTGTTTCCCACCAGCTTCTGCCTGGGGGATGCCTACACATCCCTCGTAACCCTGCTTAGCTTCCCATCCTGCAGGACGGCCCCTTCCCCCAACACCAAGTTCAATACCAGCATAGCAGTGCACACACATTTCATATCAGAGCAGTTCTTGTTGGACATTCAGATTAACTATGTGTAAGCTTTGGGGAAGCAAATACTATGGCATGTGCATTTTTTCTCTCAACCTATAACGCAGTTTCTGGCACATAGCACGTTCTCAATAAACACTTTTTGACGTGAAGATCCCTAAGGAAAGAGAATACTCTCCTCATTCAATCATCTCCAAAGGTTTACAGAAAACAGATGGTGGGGGAGGAGAGAAGCAATAAGTTACTAACTCAGTTCATCAATTCACTCAGTAACTCCTTAAGGAATTAACTCTGTGAAGTAAAGGGTTTTTTTTTTCTTTCCTCCTTAAATTCAAGTGTACTTCCTAGAATCTCCAATATCTGGGAATTTGTATTAAGTATTCTTTGTTAATCAAATGACAGATTTCAGAATCAAAGAACTCACAGAAGAGTATATAATAGCAACAACAGGATATAATACAGATTCTTCACCTTTTCTAACTGCGCATTTCCTTTTGGTAAACAAAAGCATTCATGTTCCACTCTTGAAGATTCTGTTGTACCTCCTGGAGCTGGGGTGAGGAAATGCCCCACGCATGGGTGACACTCTCTTGGCTGTCTCGAGAGCCACGTTGAGGTCCAGAAGAATAGAAACAATTTCCAGCATTTCCATTAGGAATGTTCATGACCTTAGGCTTATTTATCAACTCCTTTGTGCCTCAGTTTCCCCATATACAAAATGGGAATAATAAACATGGCCTGCCTACTTAATCCAGACTACCAACTCCTACCTATGCTTAAACTATGACCAAGCATCACCACACCTGGACACTGCTTCTGCACACATTCCCAATAAGAAAAATATTTGCAACAATGGACATATTCTAAAACCGGCCACAGCAATATCTGTAGTCTCACATGCTCTTCCAGTAACCTGCCATTCCTCCCCCCATCAAGAGACAGAATCTACTTCCCCTTCCCTTGACCTTGACCTTGAGCACATCTTTGTGACAGCTTCCACAAACAGAATGCATGAAAGCCGTGCTGCATAAGAGTCAAGTCTAGGTTATAAAAGGTGACAACAGTGAGAAATTATGTTTTGTGCCCTCTTCGGAGACACACACCTTCAGAGCCCTGAGCTACCATGTAAGATGTCCACGTACCATGAAGCCACCAAGCAGGAGAGACTACGTGGAGAAACCAAACTGATGCAGAGAGGTGTCCAAAGGTCACCAACAACCCCAGCTGCTCCAGCCCCCAACTGCTGTGTCTTCCCAGCACAGGTTCCAGACATGTGAGTGAATAAGCCTTTGCAATGCCACCAGCCCCAGCCACCACCTGACTGCAACCTCATAGAGACTCTGATCCAGAACTGCTCTGCCAAATTCCTTCTGAATTTCTGACCCACAGAAATCATTACTGATAATACATGACTCTTCTTGTGTTAAGCCACTAAGTTTTGGAATGAATTGTTACATAACAATAAATAACCAGAACAACTCTTTCCCCTGGAAAACCCATATCTACGTCATACCTATCACTATAACCTAACTATGTGTTTATCTATTATCATCCCCTATTTGATAGCAAGGTTCTCTTGGTCTAAACCATATATCATTTTACTTAATATCTAGTACAGGTCCTAGATGAAACATACCAGGTATTCAATAAGTTTGGATGGAGGGAGGGAGGGATGAATGGATGGAGAGATGAAGAATTAAGTAAATACCTCCCAAAGAGGCTACAGAATAATATAAATTGATGGATATAAAGTATCTGTAACAATATTCTACCTAAAGATTACCTGTTCTAAAATAGCCATAAGTGATGCTGAACTTCAGGAAAAAAAACTGAGGGTTGCTGGAGGGGAGGGGGCTGGGGGAGAGGGATAATTGGGTGATGGGGATTAAGGACGGCACTTGATGTAATGAGCACTGGGTGTTATATGCAACTGATGAATAACTAAATTCTACCTCTGAAACTAAAAAAAAAAAAAAGAACCAGAAAAAGAAATTATGTCTGTTACTCATCCTAAGATGGGTATGATATGGTTAGGGAGGCTTATAATCAACAATATTTTTGGGGCGATATACTCAGTAACTTTCATTCATCCTACTCTGATCCAGCTTAGCCTGGCTACAGTTACTTGACTGCTTGTCTGCATTTCCATTTGTTATAAGCCCCATGGGAGCCAGAACCATTTTATTTTGTTTACCACTTTACCCTTAGAGCCTAGCACAGGGCCTGGCATAGATTGGATTTGTTAGAGGTGGAGGAAGAAAAGGCAGAAGGAAAAGTGTATCAAAATTCAATATAGGTCTCCTTAACTGTGTAACGGTCACCTTTGTAAAACTTTCAAACATTTCAGTTCATAATTTCAAATTGAATCTGGAAGACATTTGGAAAAAGGGAGATCCTAAGCCCAATGCTTATAATCTTACCCATTATCAAGTCTTTATCAAGCAGTGGTCTTCCCCAGTGATGAGCTGTGCACATAGTGGAGTCCCTGCCTTCTGGGAGGGTTGCAGTCTGAACAGAATCCCAGTATATATCGCGCATGTAACTCTCCCAGCAGTGCATGAGCAGAAAAAAATTATAACAAAGAAGGAGTTTGATGAAGTGGCTAGTGTCATTGGGAGTTTTATCGTATTTGGAAAAAACAAAAACAGTTCTGAAGAGGTCAACAGTCCACCTAAGGTTACTTACAGCTAGTAAGCATAATAGCTGCTACTTAGTAAGATAAACACTTCAGTGGCTTAACTCATTTCATTCTCATAACAACCCTGGGGGAATATTATTAGCAACCCCATTTTAAAGATGGGGATTCTGATGCACAGAGAAGCCAAGTGCCCAAGTCACAGAGGCCGGGAACTGGGGGAGATGGAGCGTAAACCAAGAGATGTGTCTGCAGACTTCAGGCTCTTGACCTTCATGTCACCTTTCCACAGACTGCCATCACACGTCACGGAGATAGGATCCACAGCCAGTTTCTCCAGCTACAGGCAACATGGGGCAGCTGGGAGGCAGGGGAGGTGGTGATTACTCTGAGAATAGCCATAAAATTCCTCTCAGGGAAAATTAAGTAAGTAAAATGGGCTTCATGGACCTTTTGGATAGGGACTTGAAGCCCTGTAGGCATACCTGGAAGAACTGAAGCTACAGAGAGTTCACCGTTGGTGGTTTTTTTAAAGATTTTCTTTTTATTATTTATGGGGGGGGAGCAGGGGAAGCACAGAGGGAGAGGGAGAAGCAGGCTCCCTGCTTAGCAGGGAGCCCGACTTCAGGCTCGATCCTAGGACCCTGGGATTATGACCTGAGCCAAAAGCAGACACCTAACCGACTGTGCCACCCAGGTGCCCCTGAGAGTTCACTGTTTTATACAAGAAATTAATGAGAAAGTGACAAACTATAAAAGACTCTTAATCGTAGGAAACAAACTGAGGGTTGCTGGAGGGGAGGGAATGGAGGGATGGGGTCACTGGGTGATGGGCATTAAGGAGGGCACGTGATGTAATGAGCACTGGGTATTATATAAGACTGATGAATCACGGACCTCTACCTCTGAAACTAATAATACACTATATGTTAATTAATTGAATTTAAATAAAATATCTTTTCATAGAAAAACAATTTTTTAAAAAAGAAATTAACAAGAAAGTAAGAAGTGTGCTAGGTAGAAGTGGAAAATGAGGCCCCAACAAACACAGCAAGAAGCATAAATTGGATAGGAAATACTGCCAGTGACAACTCCCCAAAGGTGGACATGGCTAAGGGGCTTTAAAGAACAAGGACGTCTAGCCATTCATGTAGAAGTCATTAGTGATAATCACCCCATGTTTCCAGTATTTCCATATCTGGCCACACAGTTGAGGTGTACTTCCTAGACCCTGCAATTGAGGGGTTGTTTGTTACCACAGCATAATCTAGCCTGTCCCAGTTGATTAATTCCATTGTATGTTGTGCTGCCCTGTGATGTCACCATCCTGGGTACCCCTAAATCTACCAGTCTACAACACATAGCCTAGAGATAATGGACTATGGGAAAGGGATGCTAGGTGGGTCTCCAGTAGAGTAGTGTGGTAGCAAATGGGGCAGTGCACAAAGGAGTCAAATGCAGAGTAGGGATTAAGAACTTTACACAAGCAGACCTTGAAGTCAGAGGCAACTTGGAGAAATGCAAGCATCTCCCCCCATCCAACACTATGGGGAAATATTAGAAGAAAACCCAGGGGCGCCTGGGTGGCTCAGTCAGTTGGGTATCTGACTCTTGATTTCAGCTCAGGTCATGATCTCAGGGTCATGAGATCGAGCCCCACATCAGGCTCCTCGATGGGTGGAGACTGCTTAGGATTCTCTCTCCCTCTCCCTCTGCCCCTCCCCCACCACTACCATCTCCCTTTCTCTCTCTCAACCTAAATGAAAAAAGAGGAGGAGAAGGAGGTGGTGAAGGAGGAGGAGGAGGAGGTGGAGGAGGAGGAGGAGGAGGTAGAGGAGGAGGAAGGGGGTAGGAGGAGGGGGGAGGAGGAGGAGGAGGTGGGGGGAGGAGGAGGAGGACGGGGGGGAGGAGGAGAAGGAGGAGGAGGAGGAGGGGAAGGAAACCCTGGGCATGTCCTTATATCATAGAATGGGGATTTGAGCCAATTTGATCTGAATTTGTTGGCACAGTTGGTTACTCATTTCTCCTTGAATAATCTTCATTTGACCTCTAAGACCACCCTCTCTCCTGTGTTTCCTCTTACCTTCCTGGTTGCTCATTCTCAGTCTCCAGGTTCACTGTACCTCTAAGTGTTTGAGTACTCTAGAGTTCAGTCTCTGGGTATCTCCTCTTTCCTATCTATCCCCATCCCCTGGCAGATCACATCCAGTACTATGACTTTAAATACAACCAGTGTGATAAAAATTCCCAAACTTTCATCTCTAGCATGACTTCTCCCTTGAACTCCAGACTTCAAGATCTGACAGCCAACTTAACATCTCTACTTATAAGTCTAATGGGCACCTCAAACTTAATGTGTCCAGAACTCCTGATTGCCCTCTGAAACCATTCCTTCTGCAGTCTTCCCCACCTAGTACATGGCAACTTCATCCTCCCATTGCTTATGCCAAAAATCTTGTAGTCATTCTAGATCCTCCCTTTCTCTTGTAGATAGATAGATCGATAGATCGATAGATCGATCGATAGATAGATAGATAGATAGACAGATAGATACAGTGATTGAACAATTGAGCGATTGAGCAATCGATGGAGATATATCCCCTTATGTCAAGAAATGTTCTGGATGTGAGGGTAACCTGGCAGCAATATCTGTTATCCCTCTGATCCCCAGGGTTGACTGGGCTGGTCTGTCTGGCTAGGCAAGTGTCCTCTTCCTCCCTCACCATCCTGTGTGCATCCCTCCTAAAGCCACACAGTTGGTCAAAGAGGACAACCTTCCTCAATAGAGGACCATTCTTCAGTCAAGGGTATCTGAGTAGTTGTACTCCCCTCTAGAACCTCCAAACCAGCTCTCAAAGTCCATTCATAGGAAAACACAGGGTAGTCAAGCTTCCAAGACTCCAGACTCATCCAAATGAGGTGCTGCATGTAGCAGTCTGCCTTTCTTAGGAAAGAAAGGAAAAGGAAAGGGGAGGGGAGGGGAGGGGAGGGGAGGGGAAGGGAAGGGAAGGGAAGAGAAGAGAAGAGAAGAGAAGAGAAGAGAAGAGAAGAGAAGAGAAGAGAAGAGAAGAGAAGAGAAGAGGAAAGAGAAGAAATGTTCTTTACCTCTAGAAGGTCTCCAGAACCTGATGACTTCTCTCCTCTTTTACCACTACTCTCCTGGTCTAAGCTACCACCATCTTTCCCCTGGATTATGTCGGTAGAGTCCCAACAGATCTACCTGGTTCTACCTTGACTTCCCACAGTCTATTCTCAACATATCAGCCAGAGTGATTCAGTTACACATGAGTCAGAACACTTCATGCTTCTGATCACTCTCCAATGGCTTCCCATTCACAGAGTAAAAGCTAAAAGTTCTTACCATGCTACAGAATCCTACCTGATTTGGTTTCCCCTCACCTCCTAACCTCACCTTCTTCTATATTCTCTCTCATTCACTGCTCTCTAAGCACATGGCCCCTCATTTATTCTTGAACATACCAGGCGCCCTCCTGCCTGGCTTAAATCAAAAAGAGAGTCCTGATAATCTAATGGGAAGCTGTAGGCAGCCACGGGCTCGCTCAGAAGACCAATAATATCAACAAGGATGAGACATCTTTCCGCTCTGCTGACTTCACGGAAATGGTAACTATCTCTTCTTATGAGTCACAAAGGGAGCTGTCACGGCTCAAAGCCTTGTGTTTTTCCCTGACAGTGTGCAAAGGAGAAAGCAAGGGAAGTATTAGCCAAAGGGCTCTGTTCTCAAGTGCCTCCCTCTTGTACGGGAGGCAAAACTTTTCCAAAGGACACTAACAAAGCTCCTGTTACATATCATATTCCAGAGCATATGGGCTAGTAAAAGGGAACGTGATTACCATGACGATCACCATCTGTGCTCCTGGGGCTGGGGCTGGGTACATTATGATTTATTACAATAAAGAAGCAAATATTCTGGGAGCAAGGAAGAATGAGGCAATCAGTATGTACTAAACACTATTGACAGGCCACTAGATTCAAAAAGGGGAGCATGGAACTCAATACGATCTCTGCCATTAACTTTGTGACATTTATAAGTCATGCCCCATTCTAGAACAGTTTCCTCATCAGCAAACTGAGGAGGTTGGCTACATGTTGCCTTCCAGCTTGAATTCTCTCATATTTTGTGGACTTCCGTGTGCCCTGGTAAAGATCTGAGTCTTCCTATGTGTCGTTCCTCATGTATGTATACATCACCTTTAAATGATGGGAACTCTAGGAAGTCTTTGATCCTCTATATTAAAAAGGAAAGAGAAATTTTAATGAGAACATTTTATACTGCTCATTCCCTGCTGGCCCTTAAGAATAAAGGAGCTTTTTCTACCATTACTGACTTTTAAAACACAGCCGTTCAGATTCAGTAATTAGGTCTCAAAATCATTCAGCATAAAACCATGGCTTCCCAACAATTATTCTAGCGAGGAAACTAGAATGACCCTTTCCTATCTGTGTTGCTGACAGTAATTCCTAACCATCATCGTATCACTTGATTTAAGAACGAGAAAATGAAAACAATACTCTCCTTGACACCAGGACCTCTGTCATTACCAGAACACAGAATGGAAGTCTTCATGTGAGCAGAGGAGTAGGCTTGGCCCTCTGCTTTCTGAAGGTCATTGGTGCTGAGAAGCTAGAAGACAAATTGTGAGCTCAAGAACCTCTGGTGGGAGGCACAGGAACATCGATCTCTCTGTGGAAGATGAGAATGAAAAAAAATGGAGAGAGACAATGAAACCATGTGTCTTTTCTATTGGCATGCCCAGGACCCAGCACAGAGCTTACCACTGCTCAAAGGGTATGCATTGCATGAATGAAATGACAAGGGAATCCATTGCTTTGCCAGAAAGCTCCATTTACATGTACCTTAGATTCTGCACAGATCAGCCACCTTACATCTTCACTCCCTCTGCCTTTGGCGGTGACTCGCCTTGACTATTATTATTTGTCAGCCCATCTTCTTTGATTCTCATGCTTCTGAGACAGTAATTGCAAAAATGCTCAGAGACAGTAAAACACATCAGCCCTCTGCCCTTGTACACAGCTCACCCCCTAGCAGAGCTGAATGGAGGTCAGCTCAGGGAAGCACCCTCCCAGCACCTGGGTTTCACAGGGCATGTCAGCCTCGCTCCAGCCAAGCAGTTAAGGCATCTGGCTCCACACTTAACTGGTGACACAAAGTACACACACCCTAAGCCTTGGCCTGGAAGTATAACATTAAACATGCTGCTGCCTTTGGGTATGTATCAAAAGCTCAACTTACAGAGAAAAAAAAAATTGTTTTGGAGGATATGTAAAATCTATCCTTTATATCCTTCCACCCAGATATTCTAAAGTCCACTCCTGATTTAAGAGCAGAACTCTGTGAACTAAGAAAGTCTTTGACTCCTTTCCCGCTCTACTGCCTCCCACTGAAAGGCTTCCTCTGACTTGGGCTATGGTGCGACACTGTCAGTCTACATTGAGAAACACAATGGAGCCCCAGGTATCTACACCAAGGAAGCTGAGGGTATTCTTGCATGACACTATGTTGTCATCAGGGAGAGTCCCAGAAGGGACGTTATTCTTGCCGTGGTATCGAAACGAATGATGCACTCCTTGCGGATGGGTTTGTTTTTAATCTCATGAACTCAGTAGTATAACCAATCAAATATTCCTTTTCATTTAGTTTCTAGAACACTTACAGAGCAATTTGAGGCCCATCCGCTACAAGAGTAACAGTTTTATGGTCTGCATTTTTGTGTTGGCTTCTTTCCTGGCCCCTTTTTATATCTCCACCAGGGATTTCTCTTCTTATTTCTCACCTGCTTCTCCTTATGGGGTTTTGAAAAATTGAACATATTCTTCTAAGTGCTTTAAATCATTGATGGACAAGAGGAGGGCATCAATTTATTAATTTGTTCAGGCACATTAACACAAAATCCAATCTTACCAAATTTGGACAGGCATCTGAAACATGGTCCTCCTTCCCAAAACCTTAGTGAGACGTGGTACTACAAACAAGGCGTGCTGATGATCTTCTCCATAAGTTGCAACTAAAAGTGCCTCAACCCACAGTGGTTCTAAGATCAACAGGCAATGCTGTGTTTAACAACTGGTGAACAGAGGGACAACTGATCGGGAAGGGTGTGGTTACTGATTATTGACCCAGCACTGGAAGGATGAGCAACAAATACAAATGTTGTGTATGTAATACTTTTGCCAAAGACCAGCCCAAGCATAGCAAGGAGCAAGGTGTGAAAGACTCCAAAGGCTTGACTGAAGGAATGTTGGTGGCACAGAACATCACACCAGAGCAAAGCTGAATGCATGGGACACCCATAACCATTCCACACAACCTTGAACCACCACCTTGGTTGACTGGATCATGCCATTGTCACCTGTATAGATTGCTAAGCTTCGCTTTCGCCCAGAATGAAGAAAGTTTAAGGTTAAAAATGAAAAATAAGAAGGGTCGATGTATATATACAATGGAATATTATGCAGCCATCAAAAGGAATGAAAGCTTGCCATTTGCAACGACGTGGATGGAACTGGAGGGTATTATGCTGAGCGAAATGAGTCAATCAGAGAAAGACATGTATCATATGATCTCACTGATATGAGGAATTCTTAATCTCAGGAAACAAACTGAGGTTTGCTGGAGTGGTGGGGGTGGGAGGGATGGGGTGGCTGGGTGATAGACATTGGGGAGGGTATGTGCTATGGTAAGCGTTGTGAATTGTGCAAGACTGTTGAATCACAGACCTGTACCTCTGAAACAAATAATACATTATATGTTAAAAAAAAAAAAAGAAGAAGAAGAAGAAGATAGCCGGAGGGGAAGAATGAAGGGGGGGAAATTGGAGGGGGAGATGAACCATGAGAGACGATGGACTCTGAGAAACAAACTGAGGGTTCTAGAGGGGAGGGGGGTGGGAGGATGGGTTAGCCTGGTGATGGGTATTAAAGAGGGCACGTTCTGCATGGAGCACTGGGTGTTATACACAGACAATGAATCATGGAACACATCAAAAACTAATGATGTAATGTATGGTGATTAACAACATAATAAAAAAAAAAGAAGGGTCGATGTCACAACAGCTGTTCTAAAGACATATACAGCTTACAAATTTGTTAAAGGCTAACCCTTTAAATGCTCTAGGCTGAGTATGGGGTGATGGGGATGGAATCTACAACTGATGTAATTCAATTCTTGTTTTATATGAAGCTAAAACGGCAATGGCTCGATATTAAAAGTTCTTATAAAATAAAAAAAATCCTCACAAACAGCATTGGAAATAAAATGCAGGCCCTAAAAATTTCGGCTTGTACCTTCCATCCCAGCCTCATTCCAAATCAAACTATGTATCTCTTTTATTCATAAAATGATACATATACTTATGAATAAAAGCCCAAAGCTGGGCATTTTGAAATGAGTTATCTAACCTCCGAAAGCGAATAAGATCATTTCCTTTCACATCTCTTCATTCCTAGCAATTACCTGGCTGAATTTCAACCTGACTCTGAACAAGGAGGGAGCATCTACTTTGCCGTGCCTGAATATATTGTGAGCAATCCCTACGCATGTTTTCTTCCATTCTAAAAGCCTATCTCTTAATGAGATTTTTTTATTAATTTCCTCAAGCAGATTTCCACTATCAGAGGTGCGGGTCGTGCATCACAAATGACCTGCGTTTTAGTGGTTACTGGTTATTTTGTAAGTAAGGAGGGAAACATCTCCTTCTGTGCGACTCAACGGTTTAATAATTATTAATGAGACATTATGCCTTTATACATTTCTGACAGATGATTAAGTGCACTATAAATGTTTAACATCGCTCTCTGAGGTCTGGAAATGTGATGCCAAACGCCCACTCGTGCTTCGCACAATCAGAAAAGACAAATTAGATTATGGAAATACGGCAGCATTATTGATTTTTGTTTGTAATATTTACAAACTGCAGGTAAAATGTAATATGAGAAAAAAGCGTGTGATGTGTGATGATGGCAGGTCGATTTACTTGAAAGTTTTTCCCTTATACTCATTTGGAAGCAATTTCCCCGGTAGGCAGAGGTGTTGAGACAACTCGAGTCAACTTCTTGAGCTGTGTTTTCTTCTTTCTGGGCTCTGGATGGCAGGAGGAGCCTCATTCTCACCCTTACACTCATGGCCGGTCTTTGCCAAGTCTTGGACATAGGAACTTTGGCCCAGAGACCAGTTTGCCTGTCAGAATCACCTAGAAATGTTTTCAAATACGTATTTTTGGCTTCTCACTGTCTAGTCAAACCAGGATCTCTTGAGGTGGTCACAAGCATCGGTGTTTTATTTTTAACTTCAGAATGTTTCTAAAATATATCCAGGGTTTGAGAATCTCTGATTTATACCATCTGCTGTGCCAGATTTAAAACATGGACTCAAAATTCTTTGACATGCCTCCCACTAAGAGGTGGGGTCTAGGGACACTTCCCTACAATCTGGGCTTCATGACAACTTGACTGATAGATGATAAGGCAAAAGTGACACCGGGCCAGAGTCTAGGTCCAGTCCTTAACAAATGGAAGCTTCCACTTTCTTCTGTCTCCTAAGACCTCATTCTTTGAACCCAGCTACCATGCTGAGAGGAAGCCCAAGCAGCCTGTGGGAGGCCCATATGGAAAGAAATTGGGGTCCTGAACCAGAGTCTGGTTGAGCAGCAAGACTTGCCAACCATGTGAATGAGCCATCTTAGAATTGGCTCCTCCAGCCCCCAGTAGATCTGCCCCAACTCTCAGTACATAAAACAGAGACATGCTGTCCCTGCTAAGCCTTGACCAGACTTCAGATTCACGGGCAAAATAAATCCTCATTGTTACTTGAAACCATTAAATCATGTGGTGGTTTGTTAGGCAACACATAACTGGAACAGCTGCTTATCCAAATGGTGTCATGGAAGGGGATTTACTCTTTTAAGAGTTGAATTACAAACATGAATGGGTTCAGTGCCTCAAAGAACACAGCCTTCCACCTTCTCTTTGGCCAAAATAGTGAAACTCTCCTCCCTTCGTCGCACATGGGATAGCTCCTCCATGAAGCCTTCCAAGTCTGTGTCAGTTCTCTGTAATGTTGCTAACCATCCCAAGCCTTGTTTACAAAACTAATTAGTGCCTTGGTCACACAAAATTATAAACTCAAAATATTGAATACCAATTTTCATTTGGAAGATAGTTTGATGAGAAGATAATCACAGTCTTTAAAGAGCCAAATTTTGGAAGTAACGGCTTGAATTGATTAAAAAATCAGACTGAATGAGTAATAATACAAGGATGAGGGGAGAAATCCCAGTGTGAGAAAGGAGGAGGTTTTATACAGTGGGGAGCTCAGTGACAGCCGTGGGCCTCAAAATGTGCCTCCGTGAGTTCTGCTGACTTAACAAATACCACCGATTGGGTGGTGTAAACAACAGACATTTGTTTTCTCACAGTTCTGGAACCAAGATCAAGGTGCCAAGATTGGTTTCTGGTGAGACCTCTCTTCTTGGCTTGTTGACAGGAGCTGTGTACTCACATGGCCTCTCCTTTGTAGGAATGAGGGGAGACAGAGATCTCCCACATCTCTTTGTCTTCTTATAAAGACACAATTCCTGTCAGATTAGGCCCCACCCTAATGAATTCATTTAACCTTAATTACCTCCCTGTGAAGGCCTTATCTCCAAAAATAGTCACATTAGGGGTTAAGGTTTCAATGGTTGGGGGACACAGTTCAGTCCACAACAGAATGGAAAAGGCTTAGAACAAGTGGAGAAATTCTAGATGGAAATATACCTTTCTTACATGCCCCAAACTAGGTGATCATCTTGCTATTACTGTTACTAATAGCAATAACGATGGTAATCATTTATTGGTCAAATATGAAGTGCCTGACATTTCATATTGTCACATTTGCTCCTCAAAACAACTCTGTAAAATAAATTATATTGCCCTCATTCTTTGCAGCTAAGGAAGCCAAACACAAGAAAGTTCAGTAGCTTATCCACGATCTCATAGCTGGTAAATATGAGAACAGGAATTTGAACAGAGTTCTGTGGGCAAATCATTGGTTTCGTAATCTAAAACCAAGCTCCTTTTTCTTTCTATCTTCCATTCCTTTGTCATTTCAAAAAGTATTAATTGAGCACCCACTATGATTCAGGCCCTGTGTTAGATCTTGGGGATGCAAAGTCAACCTGACCCTTGTCAAAGAAAAAATGGTTCTGTCACTTGTGAAGACAGTAAGGAAGACTTTATTCGAGGGGCGCCTGAAAGGAGGGGGTCACAGTCTGGGAGGGAGATCAGGCTCAGCTCTGAATACAACAATGACAAGTGGGGATTTAGAGCCAAAGAACAGGCTGAGAGTTGGTGGACAGAAAATAACTAAGAAAAAGACATCAGGAAGACATGGTAAATATATACGATGGAGTATTGTACAGGCATTAAAAAGAATGACACCTTGCCATTTGCAGCAATATGGACAGACCCAGAGGGTATTATGCGAAGTGAAATAAGTCAAAGACAAATACCACATAATTTCACTCATTGAGGAATTCAAGAACAAAACAAACAAGCAAAGAAAAAAAAAGAGACTCTTAACTACAAGAACAAACTGCTGGTTGGTTACCAGTTAAGAGACTCTTAACTAGGAGAACAAACTGCTGGTTACCAGTGGGGGGATGGGTAAAATAGATGAAGGGGATTAAGAGTACACTTATCTTGATGAGCACAGAGTAATGTAGACAATTGTTGAATCACTATATTATACACCTGAAACTAATGAACACCATATGTTAATTATACTTGAATAAAAACAAAAGTAAACAAAAAACCAAAACTTTAAAACTTCTGCTCTAAAAGAAAAAAAACAAAAAACATAAAGGAGAAGAGGGAATTCTTGCTACACCGATTCAACAAGATTCTTGCTGAAGTCACGACAGGGTGACAAGACACTGAGGCTCGGGGGATGAGAAATCTGATTCAATATCAAGGGTAGGAGGTTCCCACTCAACTGATCCAGCAGCACTTTTCTTAAACTGGACTAAATGGGCCAAGGGCACAGCTAAGGTCAGAGCCTCGTCAAGAAGATGGTTCAAGGGCGCCTGGGTGGCTCAGTTGGTTAAGCGACTGCCTTTGGCTCAGGTCATGATCCTGGAGTCCCTGGATCGAGTCCCACATCGGGCTCCCTGCTCAGCGGGGGGTCTGCTTCTCCCTCTGACCCTCGTCCCTCTCGTGCTCTCTGTCTCTCATTCTCTCTCTCAAATAAATAAATAAAATCTTAAAAAAAAAAAAAAAATTAAAAAAAAAAAAAAAGAAGAAGATGGTTCAGACGACTGACTGATTTGGCCAAGGAGAACATCTTTGTCACCCTGTTTCTGAGGAGCTCACGGTTCAACAAAGGGAGAGATGACAGTCAGCAAGTGCATTGCAGGTGGATTTCTTACCAAGTCTCTACGTCTACATACTCTGGTTTTGAAAGGGGCGGAGGACCGTCCCGGAGCAGCTGTGGGTGCCGTTGCTGAAGAGCAGCCAAGAATGCCATGGTGGTGAGACAGGGCTTCAGAGAGTGCTAGGGACCCCTGGAAATGATCCGACCATCCATCAGCCTCTGCTGATGTTTGGCACACAGCAACTCTGAACAAGCAAGTACAGCCTGGCCCACCGCTAGTCAAGCAGTGGATCCCTAGGGGCTTCCTCCCCAGGTTTCCTCAAAGCAAATCAAGCCGTCATTTCTTCATGACACAGCCTTTGTCCTCTCATCCATTTCTTTGGTGCCACTAACCGAATTCCTGATTTGTGCTCAGCCAACCTGAAAACACCGAATGCTAGGGGACTGTCCTTGCCTCCTGTTTCCATTTTTATTTTAAGAGCTGGATTCCTTTGAAGTACGAAAAACAATCTGCCTCTCAATTAGACCGGGAGGCTTCAAAAAAATCCAGCACCGTGGATGGCCAGAGTTTACCCCAGTTCCCGTTGCAGACATGGATATACCGCTGGATTGATTGGAAATGGCCTGGATTGATTCTGAACTTGCTCCCAGAGAGTGGAGGATTTTGGGGGGATGGTTTAAGTATTGATGAGTGTTGTCAAGAAGTGGCTGCTGATGTCCTGAGGGAAAAAGCCCTGGGACACCCTTGTCCATACTTCACCTTCTCTGACTTTCTCCCCAGCCAGCCCTGCCCCTCATCTCCCTCCCCAGAGACCCTCACCTCCTCCTCCAACCTGCCAGGCAGAAAGAGTCCAGAAGAGACTACATATTCGAGTGTTAAATGTTTGAGACTGTTTCTTGCCCTACACTTTCTAAAACGTAACACTATTGGAAACATTTGAATGTACCACATAAAACCAGGGAAATTGTAATAATTTGTCACAAAGATTTTCAGAAAAGAATGCAAAACGCCGGCATAATTACATAGTCTTTAGCTCAGGGTGTTAGATTCCTCTTCTATAGTTCTAAACCTGCTTTTTCTTGTATTCCCGTCGGAAAGAGCAGTTTGTTTTAAAACCTTTTAAGTTCTGTTTTAAAATCATAAAATTTATGTCCTGACAAACCTATATTTTCAAACTCCAACCTATTTCCAGAAAACCATTTACACCCAGGGCAGCCCAGTCGTGTGTGTCCTGGTTGATAAAGGATTGAACTGTCAGGGGATGTCAGGCAAAATTCCAGTAAGGAAGGAGCATCAGGTGACCTTAAAAAAGAAGAGTCAGGATGGGGGTGACAGGGAGTTGGGGGAAACCCTTTTCCCTGATGGACAACAAATAGCAAAATTTTGCCCTGGGCTTCACCCTGGCACACAGGGGTACAAATGCCTGAAGCCCTCTTCTTTCCACAGATAAGTACCTCAGGAAGTGAGTTTTCTTCTCAAAACAGACAACCCAGGGGCGCTTGGGTGGCTCATTTGGTTAAGCATCTGCCTTTGGCCCAGGTCATGATCCCAGGGTCCCGGGATCAAGCCCCACATCAGGCTCCCTCCTCTGGGGGGAGTCTGCTTCTCCCTCTGCCTGCCACTCCCCCTGCTTGTGCTCTCTCTCTGTCAAATAAATAAATAAAATCTTTAAAAAAAGAAGAAAAAATTTTTTAAAAAATATTAAAAAAAAAAAGACAGACAACTGGGAAGAAACCAAGTAGTTGCATAGTCAAATTGCTGAGTTCTTTTAGCTGGAAGCTGGAAGTGTGTTTTGATTTTCTCAAAATCCAAGGGACGTAAATAAATAGCGGCATAAAGAAACCATGTTTAACCTAGTCATGTAATGATATATTAGAATAGATAGAAAAGAGGTCACAAATTCAGTGACTTCATACATGGCCATGACCTAGAAAAAGTCTGGGAAGGAAATATCTGCTTGCTCACTGCATGTAATAGCACTGTACGTATTATAGGCATGAGGGTGGGAGAACACAAGGATCTCTCTGAAAGCCAAATCGGGTCCTCCATTAGCCAGTTTGATTTTTGTGATCCAGAAGTTCAAGGATGATAGACATAGGGACCTCTAAGGTCTGATGGTTAATTTTATGTGTCAGCTTGACTGGGCAGCAGGATGCCAAGGTATCTGGTCAAACATAATCCTGGGTGTGTCCATGAGAGTGTTTCTGGAGGAGATTAACATTTGACTTGGTAGACTGAGCAAGGCAGATCGCCCACCCCAATGTGGGTGGGCCTCATCTAATCCATTGAAGGTCTAAATAGAAGAAAGTTGAGTAAGGGAGAATTTGCTCTCTGCCTGACTGATTTGAGCCTGAGCCAGGACCTCAGTTTTCTCCTGCCTTTGGACTTGGACCAAACTAGAACTTATACCATAAGCTCTCCTGGGTCTCCAGCTTGCTGACCGTAGATCTTGGGATTTGTCAGGCTCCATCATCATGTGAGCCAACCCCTTATAATAATTCCCTTCATATGTATGATTGATTAGATAGATAGATGATTGATAGATAAAAAAAGAAGAAGGAAAGAAAGAAAGAAAGAAAGAAAGGAAGGAAGGAAGGAAGGAAGGAAGGAAGGAAGAGAGGGAGGGAGGAAGGAAGGAAGGAAGGAAAGAAGGAAGGAAGGAAGGAAGGAAGGAAGGAAGGAAGGAAAGAAGGAAAGGAAAGGGAAGGGAAGGGAAGAAGGAAGGGAAGGGAGGAAGGAAGCCTGAGACTCACCTCTGTAGGTGACACCGTGTAAGGACAGCATACTGGAGACAGGATGTCTCAACACAATTACCCCTACAGTCACCTTGGACCTGACCCTCCCCAGGCCAATTAAATCAGATTCTCGAGGGCTGGGCACTGCTATGTTTTTGCAAGCTCCTCAGGGGAGCCGGGGAGCAAAGAGATCTGGGTTGTGCTATGTAAGGGCCATATGCCAGGCTGCCGAGTTCAAACCTGAGAACATTGCAGGTAGCCGGGTTCGATGACGTTTGTCCCCTGGCCACGTGACAGTTACCACTTACAGCCCACCAGGTCTACTTTCCATGCCACTTTCAAAGCTCCAGAGAGCAAAGACTAATCACAATGGCACGCTGTCACCGCTTGGTGCCAGGCTAAACGCTATACATGCTTTGTCTCATTTAATCTCACAACATTCTGTGTCATATTGATAATCTCTCCGGTTTTCAGGCAACAAAACTGAGGTCAGAGAGATCAAACAGTCTGCCGAGATCAAATAGCAAGTATGTGGGAGAGGCCCCCCACACAGGATGGTTCTCACAATGAAAACCAGCATTGCCCTCAGTGCAGAGCACAGGGCCACACACAGGAAGGCACCTGGGGCTTCCGTCTGGGTGACTGTATTCTGGCCGCACCAACTGGACAGAATGCTGTCACTTCCTTCAGCCTGGTCTGAGGAAAGACAAGTGAGAGCCGGGCCCACCAGAAGTAAGGCGCGTGGGGGGGGGGGGGGGGGGGGGGGGGGGGGGAATGAGGTTTATTTTTTCTTTTTTAAAACACAACAGAAAAAAAAAAAAAAGGGGCCCCACAAAAAATTTGT
>NW_022589704.1:98768774-98834739 GCF_004348235.1 Phoca vitulina
GGCGGGGGGGGGGGGGGGGGGTGTTGGGGAGAGCTTAAGCTTATTCATTCACTTTAATTAAACTCACCAGAGAAGAAGACACAAGGGACTCCACACAGAACTTTTGCTAGTGTTACTTATATTATTCTTAATTCCAATTTAGCAGAAAAATGTTTTCCTCAAACCTACTCCACCCGGTTAGGGCTTTCTCTATCTCTTGAGAAACAGCGCCATCTACTGATGCATCTTCACACTGTTCTCGTAAACCAGGAGAAAATAATTACTGTTGTTTATGCCTTTAATTATGAACGTGTTCCAAGACGTGGCCCTTTTTTCCAAATGTCTATTCTGCACTTAAAACCAAATAAATTATTTTCTTTTGTAGCCACAAATGACAAATGGGTTTGGAATTACACTCGGACTTTCAAGCACATGTCTTTTTTTTTTTTTTTTTTTTAAGAGAGGAAGAGCTTGAGGGATGGGGAGCAGAGGGAGAGGAAGAGAGAGAGAGAATCTTAAGCAGACTCGCTACCCAGCGTGGAGCCAACTCAGGGCTTGATCTCAAGATTCTAAGATCATGACCTGAGTCGAAATCAAGAGTCAGTCGCTTAACCGACTGAGCCACCCAGGTGCCCCTCAAGCATATGTCTTGAAAAACGATCTTACAAATCAGGACTTGATGAGATGGGGCAGCCAAGTGCAGGCCCTTAGGTGTAGGTCAAGAGGCCAAGGTGCCCTGCACAGCAGTGACCACACCTGTGCCCCTGAGCCTGCTTGGGAGCTGCACAGCCAACCCAGAAAGACATGAACCCCACATTCCAAAATACTAATGACCTAGGAATCAACCCACAAATAGATGTGAATAACTACTGTGCAGAAAAAAAACAACATTATTAAGAGAAATCAAAGAATATCTAAATAAATGGAAGGCTACACTATGGTTGGGATTCATAGTCACAGTGGGGGTGAAATCTCCTTCAAAAGGGGTAAGAAGTGGTTCTTCAGGGGATAAAAAAAATATGTTTTTATGTGTAAGGCACAGATATACAGTACATCTGTGGCATTAAAATTTCAGGGGAGTGAGGGTACTTAGGGGAAAAAGTCTTAAAAAGATTCTTTAGAATCTTCAGAATCAGAGGGGAAAAAACTGTTGAGAAGCACTGGGTTAGAAGATTCAATATTGTTAATATATCAATTCTTCCAAACTGATTTATGGATCCAATGCACTTCTAATCAAAACTCTGATAAGGGGTGTATGTGTGTTTTTGTGAATTGACAAGCTGGTCATAAATGGATATTGAAGGAAAAGGAAAGGTAGGAGGTTGCTTCAATATATAGTAAGACTTATAGCAGTGCTACAATAACGAAGACAGTGTGGTGCTGGCTCAAAGTGGGCAGAGAGCAGTGGGATAGACTGGAGAGCCCAAAAAAAGATCCACGCCTGTTTGGACACTTGGTTTACAGAGCAGTGGAGAGAAGACTGTCTTTTCAACAAGTGGTACTTGGATTTCCATAAGAAAGGAATGAAAACTGACCCTCATGTCATAATTACTGGTGGATTATACATAGAAATGTAAAAGGCAAAGCAACAAAACTTCTGGATCACTAGGAACTTGTTAGAAATGCAAATTCTCTAGCCTTCCCCCCCTCACACCCCCAGACCTGCTGGGTCAGAAAGTTTGGCAGTGGAGGCCAGTAATCTGTGCCCTGACAAGCCCTCCAAAGGATTCTCACCCACATTGAAGTCTGAGAGCCAACATAGGGGATTATTTGCATGATCAAGGGAAGGGAAGGCTTCCTGAACAAAGCATAACTATAAAGGAAAAGATGGGGACATAAAAATGTAGAACTTCTGTTCACCAAATAATACCATTTGAAGAAAAGAACAAATCACTCTACAGAAAAAGAAACTTGTAACACATAACTGACAAAGGCTCCTATCCAGAATATATAAAGCACTCCTGCATATCAATAAGAAAAAGCCCAAAAGAAAAATAGGCAAGAGGCCTGAACAGACACTCCTTAGTTGATATTCAAATGGCCAATCAACATGATGAGGTACCCAGTGTCTTTAGAAACTAGAGAAATACACATTTAAATTACAATGCGATATAATTACAGACCCATCAGAATAGATTAAAACGACTGGCAACATCCAAGTATTGGTGAGACTGTAGAACAGGAATTGGCAAAGTTTACCTGTAAATGGCTAGATAGTAAATTTTTTAGGCTTTTTGGTCAAGAAAAAAAACCAGGGATATTATCGAGGATATTATCTATGCAAAAACTTCTCTAACAAGAGAAAACTCTTGTTCCCTTCCGTGTCAGTTCCCCCGCCCCCTGCCACATTTGATTGGAGTGGGCCATCCTAGGTGGTAGGCAGGTTTTGCCCCCACTTGTGGTTGGCTGGAGACAGGCCCAAGGAGCCTGATGGGCAGGGAGGTGGGGGGTGGCCATCATGGTCAGTTTCCTCTCTGCCTCAGGGACACTCAGATCCCAACTCTACCACTTGCTGTTGTGAATAAAGCTTTATTGAAACACAGCTACACATGAGTTTGCATATTGTCTGTGCCTGCTTTTACAGTAACAGAGGTAGTTGTGACAGAGACCATATGGCCCACAAAGCTTCATATATTTACCATCTGGCCTCTTACACAAAAAGTTTGGCAACTCCTGTAATAAATCACTGAGCTGCACATTTCCATTTTGTATGTATATATTATATATATATTACATATAATATACATATATTAAATATATATATGTTATATTATGTATTACATATAATGTACATATAATATATATTATATATGGTGTATTTATATATATACATGCTATATTTTATAATTTTAACTATATATATTTCATATATATATGAGATTCTGTTTAGCTCTGCCTCATTTTTGGCAGAACTTCAATGCAGAAAATAGCAATTAAATCAATTCCCTTTAAAAAATAAGTACTCTTTAATTAAATATATTAATTATAGACGATGGATGATGGGTATTAAAGAGTGCACTTTAATTGTGATAAGCACTGGGTGTTGTATGTAAGTGATGAATCACCGAATTCTACTCCAGAAACCAATACTGCACTATATGTTAACTAACAAAATTAAAAAAAAATTAATCATATAGACAAAATACTTGCCTCCAGAGCTGATTTTAGTCTCAATTTCTACATTTGTGAAAGAATAGATCATCAACTTTTGCTCCAAATACTTTGATGATATATTTCTTAAAGATCTTTTAAAGATTGCAGGATGATACTTGAAGGCACTTTCGACAAGTGCCTTGCCAAATGTTGTCACTTCTCTATCTGAGTTGTTCTTACAAGATTGAACCCAGGTATCTACACACCAAGATTCAACAAAGGAGCCACATTGAGTAATGCCTTATTTATTCAGGGATGTGGGGAAGGCAAGTTTTCTGATGCACTGAGTTTCTCTCTTTGCATTTTGTAATTCATCTATTCAGCAAATATTTACTTAGAGCCTCCCATGTGAAAACGTTTATTTTCACCATTTTAATGCAATTATTTCTGAAATATTTTGTATCTTTCCTTGTCTTTTACACAAAGAATGCTGAGAATATTTTAAACTTTTCTTTATGATTCAGCCTTATTATGGAACCAAACCATACTCAAAAATGTTGGTTTTCAAATATACATTTTAGCTGAGAAGTCCTTTTATAGAATTCTAACATATAACATAGATAAAAAGAAGAGTTGAAATGAGAGAGAGGGATACAGCAGAGTCCCACCCACTCGGTATCCCTGGGACAACACAAAACCTTAACTATGGGATCATCATTAGGAAATACCGGTGCCATATAGAAACACTCTCAAGGGCTGCTAAGAGATAGAAGATTACTCCATACTCAATCCCAAATTATGATCCAAAATTGCTGTCTTTTTTTTTTTTAATTTGAATGTGTTTTATGTATCCTTCTCAACATCAGCAATCACTTCTTGCGGCTGATCAGTGTGGCCCCCAGTATCTGCTCTCTCTTCCACCCACCCATCCACCCCCAACATCTGTGGTTTCTGTAAACTGAGAAATCAAAGTCACCAGGCTTCACGGAAGTGTGGGTAAATCAAGAGTCCAGAAACTAGCAGGACATGAGTAGCTCTTTTTTGAATAAAGGACATGGGCTTTACATTCTGCACCTTGAGTGATCATTTTGACAGCCAAACATGTTTTTCTGTCTCATTTCCAGATTGCCAAATGTATATTACCTATCTAAGTGACCTCTAGATAGGTAAAGAAATTCTCTACCATCAAGATAAGAATGAATTAGCACTGTTGATGATGATGCCATTTTCTCAACTGAGGAAACATTTCTAGTATCTCTCACTCTAAAAACCGTATCTACTAATAACTTTCAAATGCAAATATTTGGATTGACTCCTGTGTCTTTCAACTTAAACTAATATAAAATACGTATCCGTAAGTGCTGGTGAAGAAAATACTCTCCACCCCGGACACATAGGTAAACACAAAACCTGAGCTTATCATTTAACCCAACGGTCTTGGAGTTCACCAAGTGAAAGAGGTTATCTCCAGAAATAAACTGTTAAGTCCATTCTAAGATGATATGGGCACCCCGTTTCAGAGTCCTCCTAGTGGCAGCCATTTTAGCAAATTGATAGCATTCACTGACATTATGAGAGCATTGGGTAAAAGAATGCATCAAATGCATTTATAAGAGAAAACCTAAGGCGTACACATAGACACAGCACAGATAAACCATAGAGATGCACAGACTCCGTTGCACCCAATGACCAGTTATAGAAACAAAGTCAGTCGAATAACTTAATTCAGACTTAATTCCTCCAGCGCCCTTAAACATCCTTCATATTAAATTTCAAGTTTATTTCACATCACAAAAACATTCTGTCTATAAAGAAATCTGGGGGAACCACAGTTTTACACACTGAAGTGTAGTATGTGATTTCATGTATGTATAAAATCTGAAATATGGGCAGTATCTTAAAGGGCATCTCTACTCACCAGACTTGCGATGCTTAAATCTCTCCTGCCAATTCCCCGCCAAGTGTTCCTCTGCTTATCATTGAATACAGGGTCAGAGAACTTTCTGGATCAGTTCTATATGTATTCAATCTTAAGATTATATTCCTGTATTATTAAATACTTGCATTGGTACAACTTCAATTTTAAATTCAATGTAGGTTTCAATAAAACTCTAAAATTCTAGTACTTGAGGATAATCATACTTCAGATAAATAATGTTAAACCCACAGAAGGCAATTTAAAATATAAGGAGAATAAACCGATGATCTTCCTCGCCTTCAAAATAGTAGAGTCTTTTATACCTATATTTCATTTTAAGTAGTGTGAATCCCTAAAAGAGATAATTTAAATAAAAATAATAATAATTTGAAAGTGATGCATAATTTGTTAGTATCTATCTGAATATGAGAAATATTTCTTCAAAAATTTAAATGAATTGCCCAGATTAAAAAAGTATTTTATGGCTACAAATCATACCCCCTTTGAGCAATTAAGAGTTGCCTTGTAGGTGCCACAATTAATTATTCGTTTGAAAATAATTCAGGGTTTGAAATAGAAGATCTAAAAGAAAATTCAGGGGCGCCTGGGTGGCTCAGTTGGTTAAGCGACTGCCTTCGGCTCAGGTCATGGTCCTGGAGTCCTGGGATTGAGTCCCACATCAGGCTCCCGGCTCAGCGGGGAGCCTGCTTCTCCCTCTGACCCTCTCCCCTGTCATGCTGTTTCTCTCTCTCTCTCTCTCTCAAATTAAAAAAAAAAAAATCTTTAAAAGAAAATTCAGGAGAGATCTGGTACCAAGAATGGGGTATTAAGAAAACCCACCACACGCTCAGCACAGACCTTGCAAATCCCTAGTTATTCTAGCTCAGTAAAAAGGTAGAGAAACAAAGCTAACTTCTTTTGCCTTTAATTTAAGAAGAAATGAACCTTTTTTGTCTTACCACAACGCATATCAAATTTACACAAAACCTTGGCTCATCAAAAAGTAGTCAAGGCATAAAAGATTATTCAACATTAACGATAAAAATTTTATAAAACTCAGACTATATCAAAGCCATTTCTGCAGGTGCTGCTCTATTCTGGGTGAAAATGTCCATGGGAGAAAGCCAAAATTTAAATAAGGACCAAGGCACCCCTCCAATTTCCACTGGGGCTATTTTATCAGCTGAGCTCTCGGAAAGACACTTCCGTCCTTGAAATCAGATAAAAATGCTTTAGGGGCCCCCTGGTGGTGATTTATGGACCTTGACCATCAGATAAAAATGACCATGAATCAAATGAGTTAAAGCAGCCAGGGGACAAGACCAGGTTCCACAAACTGTTATCTCGTCTACATGACTCTTAGCATTTTCAGTGTGTACACTTTGTCCATCCCAACCACAGTTGATTCAATCTCTCTCTGCATCCCACCCCCTCTGATTTTTTTCTCCACACCACAGGCAGTTTTTTAGTCTTTTGTTTTTTGTTTTAGTGAAAATATAGTATCATTCTCCACCCTTCAACAGCTTTCAAATTAAGTTGACTTTAGAATTAAAACGAAAAATCTAATTTAACCTGGTTTACAAGTCTTAGAAGGCACCAGCTTCCACCCACCTTACCATCCTCACCTCATGCTACTCTCTGTCTCGCTCTGAGTACCAGCCACATGAATTTCTTTCAACTGTTGACCTGTCCCGACTCCATCCTCCAAGGACAATTACCATGCATGCTGCCTGACACCACAACCCTCCCCTCCCCTCCCCCTTTGCCTAGTTAACCCCGACTCATCATTCAACCTTCAGGTGAGGTGCGACTTGTCCTGAAAAGTTCCTTGTCTCATATTTGTATTTCTCAACTCCGTGAGACCCAACACTTTTTACGACAAATATTTTGTCATGTCTCCTTTAGTGTCTTAAAATTAAATTTACAAATCATATAACCTCCCTATAAATATAATTTTTAGAACACTCAGTGTAGTACCCAAACTGTAATGTAAAGCAGAAATTAAAGGAAAGTCATTTATAATAAAAAGTAATCTCTATTTCAACGTGTAAATGATTAGCCATGGCCACATAAAAAGATCCAATAAAGTAATCACATGTTTGCATAGGATTCCATATATAGAATGAAAGAGCTCCAAATGCAGACCTACACAGATTTGCCGTGTTGGTGACTCAAATACCATCTGCAGCTCTGCCCCCAGCGACGTGATTTTCCAAAATGGTGAGCAACTCTTAGGAAAGTGCAAACAAAATAAAGTACAATCTTCCCTCCACTTATACTGAGGTTGCATTCTTGGAAAATTCTATGTACGTTAAAATCATGCAAAAATACTTTGTATTTCTATGGAAATGGAGTTCAGTTCCAAACTCAGATAATCAAACACATAAGCATTCAGAAAGACATTTGAAAGTCACGTGTGAAGGGGCGCCTGGGTGGCTCAGTCGATGAAGTGACTGCCTTCGGCTCAGGTCATGATCTCAGGGTCCTGGGATCGAGCCCCGCATCGGGCTCCCTGCTCAGCAGGGGGCCTGCTTCTCCCTCTCCCTCTGCTCCTCCCCCTGCCTGTGCTCGCTTGGTCTCCCTCTCTCTCTAAAATAAATAAATAAAATCTTTAAAAAAAAAAAAAAGAAGAAGAGAAAGTCACGTGTGAAGGGAAACAATACTTGGTGGAGAGGACAGTCCCGTGAGCTGTAGTATGTCTAACACTCTGTTCCTCTCCCATTAAATGCCTCCAATCATTTGTGGGGGCAAACAAAAGTGCTCCCACAAATTTCCAAAGTTCCTCCTGGGTGGCAGGTAATAGCAGCCTCTACCTTTAGCACTGACACATACCGTGTGCCCTGGCAGGACCCTCCTTTTCCTTGTAACGCTACATCCACATGTAAATACTCAATGTCTGACACCTTCGTAGACTCAGGGCCCCAGGGGAAGAGTGACTGGATGGGCGTTTTGTCTGTCACTGCGTTCCTAGGGCTTTGCCTGGTGCCAGCACGCAGTGGGCACTCCGTCACTTACCTGAGTGAATGACTGAACACGAGTCCTCTGGTGCTGTGTTCTAGAAAAGCAGGCAGCCCCATGCGTGGCTCTGCACCAGTGACCAGTGACAGAAGGAACAGAACGGGAGCCCGGACATAATATGGAATATTACCTTGATCAGAGAGCTCGCATGGATCTTTCCTGTTGTCTTAGTTCCAGCCGCTACAACAAAATACCAGAGACTGGGTGGCTTCTAAATACCAGAAATTTCTCACAGTTCTGCAGGCTGGAAGGCCAATATCAGGGTGCCGGCATGGTGACCACCCTCTCCCCACTGTAGCCTCACACGGTGGGGAGAAAAGAAGAAAGGCAAGTTCAGATAGTTATAAGGGCACCAGTTCTATTCATGGGGGCTCCTCCCTCATGACTTCATCTAATCCCTCCTATCTCCCAAAGCCTACTTCCTAATACCATCACATTGTGGGGGAGAGTTTCAACATATGAATTTGAGGGTGGGTGGACACAAACATTCAGTCCATAACATCTGTTAAATGTAATACATTTCCATTTTCCTTAAGAACTACCAAGTTGAGGGGCACTGGGTGGCTCAGTCAGATAAGCATCTGCCTTGGGCTCAGGTCATGACCCAGGGTCCTGGGATGACCCGGTGTCCAGTTCCCTGCTCAGCAGGGAGTCAGCTTCTCCTTCTCCCTCTGCCCTCCCCTGCTCATGCTCTCTCAAGCGTGGTCTCTAAAATAAATAAATAAAATCTTAAAAAAAAAAAAAAAGAACTACCAAGTTCAGCTTGTACTCACATTTACAGTAGCACCAAACTAAGAGCCAAATCAGCCAAATTACAGTTTGTAATAGGCCCTCAAATAATGGTGAAAGAACAGAATACAATTTTGTCATAAACACTGATCTGGAAGAGGCCACAAAAGAGCTTCTAGTCAATTTACTACTTTCAGGTTATTCACAAGTAAGAAGGGTGGCCAGAGTAATTAGACACCGGGAAATGTATCACATCACTGTTGCTTTATTTTACATGTGATTATCAGGACCAGAAAGGGTGACTCCATTGTTCCAAGTTATAAAACCCATTTCGTAGCCCAAAACCCTGCTGAATTCAAGAGGAGCAAAGTGTGGGCTTGTTCTAGTATAAGTCGCACATGAGAAAAAAGATAAATACTTTTTAGTATCAAATCCTAAAAGCATTCTCATTAGAAGTGATATATGTGTAAGTCTTTCCTCCCAATATATTTCTTACAATTTAGAAGGAGATATTTATCAAGCTGTATAAATCTGCCCCAATTTATTGAAAATTTTGGCACCAGGTAACAGGTCCAAAAAGCAGACAAGATTGAAGCAGTGAATAGAGACTTCCAGAAAAGATGGCTCTGGGAAAATAAAGACAATCCCACGGTCAGGAAGCGTTCATGATATTACAACATCTTTTCAAAATTTAACATAGGTGGATAATAAATTAAGTGAAAAAATAAGACAATTAAAATAACTGAGAGGATTAAAAAAACATGTTTCTGTCATGATAATATTTGCCTATATATAATGAGGTAAACATGAATTAATAATTAAGAACAGTTATCAGTATCAGGAAGGATGGAGGAGAGACCCTCTTCAACAGAAAAAAGCTCCTATCCCTTTTTTTTTAATCAAGAGTCTAACGCTTAACCGACTAACCACCCAGGTGCCCCAAAAGGCTCCTATCCTTATGGAAAGCCAAAAAAGCCTAAAACCCTAAAATTAAGATATAGCAATCTATAAATTACTTAGAAATATGATATCTATGAGAAAAAAAGAGCTTAGAAAGTTAAAAGAAGTCACCACTGGGATTAAAATTGAAGTGGGAGGCATTTTTCATCATAAATGTCACAATACTTTATTTTTATTATATATACATAGTCCCCAACTTACGATGGTTTGACTTAACGGTGTTTTGACTTTATGATCGTGTGAAAGTGATATGCATTCAGCAGAAACCATACTTTAAATTTTGAATCTGGATCTTTTCCCAGGCTACCGACATGCTCTCTTGTGATACTGGGCGGGGCAGCTGCCCATCAGCCAGGCACTCACAAGAGCCAACAACCAATATACTGACAACCACTCTGTTCCCAGACAGCCATCCTGTTTCTCACTTTCAGTGCAGTAGTCAAGTTACATGAGATACACTATATCATAAAATAGGCTTTGTGTTAGATGATATTGCCCAACTGTAGACTAATGCCAGTGTTATGAGCATGATTAGGGTAGATGAGGCTGAGTCATGATGGGCAGTAAGTGAGGTGTTGCAAATTCACATTCAACCTAGATATTTTCAACTCAAGACATTTTTTTTTAAGATTTTATTTATTTATTTGACAGAGAGAGACAGCGAGAGAGGGAACACAAGCAGGGTGAGTGGGAGAGGGAGAGGCAGACTCCCCACGGAGCAGGGATCCCGATGCGGGGCTCGATCCCAGGACCCTGGGACCATGACCTGAGCTGAAGGCGGACACTTAATGACTGAGCCACCCAGGCGCCCCTCAACTCAAGACATGTTTATTGGGATCTAACTCCACCAAAACTCAAGGAAGATCTGTATAATTATTATCTTCATAACTTTTTAGTACTTCTGAGAAGGTCCATAATCAGACTGTGAGCCACATGAACTTTAAAGGCTATATTTATCCCATTCTGTGTCTGGTTAAAAATAGTATGACTTAATATATTGTTTCAGTCACAAAAGTTCAAATTCTCAGGACCTCCCAATACAATGCAGACCTTGAACAATTATGCTATATTTGCTCAGACATTGGTTTAGGTCCAGACAGTAAACTACAAACTTTAAACCCACAATTATAATGATTTAATAGCAAATTGCACTTCTGTATGAATTCTCGGCCGTTAAGTTACTTTCTGAACTGAAAACAGTGAGCTAAGTCTATAGGTTTAGCCCATATTTTTCTTTGTGTGTGTGAATCCATCTCTCATCAGAACTTCTTTAAACATTTTTTAGCTGAATTGGTAGAATTAATGTGCATTCTCTTGAAGGAAAAGAGATTGTATTCCTTTCATTGAGAAATTCCATGTGTTTTAAAAACAAAACAAAAGAAAAGAATAGCTTATTATAGAAGATCCCTGCACCCTAGGAAAAATTATGATTTTAAGGATTATGAACCTGTCACTCTGTAAGTTATGAGCTAGAGGCAGCATCTGAAGTTTTGATTAATCTACTCATTATTCAGTTGACCCTACTTGCTAGCCTTGACAGCAAAGAGAAAGATCTGCAGTGCTAATATTACTTCAAGTAGAAAAACATGGAAGGAGGTTCTCAACAAGCCTCTTTGAAGGTTTCAAAGTAAATGGCGCAGTCTGGGGAGAAGTGCTCTAGTAAAACAGGTCCTTGATACTTTATGTCTTAAATTCTGCACCTCTAAGAGGGCTCCCTCTTCCCCCACCCTCTGGACAATTTCAAGCCAAGGGATCTGAGCTATACCAAGTGACTCAAAAGTATGTACCAAAGAGGATGTGAGAGGAATTAAAGAAGGACTGAGAATAGGTTCATTCATTCAGTCATTTCCTACTGAGGACTGACTATGTGCCAGGCACCATTCTTCATGCTGGAAGATAAATATAATAAAATATGTTCTTTTGGCACTGAGAACCCAGGGCCTAATAAGCACATTTCTGATGATCTCTCTGGCTGCTTTCACTTTGCACAAGGCTTTCTTTACAGACACAAAACGAGAGGAACACTTTATTGACATTAGCCAGTATGCATTGAGTTTTTTTTTCTATGTGACAAGACTATTCTAAGAACTTGACATGTATTTATTCATTTTACTCTCTCAACAACACAATGTGGTAGTTACTAACATCTTCCTCACTTTATAGATAAGGAAACAAAGCATAAAAATTTATATGCCCCGCCCAAGTTTCTATAGTCTGACTCCAAGACTCGCAGGCATTGGGGATGCCAGTTGATTATCCCTCTTACACAGACATAAGGCAAACCAAATAAAAAGGCAGAGGAGAATAAAGAGCCATTCTTGTTTCATAGTCATAGAAGTGAATTCCTCAAGATAAAGGGGAAAAACATCACCAATACAGCTACCTAGATATGCCCCAAGCTAACCTACCATGTTCACAGTTCAGACCTTCCTTTGTCTACACCTATACTCTTGCTCCAGGAAGTTTTATGATTCTGAATTCATAGATAGATATTTGCAAAACTAACCTCATGATGATGAAGCACTAAGTATAACACTTGGTAATATTAGGGTGAACAGAGAAGATCTAAGGAGGCAAAGGAAAATAGCTAACCATTGACTTTTCTAGTACCTTTTGCTCCATTGCAATGTTTTATCTAAGAAACGTGGAGGCAGATGAACCATTGCAGGTGCTAAAGGGCCCACAAAAGGTAAATGTTATTGATGCTGCAGGCCTGCTAGAGATGTTGCAGCATGGGACAATAAGGCATGGGCATGACAGGAAGATACACCATGGCTGCCACCGAGGGGTCAATGAGAAGGTACAGGTGAATCACAGGAGGACCACCAATGCCTGTGGGAACTTCTTAGGATTGAGTTCCTTTTCTGTGGAAACTGCTGGGGCCCCCACCTGTCCAGATCTTCAGATAAGGAGCTAGATGAAGAATGATGACTAGAAAAATAGGAAGAGTAACCTCCCACCATCAATAGGTGGTTCTCTGCCTAAGAAGAAATCACTTCCAACCAACAAAAAAAAGGAGAGCCAAGTCGCCGTGGAAAATCAAGAAAATGAATGACTCTCTACATTTTTTCCTCTCCCTTCTCCTCACTGCAGTGCCCAAGGGACAAGCACAAGAAAGAGGGAGGAAGCTGAAAGTGAGCAGACAAAAGCCTCACACCTCCCCTTGAAATCTTTGGAGAGGAATGCCTAGCCTGCTGTAGGGCAGAGGGGGGAGATTTTAATTGAATGGGAGATTGACATGTTCAATAGGCTAGACTTTTTAATAACTAAAGATGACAGAAAAGCTATAAAATCAAACTGAAATATTGTTTAGGGATGCCACCACACAGCAGGTACACAAATCTGAGAGGACAAGGTAAGAGTTAAAAAGTCAAACTCCACAATGTTTGTACCCCAAAGATCCTGAGTTCCCTCAATCAAGCCAGTTACAGACTGATTAGGTGTCTGAGGAAAAAAAAAAATCAATTAGTATAGAAATAATCTCAAGATGTATCTTAAACTGCCCCCTCCAAAATGTGAAACACGTTTGTAAAATCCTAGGCTGAATAATTCAAGTTTGAAGCTAACTTAATGGCTAATTATGAATGTCCTCATATCATTAATGAATACTTGATATAAAGCATATAATTTATTAATACCATTAATAAATACCTGATGTAAAATACCTCTCACCTGTACTGGACAGAGAGGGGCAATTAATGCCAGGGGACAGATGACATCAGCAATAAAAATCATAATTTCAAAGAAAAAAGTTATTTCTCTTTGGATTTGTGCCTAAATCCTGGGTCAGACTTGCCACTGAGCCCTCATCAGTATTTCTCTTGGTATGTCCGAGTTCATATTTTTCATGGATTGTGATTAAAAAATAACTCTTAAAGGACAAAGAGATCACTGTATTAAATTATCTAAAGAAAATGTACCTTCTTGTTTTTGTCTTAAAAATATTTTACCCTGACTCCCTGCTCAGTGGGCAGTCTGCTTCTCTCTCTCCCTCTGCCCCTCCACCTGCATGTGCTCTCTCTCTCACTCACTCTCAATAAATAAATAAAATCTAATATATATATATATATATATATATATATATATATATATATATATATATATTTTTTTTTTTTTTTTTACCCTGAAAGTGCAGGCCTCACAGAACAACACACGGAGATCCCACCAATACTGGACCTCATTCTCCCTTCCTAAAATGGGAGGTGCTGGGCTTCTTTGTTTGAGTGGAATTATTTTCCTTGTCTAAAACCAGGTCAGTGATACCTGTTTTACTGGGTGTAGAATACTTCAAAACATATCATCAAAATTCTCTGCAATCACAACTCTGACCCTTGTGTCAGAGGGTACCCAGCTGCATCTTCTCCATGCCCCATCCCCACAAGAAAGGCCTCTGTGGTTCCCCTCTGAGTCTCTTCTCTGAGAGGTGGGTACCCCGGAGATTCCTTCCAGCCCTGGCATTCCATGAATCTTTCTGGACACAGTACCTCTTGCGTTTCCTATTCCAGATCATGCCCCCAGGTCCCTTACCTGAGAGTACAAGTCAGACATTCTGGCAAATAGGATGAGTTAGTCCCTGCACGTCTTTACATAAGCCCAATCAAGGAAACCTCTGGAAGTCTGCAGCTGGCTGCTCTCTGGCACAGGCTGAAAACTCAAACCAGCTACTCATGACTTCGTATTTTCAGAATAATATTCAATTAAGGTATATGAAGACACTCCTTTTGGCTTTGATAACCATTCTCTTTCTGTCTTCTAAAAATGGGTGGAAAACATGGGGCTTCAAGAAATCTCAAGAATCATAACCCTAGACCCAAGTCTAATACCTTCTCTTTCCTTTGATGCAGAAAGTTGACCCTGGCATATACATATTCCTTCCGATTAGTTACATGAACGTGGTTAGTATTTCAACTCAAATTTCCTGTACAAAATATAGAAATTCTTTCATGAGATGCTTCTATGATATAGGTGTATGTTTAATTAAATTTACTCAGCAGTGATTACATGAATGAATGAAAGATGCTTTCTCTCATACCTCATTTTATCGCCCTGGTAGAAATTCTAGTCCTCAGCTCAAGGGCTTCCCTACAGTCCAGGGTTTTAACTGGCTCTCCCTATTCCTAGCTCAGAGGGGGCAGATTTGTTGTCCACAACTTCTTTTTTAATTCTGCCACATGTGCATGAATAATAATGATAGTTGTCACTTACTAACAGCTAAGCATCAAGCTAAATGTGCTTGGCATATAAAACCTCATGGAACCCTCACACAACTCCATGGGATAATTGTCATTTCTACATGTCTGCTACAGATAAAGAAATTGAGGCTCTAAAAGGGTAAATATTTGCCCCAAGTAACATAGCTAGTAAATGGAAGGGCTGAGATTCAAGCTTATATCTGTTTTGTTCCAAACCTGAAACCTTAACCACTAAATTTAATTTTTCTCTTGGAATCAAAACATTTAGCATTCTATGGTTTCCAAAGTAAATGTGTGTGTGGGCAGGGGAGGTGTATATATATATATATATATATATATGTGTGTGTATATATATACATATATATATATAATTCACATATGATGTATTATTACATATTGTATGTTATTTTAAATATATTTACATATTATGTATTGTTATATGTTCATATATATGATCCTCTTCCAGACCAAATCTGTCATTCCCAAACACCCCACCACCCCCACTGTACCCTCAACAAATACAACAATTCTATAGTGACAGCTCATCTTTTTTTTTTAAGCAGTAAATCTTACCAGTTTTATCCTCCAAATATAACCTTGATCCATTTTTTTCCATTCTTTCTGTCACTAATGTATTCAGCATGATTGAAATCAATGTACTGAGTACCTAATATGTACAAGGCAGAATTCTGGAAACCAGGGATATCTCTGTCCTTAAGTAGCTCACAGTGTATGAAAAAAAGAAAAGCTATTTAAGAGACCACATCACCATTTGGTACAAAAGGAGCATCAGTAGAAGTTGCCCACAACACACAGGCAGCCCTGAGGAGGGAGTGAGCAGGCCTGGCCTGGGGGTTTGGAAGAGCTCCCCAGAGGGGACTGCACTGAAGTTGAGTCTTGAGGGATGATGAGAAGGGGGATGACAGCTGGGCAAGACTGAGTGAAGGCAGGGAAGGAGGGGAGGGTGCGCCAAACCACAGAGACCAAGGGGCAGGAAATAAGCACGGTGAAGTTCCATCACTTTGTTCCCGGAGTACTGGGGAAAAAACAGCCACCAGCTGTGTAGTTTATCCACGTCTGCCTGAACACTGCTGACAAATAAGTTCTCCAGAAGCATAATTTTCATCGCCCCCCCCCACCCCTGCCCCTTCTCAAGGCTATATTGTCATAAATTATCAAATTATCCCCTAACTGCTACCTCTTTTTTAAGGGCCTTATGTGTGATCTGCTCCCACATTTCCTTATTTTCACTACTACTTACCCAAACCCCTCCAGAACTTCGAATGAATCTCTGCCCTTGCTGACAGTAGGTTCAACCGTACCTCACACTTGTTATACCCTCCCCCAGCCAAATTCTGTGCATGCTCAGGACCCATCTCCTATGCCACCTAGTCTTGGTCCTTCCTTACCTACTCCAACTGCCGAAGCTGCTGGGCAACTGGCATCACACTCAGAATGTTATACCTTATCCCCCTGTAGTCCATCTTTTCATCTGCCCACAGTTACCCAAGTAGTGATCCATTCCCACCTTCTTCACTCATTCACAAGGGGTACTTGTGGATCATCTATTTTATGTAATTTTTCTCAAACTAAGTGTTCCATACTAACTCAATTTTCTCTTTCCCCTCGCTCCTCCCCACCCCCATCCTCCAAACTGGTTTTCCTCTTCCTGTATTCTATACATATCCCAAGCTGGAAATTTCAGAAGCATCCCTTATTCCTTCCTCTCTTAACACCCACATCCAATTTGGCCACTCAGTTATGTCAATTCTCTCTCAGAAAATATATCTCAATGTACTCTGTTCTGGCCCCAGGTCCTTCATAACATCCCTACTGAACCACTGCAATGGTCACCTGATTCATCATCTCAATGCTATTCTCTCAATGTCACGGGTCTTCTCCAAACAGGCGTCAAACATTTATTGGGGACCTACTTAACTCCAGGTATGGTGCTGGGCATTGGAAGTCTAACTTAGAAGTCTTTGACTTCCGCCACAAGTGTGAGTATTTTAAAGGTGGGAGCTTTGGCTAATTTAACTTTATATTGCCAGCCCCTAGCCAATTACCTGGCCCATCCTCCTTGATTAATGGATACTAGCTTGAAAGAATGAGTGAATGAGTGGAAAGTTCTCCATCTGGGCAGTCCCAGATGAATTCATCCCAGGTGAATGGAAATAACAGTCCTGTTTTCAAGAAGGCAAAATTAGCTGAGAATTTAAGACCCAGACAAAAGATGGAATAGGGGCAGATAGTTTGATAAATTGCATACAATCAGTTGGTGAAGAGTCAAGACATTTTACAGTTTTCACTGTAGTAAAATAGGTGGGTAGAAGGTTGGGGAGGTGGCAGCTGCTTTCCTAAATTCATTCTCCAAAGGTAGTCCCTTTTCAAAAATGTTTATGGAAGTAAGTTGACCTGGTGGACGTTAATACGACTACGAAGGGACTGTTTTGTGAATCCCAACACTACTCTGGGAAATGGGGTGAGTCAGCATGGGAGATCTTGAGCTGTACATGTATAAAATAATGAACCAGGGATGCCTGGGTGGCTCAGTCAGTTAAGTGTCTGCCTTTGCCTCAGGTCATGATCCCACGGTCTTGGGATCGAGTCCCACATCGGGCTCCAAGCTCAACGGGGAGCCTGCTTCTCCCTCTCCCTCTGTCTGCTGCTCTCCCTGCTTGTGCTCTCTCTCTCTGACAAATAAATAAATAAAATCTCGAAAAAAAATAAAATAAAATAATGAACCAGTAAAAATGACATGTTGAGAACTACAGTGTGGACCTACCAGCTTCTGGCTGATAGCCACTCCCCTCATTTACACCCTCACACAGAGTGTTTAGGAAACAGTCAAAATTACATTTCAGAAAATTCCCTGTGTGCAATATAGTATCTTGATTACAATCCTGGGACACAAAAAGGACATTAGTGAAGAAACGGGTATTATCTGAATAAAGTTTAGTTAATAATAACAAGTTTGTAGTTAATAGTAATTTATCAAACTCGATGTCTTAATTTTGACCACTGTCTCATGGCTGAGTTGTTAACATTAGGACAAACTGGGTGGAGGATAGTACTTTTGCAATGTTCTTGTAAATCTAAGATCATGGCAATTAAAAGTGTATTAAAAATAAATCCCAATTCTGAAGTCTTATTTCCACGATATATGGAGAAGCAAGGGTCAGTCTGTGATTCAGTCACTAGCGGTCAGACTGCGGCACTTGGGGTGGGGAGGGGTCAAAGAAAGTTGTCTTTTTGAAGTTCTCCACCTCCCCCATTCAAGCTTCACTGGCCAAGCTTTTGAGCCCTGGACTCCCCCCTGCTCAGCTGCTGCCGTGGTCCTGTATTGTTACTTAATGACATGTAAGGCTGTCTTTACCAGTCTTTTCTCTGACCCCAGGTCTTTGCTGGGCGGTTCCCACAAAAATACCTCTAACACTGAGTAGCATGCTGCTTTGCCCCCTATCCATCTCTATTATACTCCATACATCATCTTGTTTTAATGTCTTCCCAGATTTTAGCTCCATGTAAGTTACCTTGTTGACTCACTTGTTCCTGATTAATATCTGTCTCCCTCTGTATGCAGTAAACTCCCTAGAAACAAAAACCTTGCCTGTCTTGTTCAATGCCTGACCCCTGGGGGCCCAATATGGCACCTGGCACAGAGTAGATTTTTTTTTTTAAGTCATAAATGAATGTAGTTCTTGTAAGAAAGTTTTCTGTAATGAATGTACTTCTGTACCCTCTCCACCTTCTAGAAGCACTGCACCAATAATGCCTTGGAGAATTGTAGCAATGCTCCCTGAAATCATCTCTCCTTTTCACATCCACCAGATCATTGAAGAAGAAGCACCTGCCATCTGCTTAGTACAATCCAGAGAACCAGAGTGAAGCCACCTGAAGGGACACCCCGCTTATTTACAGTAATACAACACTCTTTAAGTTCCTGTACACTACAGAGTGGTTAGTCTATGGCAGCCAGCATTTGAAAGCTCCCAGAAAACCACTTCACGAGTCTTAATGCAGTGGTTGGAGAGAGTGAGTGAGTCAATTACTTCTTTTTCAAATTCTAAGGAGTTTGTGAAATAGACTTTTCTTTTCCAAGTGAAGTGCAGCTTTTTTGTTTTGTTTTGTTTTGTTTTAGAGAGGGAGAACAGGGGGTTGGGGGCTTAGGGGCAGAGGGAGAAAGAGAGAATCCCAAGCAGGCTCCACACCCATAGCAAAGCCTGAGTTGGGGCTCAATTCCACAACCCCAAGATCATGACCTGAGCCAAAATCAAGAGTCAGATGCTTAACTGACTGAGCCACCCCGGTGCCCCAAAGTGAAACTTTTTAACATTACTTGAATGAAAAGAAATTACACACAAATCTTCTTTTCATTATATAAACACTTGTCTAAGGTTTTAAGGATCTCAAATTGTTACTGGACCAAGTGGTCTGCCCCTTGGTGAGCTACAGATAGAAACTGTACCAGATGATTGCCTCACAAGGTCACTTTATTTGTTCAATAATTTCCAAAGCATGACGCCCTGAACAAGGGAAAGCAGGCTCCTTTTATTAGGGCTTGGGATGATGTTTGGAGGGGAATTTTAACATTATACTGAGGCTGAGGTTAACTGTTGGTCACGTCAGGCACTTTCTGATTCATCTGTGCTGGCCTCATGCTCAAATGTTTCTTTTTCTGCTTCAGCAGTTCATTAGTTTCTAAGAAGTTAAGCATAAGCTTCTAGGAGTATCTTGGGTTCAGGAGGTCAGCCCTGAGTTCAGGGAGTCAGTCCTGAGTTCAGGGGGCCAAGGGGGCTCACAGGTGACAAAACAAAATGGAAAGAAGGAGATGGGTGAGGCATGATCCATATTAAACTTAAATAGTTAAATAAAGGCATCATTTTCATTCTCTGCTCTGCCTGCTGCTAGCACAGTGCATATGCACAGACGGTATGGAATGAACGACTCCATCCCCATCCCCACATGAGGGTGCTGAGCTGTCATTTGCTTCCCTTGTCACTAAGTAGTTCACCACAGCCGTTTAACTTTCTATCCTCTCCATATGTCAACTCTGTAAGTTCCATGAAGGTGAACTGAGTGCATCTTACCCAACATTCTATTCCCAGGAAAGAGCACCCACCTATCACATACTCCTAGCATAAATATGCTCGAAAAATAATTGCTAAATGAGTGAGTAATTGATGAATGAATATATTCTGGAAAAAGAGACATCTGGGATGGGGAGCCCAAGCAAGAAATTTCAAATAGTTAAACATATACTGAACAGATACTAAGATAGGCTCTAGCAGTGAGGGACAAAAAGAACTTCAGAGGCACATACATGATTAATTTCCACCTCCCCAAACTCTCAGATGTTTTCTGAGATCTGACCTAGGATACTGATTTGTTTGCTAGACCTGGTCTTAGAAATTCACTCTGTTAAAAGTGTTGGACTCTGAACTGCAAGGACGGAGAGCAGGTTTATAAAGGCAAAAGCCACAAGGTTACAGAACTTGTTTCAAAAGAATTACCATTACCATTACCCCTGCAGAGTTCAACTGACTATTTAATATACAATTGTCAATTTAGCTAGCAGAGGTTACATGAGCTCTAGTTCAGTCTGAAGTAGAAGAATGTGTTCCACGAGGTGGTCCCAACTGACAAAAGTCAAGAGTTCATGGTGTTCCAAGAATTGAAACAGGAGACGTGCAGAGACCCCGCTTCTCAATATCCTCCCAACCCTATTTTGAATGACTCTCTTCGCAATGCTTAACTTCGGAATCTTCTTTCACAACCTATAGATGAAATTTAGATTTTATTCAATTTCCCAAATAGTCCAGGATACAAAGAGGGCAAGCATATAAAACTGGTGACTCCCTAAAGCCCCCTGCTCATCCTTGTTTCTTCAGCCTCCTCTGGGGAAGCTCACACCCCCAGGACCCGCAAGGGCCCCTAACACACGTCACCAGCTCCGACCCAAGGTGAACCTGGGTCGGACTTCCACTCCTCTAGAGGGCGCTGCACAGAGTCCGGTCGCCGGAAGCATTTCCACCCGGGACGCATTTTTCCGACTGCAGTCCTCCAGCGGTCCCTGTGACGTATTTCCGGTTGGCCGAGTTACGCACGTGTGGCCCGGGAAGGAGTAACGTCAACCCGGTAGCCGAGTTGTGGCGCTGCAGTGGAGGCGCTTCTCCAGCAACATGTCTCATCTACCCATGAAACTCCTGCGCAAGAAGATCGAGAAACGGAACCTCAAATTGCGCAAGCGAAACTTAAAGCTCCAGGGTGAGATGCGCGGAGCTTGGGGACTGGGGGCCTCGGTAGCTGCCGGAGCCCGCCCCTGGGTCGCGGCGCTGCTCTGCTCGGGAGTCCCTGCAGCCCCGAGGTGGGGTGGCCGCTTCCCCCGCGGCACGTGTGCTTGTTGAGAGTGAAAGGCAGCTTGGCGCGGTTTCCAGTCGGTCCCGCTCGGGTGCCGCTCTCCGCGTGCCCCAGATCTGCCCGATTTTTCTGAGCCTCAGTTTCTCCGTACAGAATCAGGGCAGAAGCAGGCCGCCTGAGTTTTCTTCCCAGGCCTCCAGCCGGGCTTCCAGCTAAACCACCTTTTCTGTGTCTCCCTTATTCTGAGTCCCTCCCACCTCATCCCCCACCCCACCCCCCACCCCACCCCCCTGGCCCATTTCCAGTCAGACACGTGGAACTTGTCATCTACACGCGCCTTCCTTTCCCATCTATTTAATGCCTACATTGCTTCAAAACAAGCTCATTGTCTCTCTTGTCACAGAGTTTTTCTTGATACAATTGCCTTCCCCTGTCCACGTCTACTCTCTCTCGACTCCTGGAGCATATCCTATTTTCAGCTCTAGAAGTGCCTTCTGCACGTGTCCAGTGCGTGCCCTATCTTCCCATTGCTCCTAATATCATGAATTCCTCAAGCGCTTCCAGGTATTTGCATCCTTAATAAATACGTAACTGAAAAGGCTGTTAGCTGAATGCCCGTCATTCTTACCCACCTCGTTTGCAGTCCTACATTCCTAACAGCCAGAGATCTTGAAGTTACCTTATCCTTTTTTGGATCCTGTATAACGTATTAATCCCCGAGGGCAATGTTGGAGGCATAATTCCTTACCCTAGTTGGATTCCAGCAGATGAGTGGCTTGCAAGGAATCCTGAAGAAGAGGACAGGTTTGTGGGTTTTAGAAATGGTTTTGAAGCTCCCTTGTATTTCCAGTTCCGATGAATAATACAGCACTACTAACTACTTCTTGGTACTTAAAGGTAACGATTAAAATTTAAAAATAATAAAAATTTTTCAAAGTGTTGTTACTTTTTATTATATGTAAACAGGGAAACTTTTAAAGACATCCCTAGGCATTTACATATATATATGATAAATACTGGGACCAATAAGTGAATTTTCAGTTCACTCCTGCTTAGGAAAGTTAGGTTGAGTGTTCTGAAATTATAGGAAAAGCAGTAGTTGTGTGAATAGATGGAAGTCTTCTCTGATATATGGGTTAGCCATGTATTTATCGACTACCTGATACTAACGTGTATTTGTAGCTACTGTTGTCTGGCCCCATCTGTTTAAATGTTTAACTTCACTGAAGTTTTGCTGTCCCAGATTCTTAACTCCGTATGGACAGATACACGGTTTTTTGAAGTTAAGAAATCAATGTAGCTTTCCCTTTTCCGGCATTTTTCATTAAAGGAAATTGACTTGTCCTGTAGTAGAACGCCATAATTAAGTGGTTTTAATAATGTACATGAAAGGGAATTAAAAGCTAAGTCATCTCAGTCATGGACACCCTGAGGTTTCTCGCCTGGGATCCCAGCATTCTTAAGCAAACCTACCCTTCTTTGTCACAACGTGCATTCTGTTTTTAAACAGAGGCCTCGGATGTGAGCTTATCGGAAAACCAAAATGGAGATGTGTCTGAAGAAACCGTGGGAGGTGGGAAGGTTAAAAAATCCCTAAAACAGTCTGTGAATGTGGGCTCGTTAGAAGCCCAGAATGGAGAGAGAGCTAAAGAAACCGTGGAAACTGTACAAGTTAAAAAAAAAAAAAAGAAATCTACCATAATAATCAATGGAGAAGCAGCAACACAGCCTCCCAATTCAGAATCCAAAAAAAAGAAGAAGAAAAAGAGAAAAATGGTGGATGCTGCTGGGCCTGGTAAGTACTTCAGTTTCTTTGAACTTCAGGCATTCAAACAATTTTCACAGTTTCATCTTCTTTCTTTTATTACTGTACTATTCATACAACATGCAAGAATCCCTGTACTCATTAGTGTACCAAAAAATAACCTAGTAGCAAAAAGAAGCAGGGTAGGGGCTGGGGTGTGACTTTTTTTTTTTTTCTTTGATTAAGATACTGAGAAATGTGTCGTGCTTTTACATTCCCTAACAACTGAAGAACACCTCACTCTTCAATAAAAGACTTTGAATTCTAGAAATTTGTTCTTTTTGATGGTTGGCTAGGCTTTTAAACAGACTATATTATGGCATAGTATTTTAGGTTTATTACCTGTTTTCAAACAGAATTGTGGCATTACACTAAAGACATCTGGGCTAGTACATTCCTATCTTCTAAAGCCTTTATTTCAGTGGACTTTGCATTAATGATTCTTTTAATTTACCCTTTTTTTGTCCCAATTTTTTTTCCTATTATAAATTTCTCCTCTTGAAAGGAGACTTAGTAATAATTTGGATATGCAAATTGTATAAAAATAGCAGGTAACTTCTATATAAATGGAACGTTAATTCCCAAGTGAGTAGAATGGCCAGGATGGGGGGAGGCCAGTTTCTTTTGGAAGATGGTTGGATTTGGATAAGCTTACCTGAAGGATAGGCATTTTATTTGAGATGTGAGCAAGCAGAGATTTCAAGGGAGACTGCAACAGGTGTTAAACTATTCAGCCCTCTGCCTACTTTTGGAAATAAAGCTTCATTGGAACACTGCAGTGCACATTTGTTTACTTGGTCTTTACTGTGACAAACCCTATGGCCTGCAAAACCTACACTGTTTAGTCTCTGGCCTTTATAGAAAGAAAAAAGCTTTTATGGAAGATTTATGTTTAATGGCATAGTAGGACAAATTAGTGCCTTTTAAGAGTTCAAAAAACCATTAATCACAGCCCTTTTTTTCCTCAGTGGAATATACAGAATTGGATGTAATTAGTATACTTAAACTCTTCAACTTTCAAAAATGTCTTGGTCACTCAAGATACTATAATAGGCCTAAAAAATAAAGTTTTTTTGGCAAATCTGCATATCCCCCTGGGTTTTTACATATAATTAAATCTTTAGTCATGAAAAAGAGACATTCTTAGCATATTAAAACTGGAAATGTGTTAAGCTTTTGAAAACATGCCTCTTTGCATTACACATCTTTTTATTTTGTGATCCCGTTTGGTATTTTATTTTAACAAAAAAAATTGGGGGGGGGTGTTTTCCTTTAAAACCAAAGATACCAAAAAAGCAAAAACTGAAGACAAAGGGGACTCTGAAGAAGGGGCCCAAGCTCCTGAAGAGACAGAAAACAGTGTGGAGAAGCCAGATGATCAGGAAGAGGACAGTGAAGTGCCCAGCCTACCCCTGGGACTGACAGGTAACTTTAGAAAGTTTTCCGGAGAGACCTTAAACATGGCATGCCTTCTGGATTATAGGATTTGAAGTTTCAGTTGTGACTTTTAATTTACCTAGAAAAAGTATTGATGAGAAATATTTTTATATCTAGTTGCTGCTTTATCCACTTTGTGTGCCTTAGTTCTTATTGTTTCTGCTTTTTCCTTTTCTGCATTCCTAACACTAAATATTTTGATAAGGACACAGACAGCTTTTGGGGTTCTCTGTTCCTTTGGTTTGTTGTTTTCTAAAGCTCGTTTCATTTTCTAGTAGGAAGATTATTGGCCCAGAAGTTTAACATTGCCCCAGTTGTTAGTAAGCAAGGATGAAATTCACATTACTGAGGGACTTGGCCAGGGTGACTTCCTTTGGCCTCTCTGTAAGTCAAGAGTTTGGCCAAAATCACTTGCTCCAAACCAGAAATGTCTAGTTCCTTGAGTTGTTCGGTGTGGGTTTTTTATTTGTTAAAATATTGAGGCCTAACCCCAGGCTTACTTAATCAAAATTGCAAAGGTTATGGCAGTGGTTCTCAACCAGGGCAGTTTTGCTTCCTTGGCAGTGACCAGGTCATCCCGGTTTACCGACCAGTTTTAGCATCTGAAGTCCTGCATCTCATAAACCTTCTCAGTCCCAGGCAAACTGTGAAGGTTGACTACCAACATGTTTGGTTGTCAGAACTGGGGGCAGGCTACTGTCATTTAGTGGGTGGAGGTCAGGGAGGCTGCAGAACATCCAGTAATGCATGGGACGGCCTCTCACAACAAAGAATGATCCGGCCCAAAATGTCAGTAGTGCCAACGTGAACAATAGCTGACTGACAAGCAGGGCAGGTGTGGGGTGGGGCCTCCCCAGGTGATTTTGGTATCTTCCCCTGCTGAAGAACCAGCGCACTTGACGTGTGGGTCCAGTCTAAGGGTACGTGGCTGATTCTGACCTCAGTTGTCTTTTGGGAGTGAGATTAACAGCTCTTTTGATTGACTTCGCACTCACTTTCTCTGTACTGGATGCTTTCATTTTTTATTTCAGATTTCTTAAGCAATTCATTTCTCTCTGCACCACCCCCCATGCTTGACATTTTCATTAGACACAAGTCCCTTGATTATACCTCCTCTCCATCCTTTACTGTTTCTAGCCTTTACACAGCCGTCAGCAGTGGAGAAATTTCAGAAGTCAGTGTGTTTGTCTTAGTATTACGTAGGAATGGTGGGGGTCTAGTCTTTCTTACTGGAAGAAGCTCTTCTCAGCTTGACTCCCACCCATTAATGTTTTCACACAGCAAAACTAATTTACATAGCTATAGCAGTATTAACTATTAAAAAAGATAAATTTGCTAATGATAAACTCTTTTATTTAGGAGCTTTTGAGGATACTTCATTTGCTTCTCTTAGTAATCTTGTCAATGAGAACACTTTGAGGGCAATAAAAGAAATGGGTTTTACAAACATGACTGAAATTCAGCATAAAAGTATCAGACCACTTCTGGAAGGCAGGTATGATTAACATTGATGTTTGGGCATTGGTACCTATTCTTAGTGCTAGTCATTTAGAAAGAAAATGCCAACATGTTCTGTTGATGTTTGCACTGTGCTTTGAGTTGATACATCCATGCTTCATTAAAAGGCTTTAAGTTAACTGATGTTTGAAGAAAAGTGTTCATTTCTGTTTTATAGCACAATTCTTATTTCTGAGTTAGATCTGTAACCTCAGTGATTGGTTTCAGTGGTAAAGAAGCTAGGGACTTTGTTTTTCTTACTCACAGTCTAGCCTTGATGTCTGCAATGTGCTAATATGTAGTAGGTATTCAGTAAATGCTTGTTGAATAAGTTGACTAAATGTCTCTCTCTCCTTTCCATTGCTGATATTTAGGGATCTTCTAGCGGCCGCAAAAACAGGCAGTGGCAAAACGCTGGCATTTCTCATCCCTGCAGTTGAACTCATTGTCAAGTTAAAGTTCATGCCTAGGAACGGTGAGTTTCTGATCCGGTGGGTTTTGCTGGTAACTCACTAGAAGTTTATCGTTGCTGTTACGGACTCATGGTGATAACTACAGCTGGACTTTTCCTGTCATTTTGTGCCTTTTAGGAACTGGAGTTCTTATCCTCTCACCTACTAGGGAACTGGCCATGCAGACTTTCGGTGTTCTTAAGGAGCTGATGACACACCATGTCCACACATACGGGTTGATAATGGGCGGCAGCAACAGATCTGCTGAAGCACAGAAACTCGGTAATGGGATCAACATCATTGTGGCCACCCCAGGCCGCCTCCTGGACCACATGCAGGTAAGGCAACACTTGGGGGGGGGGGGGTGCCTGTCTCCTTGTCTCGTGTGAAACCTGAACCTGTCAGCTAACACGTTTTTCTTTTCCTTGGTCTTTTTAGAATACCCCAGGGTTTATGTATAAAAATCTGCAGTGTCTGGTTATTGATGAGGCTGATCGTATCTTGGATGTTGGGTTTGAAGAGGAATTAAAACAGATTATTAAACTCCTGCCAAGTAAGTAGACGTAATATCTGCATGTAGTTTGCAAAGTAGTTGTTGCAAGTAGGTGAGGGTGGTTCCTCTTTGAAAACTATTCGTACTGGAATTTTAATCTAGCCAAGCGAAGTGATTGTGCCAGTCAGTGCTAGAGGTAGTTGGCAAAGCAAGCGTCAGACTTACCAGTAACTTAATGCAGTGGTTTTGCCACTTTAGAGGTTGTAAGGCAAGTTAGACAGTGCTAACGTCTGTCTCAGTCCTGTCTGTCCCCAGCACCCCATCTTTCTTTTTCTCACCTGCCCCGACGTCTCCCGGGCAGCCGTGAATGTGTTGCCTGCTCTGTTGAGCTTGAGTTGTACATCCCTGGGTTAGAGCACTTGCAGCGTTATGAACTGTTTATGGCTGTAGTAAGGCCATGATCCCATTTATTATATGGTTTGGTTTTGGATGCTTTATTGAAGTATACTTGATACGGTATACGGTCTGTACTTGTTACAGATACTCAGTTTGTTTTGACACGTTTACACCTGTGAATCCCATCACCCCAATCGTTGGAGACAACCGTCTTTTGCCATTAAGTATGGCGTTAGCTATAGATTTCTTTTTTGTAGTTGCCCTTTACCAGACGGAGGATGAAAATGATCCTTTCTGTTCCTGGTTTGCTGAGATGTTTTTTGTTTTTGTTTTGTTTATCTGCATATACTGGTTGTTGTTATTAATCCAGAATGGCATGATGCAGGTACCATACAGTATGTATATTTATTCATTACAAAAATGGCTTCCAAACCATTAGACGTGAAATTGCAGTAACAGCATAAGACAGTAACATCACAATCAGAAAGAGATGTTAAATTCTATCAAATGCTTTTACCATGTCTGTTAAAATGAACAGATGTTTGTTTTTGTTCATTAAATATTTCTTTAGATTTTAAGTTTGCTAACTCAGGAAATTATATCAGTTAATTTTCAGATATTAAACAACCCTGCATTCCTGAAGTAAACCCCACTTGGTCATGATGCATTATCCTTTTTATATGTTATGTTCACCTTTGCTAAAATTTTGTTTAGAAATTTGGCGTCTGTGCTTAGGACTCATTATTGGGTTTTGGTATCAGGGTAATAATGGCTGGCTTCAAAGAATGAGTTGGGAAATAAAAAATCTCTTCAAATCCTGGAGAGATTGTGCAGAATTGGTAATATTTTTTCCTTACATGTTTGATAGAATTCACCAGTGGAAGTCTTTGGGGCTGGAGTTTTCTTTACGTGACGATTTTAACTACAATTTCTGTAATAGATACAAAGCTGTTCAGGGTTTCTTTTTCATCTCAAGTGAGCTTTAGCCATTTGCCTTTCAGGGAAATTGTCCATTTTATCTAAGTTGTCAAATTTATAGACATAAAGTTGATATTTCTTTCTTAATATCTGTAGTGATACCACACGTCACATTCCTGATAGTTTTCCTCAGTATTTCTAGTGGTGAGGCAATGCTAAAGATTCCCTGAAATATACGGGTTATTTTTATATGTATCTGTTTCAGCACGCAGGCAAACCATGCTCTTTTCTGCCACACAAACTCGAAAAGTTGAAGACTTGGCAAGGATTTCTTTGAAAAAGGAGCCATTGTATGTTGGTGTTGATGACGATAAAGCTAATGCAACAGTGGATGGTCTTGAGCAGGTACTTTTTGTCAAGATCTTATATTTACGGATCATCTTTGGTGTGTCCTTGTAATTGTTTGGAGGATCATCCCAAAAGCAGATGGATTAGTGAACTTTTAATTCAAATATAGTGAATTTGGATATTGGCTGTTTGGCATCACTGATCTTGAATTCTGAATAATTTGATCAGGTCTCTTTATTCTGTCTTTTAATACTGCCTGCCACATAGGAGACACTAATCACTACCAATTGTAAATGCAGTAAAAAAAGTGTTATTTAATGATCTTTTGCTCTAAGATGCAAGGTGAGTTAGCAGATGGAGAGGCTGGTTTCAGGCACATTGCTCTGAAAAATTGGAAATGAGGTGACAGAAATCCAACCTAAGTGGATTGAAAACAGAAAGTTGGGTCTTTAGATGAATAAAATATTTCAAATAACAATCTTGCTTAAAAATTCCATTCATTGTATATTTTTAAAAATGTATTCACTTGCCTTTGTTATCTTGTTTAGGACAGTGCACTTAGGCTATAGTTATTTGAGATCTTGCTATTTAAGGACCTTTTAAAAAATGAAGCATTGCTATGCTTTGAGGGTTCCAATGTGTAGTGGTGTTACTTTATTATGGTTGCACAAACTGTGGGTAATCAGAAGTCTGTAACCTCAGAAATATGTAAAGTACTTAGTATAGTGATTGCACCCAGTAAAAGGAATCAGAAGAGCTAAAATTAGTCTCAGTTTAGGGATGCTTTGTTATAATGAAGTCAGTAATTTTGCTGTAGGTAAGGCACAATGGTGTATATGCAGTGTTTATCTGTGCTCTCCATCAAATCATACTGCTTTATGAAGCTGAAAATGTCTGATTATTTTTATCTGTTCACTTGAACAACTTCTAGGGATATGTTGTTTGTCCCTCGGAAAAGAGATTCCTCCTGCTCTTTACATTCCTTAAGAAGAACCGGAAGAAGAAACTGATGGTCTTCTTTTCATCCTGTAAGTCTGTGAAATACCATTATGAGTTGCTGAACTACATCGATTTGCCTGTCTTGGCCATTCATGTAAGTGATTATCATGAGTTTATTAAAAAAGTTAACACTTATCAAGTATATGGATTGTGGGGTTTGTGGTATCTCTCTAAATGTAGAATGATCCCATGTGGAGGGAGCTATGCTGGGTGTGGAAGGGTGAGGACCACAAAGGGGTAGGAGATACCATCCACTTAGGGAAATGAGATCTGGGCCAGAGAGTGAAATGAAGCAGGTTAACAACTCCACAGCTGGGGGGTTGTACATCCAGACCTCCCAGAAATGACCTCAAGTTTCCAGCTCTAATGAATGATTTGATTTGATTCTTGATTCTAGGGAAGGCAGAAGCAAAATAAGCGCACAACCACATTCTTCCAGTTCTGCAACGCAGATTCAGGGATATTGTTGTGTACCGACGTGGCAGCTAGAGGGCTGGATATTCCTGAAGTGGACTGGATTGTTCAGTATGACCCTCCAGATGACCCCAAGGTAACCGGCATCCCTGGAGTTTCTCCACAAGGGCTCTATGTTAAGGAATGAAGTTTCTGGTTTCTCTGAGACTCACCATATTTCACATTCAGAGGTTGATCCCGTAGTTATCCAAGTCCTGTTGTACTGCACACTGACTATAGTATTTCTCTGGTGCTGATAATAGCCAGGGCTTTTGCAGGACCCAAGGGGGTGTGCCAAGATTTGAGAGGCCTTAGTGAGGCTGAAGTTAGGAATGTCATGTGCTTGGAATGGTCTGTGAAGAGCAGTAGGTGTTAGAAGAAAATAAAATTCACTGCCAGAAATAGGTAAGATTCTGTAGCATGTGTAGTAAAATAAGTTTTATTAAGTATTGTCAACAAGCAATAGATGACATAAATTGTCAGCTAGCACAAAAACATATTCAAAAAGTTATTTTGAAGATGAAGCACACTTAGTAGTCATTAATGTGAATATCACATCCAGCGGGTATCGGGCCTCAGTCATGGCCCTGTTACCTCTTTGGTCACGGTCCGTGCAGAAGCAGGGGACATGGCTAGTGTGTGTGTGGCACGGACCTGGGGGAGGAGCACCATCTCATCCAGATGCGCTGACATGCTGTGTCCACCACCGTACAGATCCTGGGAAGGCAGGTTCCCATGGAAGTTGGTGTATTAATTCAGGTGTTCTCTCTCCACCAAAGGAATATATTCATCGTGTGGGAAGAACAGCCAGAGGCCTAAACGGGAGAGGGCATGCCTTGCTCATTTTACGCCCTGAAGAATTGGGTTTCCTTCGTTACTTGAAGCAATCCAAGGTAAAGATCTTGGTTTGGAAAATCGTAAGCTGGGAAGATTCCTCCTGGTAGGAATTGCAAGTATGCGCAATTCCCGAAAATGGCCCTTGTGCCTTTGGTCTAGAATGCCCTTTTTTGGATCTTCAGAATGCTTCTGGTTTGGGTGAGCTTTGCAGTCTTGTGGGACGCCATCAATGATCTCCTGTCATTGGTGTTCCCCCAGCTCGAGTGCTCATCCAGCTGTCCTCTTACCCCCTACCTGTCTTCTCTGCAAGACTGCAGGCTCTGAGGGTGGGACTTGGGCAGCTATTTCTCCAGCACCTCTCTGAGATCTGGCATTTTTGCAGTTTCCTAATAAGTGATGACTGGTGAGAGATCCTTCCCATAGGGGGGTGTGGTCATTGTGAGCTCTGGTATCACAGACCCTAGTCACAGGGCAGGGGGTGGTAGGACAGCTCTCCTGACATGCAGGGAGGGGCCAGTGGTCCTTCTGACTAGAAGCATCGGGCTGCCTCATGTTGCATCCATAGAGCTCCTTCTGTAGAGAAAAGGGCTTCATCGACTCACTGTCCCTGTCTAGTCCCTTGCCTTTCCTTTCAGGAAGGGTCCTCAGCCCAATGCATGTGAAGGTAGTGGAAGTAAGCTAAGACTTTTCCCTTGGCTTCAGGAGAGCAGAGGAGCGGCTGTCTGTCCTGAGGGAGTTATACAGGCCTGGCTGTCCTTCTGGTTCTTCATGGGACAGGACGCTTGTCACTGCTCCATCATCTACAACTCTGAATATTGATCCATCCTGGTTTACTAATCTTCGTGCTTTTGTTTTCTAGGTTCCATTAAGTGAATTTGAGTTTTCCTGGTCCAAAATTTCTGACATTCAGTCTCAGGTATGTTTGGTATTTTTATTTGTGTGTTTTTTGTGTTTTGTTTTTTTTTTTAAACATTTGTGAGGAAAAGGTAGCCTCCGTTGGTAATCACTGTCCTCTGATTCTCCCTTTTCATGAACCAGGTTTGGATTGTGATCCTTTAGGGTTCTTGCTATGCTGCTTATCACAGTCCTATGTTTCCTACCTTGTTCCAGTTCCTACCTTATAAGAACTTTGACATTCTTCTTACTGCACCCTGATTTTGCAAATATTACAAAACTTAGAGCACAAGTGTATTGGAACAAATGTTTTTTTACAGGATGGTTTTATTCTAATATGTATGAAGTCTGCTTTTGTATTTTATTGAAACCAATGTCTTTTTCATTTCAGCTTGAAAAATTGATTGAAAAGAACTACTTCCTTCATAAGTCAGCCCAGGAAGCATATAAGTCCTACATTCGAGCATATGATTCCCATTCTCTGAAACAGATCTTCAATGTTAATAACTTAAATTTGCCTCAAGTTGCTCTGTCGTTTGGTTTCAAGGTGCCTCCTTTTGTTGATCTGAGTATCCTTTTCTTTGTTGTCAGGAGTTCATCCGGGAACTGAGGGACAAAAGGTTGACAGAGGGGCACTTGGTTTGGTGTGTGGTCCAGCGAGGTCTGGTCACTGTCTGCTTGTCAGCGCTAGCACGCAGTAGGCAGGGGTTAACTGTCGCGGTGGGGGTTACACACACAAGACAGCCTGTGCTTTAGGCCTTTAGGAATTTGACAGGCAGACAGGGAGAGCCGTAGTTGTGCGTTCTGGAGAGAAGCCCAGGGGGGTGCAGTTGCAGGGCTTGGGCTGTTGTGAGGCTTCCCTATACGAAGTCATGGAGAGCAGCATGCCCTGGGGCTGGAGAGAGAAGATGGGACCTCAGAGTGTTCATCCCCTCAGAGCCATGGAAGGATTTCGTACAAGGAAGTTGCAAGACTAGCAAAAGAAAATAACCCATAAGTGCTACTCAGGGTAAAAGGCAAAGGAAACCCTTCCAGTTGCTTCTGTTGCAGTTGCTCACCTGTACTTCATCCTCATGTTTTCCACCGAGGAAACGAACAGCGAAAGTGAGGCCTGTGAGCTAGCGCTGTGGCTCCAACTCCCGAGGGGACGAGACTGGGGGTCACCATCCCCCTCGTAGGCAGTAAGTGTCTAGTGTGGTGCGTACTTGCCGAATCGTTGAGGAAGGAAGAGCAACTCCTTCAGTTGGTTAAGCATTCCCGAATCCACTCTGACAGAGGTGAAAGTCATTTGTTTTGACATGGAGGGTGGTTTTTACTGTGTTTCTGTAGACTTGCTGATGTGTACCTCTCAACTCCTTGTAAATAATTGTCTTCAGCTTAGTTGTGCAGAAAACAGTATCAGTATCTGTAACATGACTGTTACATTGGCTTAGAAGTCACACCTGCTCATTGTAGTCCATGATCACGTGACCACTCCAGACTTCCTGGAAATGGGTCATGTGGGCTCATGGTCACATTTTCGTGGTGCAGGGAGGGGTTGTGGGAGCGGAGCAGGGGGGTACATGCTGGTTTGTTCTCTGTATGGATATTAGATGGGAGCTCATTGTCTTCGAGTTGCTTGATTTCCTTAACCTTCACCTTTAGACGTGAACAGCAATGATGGCAAGCTTAAAAAGAGAGGAGGCGGCGGCGGCTTCGGCTACCAGAAAGCCAAGAAAGTCGAGAAGTCCAAAATCTTCAAACACATTAGCAAGAAGTCCTCCGACAGCCGGCAGTTCTCCCACTGAAGACACGCCTTCCTTTCGTCTTGAATAGCTTTGTCCTGAAATGGATTTTTTCCCTTTCTTTAACAAAGGAATTGTTGTGGCCAGGATTGGGACTGATGGAACAGGAGTATGAGTTGACGTGGGTTGCAAGCACCAGGCACTGATACTTCCAGGAGATACCGCTCTTATTTGGGGATGTAAAACAGAGTTCAATTTTTCTAGGTGGTTCAAGAGCAAAGCAAGGGATCTTTTGGATTTTGTTATGACGACAGAGTATTTTAAATCTTTTACCTCCAAATTTGTCATTGTTTTGGGGGGAGTGGGGTATTTTTTATTTAAAATCAATTAACATATAATGTGTTAATGGTTTCATAGGTGGAGTTCGGTGATTCTTCAGTCTTACATAACACCCAGTGCTCATTATATCACGTGCCCTCCTTAATGTCCATCACTCAGTTCAACCTGCCTTAGAAGGTTGAACTTAGAAGTGACCTGGTACACTGGGGGTGGTGATGCGGAAGATTGTCTCAGGTTTTTTGTTTTGGGGTTTTTTTGGGGGGGGGTTGTTTTTTTGGTTTTGGTGGTTTCTTGGACCTTAACCATAGTTCCTGACCTCCCCTGAAAATGCTACTGTGGCTAGGAAGCACCTTTAATGTAAGGTGGTGGTGGTTTTTACATATGCCAGATTTTAAAGCAGCCTTTCCCAATTTTTTAAGAGCACAAAGTGTGGGTTATTTGTCATTGTTATTTGAATAAAGCACCCTTAGCAGTCCTAACATTTGTTGGAAACAGTGGGACTCTGAGATTTTTGAACCTCATTTACACCAATATAAGTGTAATAATCTGCTGTTCTCCATTTAGTAATTTAGCAAAAACCTTCTTGAAAAAGGCACAAAGCGATGACACCGCTCATTCAACTTCGTTTCGAGTGGTTTGGATTTTGGTGAACCCTTCCAACTCTGCAGAGTACCCAGGAGGCAAAGCATCTTTTTGAGAAAAATTTCCCCTTCCACAACTGTGAAACAAAAATAGGTTTATGATGAAATTTGGAAATGAACAGCAGTCAAAAAAGAGCAGGAAAAGATGGGGGTTTCGTCATGTGGGGTTTTTGTTGTAGGAACTCTTGACTTCCAGAGTATTTCATGTGTCTTGTTTTATTTCCAGTGCATTTTAGAACGATCAAATGGTTACGACATTTTGATCAATTTGAAACCAAAGGTGCTGGCATCGTTTTGCTGTTGTGCCAGTTAATGTTCATAGTCTCCTGTTAAATATGAGGACACTGAGAACTTCAAATGTGGAGGGAACAGCCTGATACAATAGCATCCCAGTAGAAAAACAAAAAGTGATCCTTTGAGTCTGGGCTTGACCACTGTCCCCCTGGCTGGACCTGTCCTAGGGTTCAGGCCTTGACTGCTGGACTCCTGGCACTGAAGAACTCTTCATCTAAAACATCCAGTAACTTGTTTTTCTTTTTTGTTTCAGAAATAATCACGTCTCAAAAAATACACAAAAACAAAGGGAGAACTCTTTAATCACAGAGCAGGAGTAAAAACTGTCGATATTTTTCGTACATAGCCATCGGGTTTTGTATACGTACTTTTAAATTTTCTATCAGGAGTGAAGTCATCCTTTACCCCCTACTTGTAACCAGCTTGTTTCATAACATGTTATTTTCCTGTGTCATTAAATAATTAACGTCCGTTTTATATTTCATTTATGACTACCTTTTGTTAATAACCCTTGCTTGGTCTGCCTAGACCAAGGTTCTAGGTCCCTGCTTATCACAGAGGGGCTCTCCTATCTTAGCCTGTCTCGTGCTCCTATTTGTCCTGCCATGGTTGACGTCCAGTAGGAGTAGAAGTCAGTGTGCAGAGATTTTATGAGTTAAGTACCTAAAAAGAAGGTGGAAAGACAGTGCTTTCTATAGTAATGGCTCATTCCAGGTACTTGCGGAGTCAGGAGGTTCTGTTGGCAGGATGGCGCAGACGAGGGACCTCCAGACAGCCAGTCGTGACCAACCTGGCCAGGATTCAGATGTGAGGGGGCCTAGAATCAGAAAGAGGGTCAGGGCAGCCCCGTGTGCAAGGCTCATTTGCACAAGAGGAAGGGATCCTTGGGCTTCTGTGCTGAGAACACAGCCGCTGGTGGCATGTGTTGGGGCTGTTAACTTGACAAATAGGATTAAGTGGCTTCAGCCAGGAAGGCTAGGTAGCATGAGCAGGGAGCCAGGCAGATCACTCCGTGCCAGTAGAAACCTCTGGGTCCTCTGGGCTGCCAGGGACAGTAAGTGCTTGCCTATCTAAGTTTGTTTTTGTCTTAACTGGCCATGTTGGTGTAAGTAAGGCCAAATTCAAGATACCCAAAAAGAATCTTTATTGAAAAATAGGTAGTGGTTAAAAATGAGTGCTCTGGAACCAGAGTGCCTGCATTCAGATTCCAGCGGTGCCTCTTTTCTGGGTCTATTAAATGAGGAAAGCAAAGGAATAAAACCTACGACATAAGGCAGTGGGAACTGAATGAGCTAACGGAAGTGCGTGGTAGCGTGCCTGGTGCACAGCTCCGTACCTGTCCTCTCTCTGTTGAGTGCATCCCCCAGGAAAGGTTTGCTGTTCAGTAGCATCGGGTACAGTGACTCGTCAAAAATCCCGAGCCAGCGTGGGCCTTTTGGAGTACAGTCAGGATTTCTGGCCGTTCCTGGAATTGTGATCTGGCCCAGGTTTTAGAAAGTGCTCCAGCTCAGCAGCTTCCTAGGGCTACTCTCCATTGTACTAGGTGTTAGGTGGAGGCAGTAATTGTGCCTTCAGGCAATCCTAGGTTATGAATTGAAAGTTTGCTAGGTGCCAGAGGACAAGAATAAGGATGGCCAGGCTCCTGTTAGGAACCTGGTTACAGTATAGAGAAGGGAAAGAGGTGTCCTAAACAATTGGCAATATTGTTTTCCAAGTCGTGCGATGGATGCACAAAGAGATTCCGGCCATTTCTAAGCCTGGGAAATCTGCATTCTTGGATTCTGGTAAACATCAGCTGGTGAAAAAGTAATGGAACCTCCTTTGCCTATAGAAGGTAGCCTTCTGTTCTGGAACAGGAGTTCCCAGATGCTGGTTGTGCTAGACTGGCTACTTAAGAAACACCAACGTGTTTTAAGCTTTTCTTGCCCTGTGTCTAGGAGATTGTGATTTGTGCCTTTGGTGGGGCAGAAGAGCCTCTGGAGAGTTCTCGTGTACGGGTAGGTTTGGGAACATCCATACGAATACAGCCTCTTATTAAACCTTTTATGTTCTCATCTTGCAGGGTGAAAATGCCCAATACAGGAAATGGCGTTAGGATGTTTAGTCATCCACAAACGGGTGGCCCAGAGGAGGCACACAGACCAGGCTTTCCAGAGGAAACAGCTGTGAGTGGGTTTGAATGGCTCCCCACTGCCTCCAGCCAAAGCCTCCAGATCCCCCGTTCAGTTGGAACGTGGTTGATGGGTGTTGGCACAAGAGAGGAAACAGGTTTGCCTTGGCCACTTGTATAGGACTCCGCATCCTCATCTGTGTTTAAGGGGGAATGTGACAATTTCTTTTTTTTTTTTTAAAGATTTTATTTATTTGACAGAGAGACACACAGTGAGAGAGGGAACACAAGCAGGGGGAGTGGGAGAGGGAGAAGCAGGCTTCCCGTGGAGCAGGGAGCCCGATGTTGGGCTCGATCCCAGGACCCTGGCATCATGACCCGAGCCAAAGGCAGATGCTCAACAACTGAGCCACCCAGGCGCCCCGGAATGTGACAATTTTAACTGGATGACACTAGTGGACATTTTTTGTTGGGGACGCTGCCCAGCGTCTAACCTTCCTGTGTTTGGAGACCATGCCATTTAAAAATGCCCTGCTGGGTCTTCAAAGCACTTCGCATCAGAGAAGTCCCCTGCAGACAGGACTGGCCTGTGACCCAGCTTTGACAGATGAGCTATGCCTGCCCCGGCCACTGAAGGAGGTACTAGTGAAGTAGGCGGCAGCCTCGTCATCCCGCTCCAGAGGCCGCGGCATCAAGAGCAGAGGGCACTCTGGCTGGGCCACCCAGGCGACTGGGGCATGACCAGCTGCAGTCTTCCAACCCTGGCCCTGTAGCCATCTGTGATTGCCATTGTTTCAATTCACTCCTTTTTAATGAATTCAGAGTAGCTCTCTCTTGCTCATAACTGAGAAGCCGAGGCTCCTCTAACATCTAGTGATTTTCAGACTGGGTTTCTCGCTCTCCCTCTGTGGCTAAAATGTCTGGGTTGCTCCCCATCCTTCAAACTCTCCATGCCCAGAGCTGCCCTGCTCCAGAGCTCAGGGGGAATGGTGGGTTCGGAGCAAGGCTGAGACTGGAAACATGAAAGGCAAGGATGTGTCAGAGGAAGAACGAGTGGCCCAGCTCGCCACCTCTTGGGACAGGTCCTGGAAAAGCTGGTGCGGAGCTGGAGGCAGGAGAAAGTGGTACCCCCGGCATCGCTCAGCCTGTCGGGGGCGTACTGGTCCGGGGAAGGGGCAGGCTGGCAGTCCTCGGGTGGCCCCGGGCAGCAGTTTCCAGAAGGAGGCAGACCTGGGTGGGATCTCAGTCGCACTGCTTACTGTGAGGCCTTGAACAAGTGACTTCCGTCTCTGTGCCAAGGTGCCTGAGCCCTAGAGGGAAGCACAGGATTAAATGCAGTCACGCTCGAGAAGCCTTCAGCACAGGGTGGAGCAGGCAGCTATTAGAAATGACAGCTATTGATACCACTTCCAAGAACATCAGGAAAGGGGGCTGATGGTCAGAAACAAGAAAAAATGATGTTCTCTAGGACTTGCCTGCTCTCCCCACCGCCAGCATCTCATGGGTTCAGTGGCTTTAGGCCAAGAAAGTGGCGCTTCTCCCTGTTCTGTTTCCCGAAGCTCCCCAGCAGAGGGCCCTTGGCCGGGGCTGAAAGGGGCAAGGCTGCTGCTGGCCTGTTGCTCTCCCCCTACACCTCTGCATAGGGTCCTGGGGGCGGGGACTGACTAGGCTCCGATTTGTGGTAGTGGAGGGCTGCAGGGGGCTGCTTTTCTCCAGCTAGAAAAGGGGGACGGCGTGGGGGAGAGCAGGAACAACCACTTGCCAGGCCCTATCATCCTCAAAGCATGCGGTCAGGACGCTGAGCTGCAGGTCTGACCCCCGGGGAGGCCAGGCTCTGACCTAAGAGCTCCATAGACTTGAACTCCTTTACACCTGCGTCCCGACAGCCCTGGGAAGGACGGGTATGCTCCCCGCATTACAGAGAGGAAAAGGAAGCTCAGAGAGGGTGACTAATAGCTCTTCAGTGAATGGCCTAGCCACTTACGTATGGCACCATCTCTCTGTTGCTCTGGAAAGCGCACTGTCCCGCTCAGCCGGAAGCCAGGGCACCGTCCCTCTCACTGGACTCCCAGGCCGGCTGAGCTGGGCTTTCCTCCCGCAGGAGAGGGAAGGCTGGTGTCTGCAGATGCAGATAGGAGAAACCGGAGTCCTCACGGGGCTGCTGGTGCTGGGCAGGGACACACTAGGTCCGGCTTGCAGCCCTGACACCAGTCCTTAACGGCTACCAGGGCCACTGCTTTGACTGAGGAGAATAAACAAGGTCAGAAACCATGTGAGCAGTGGCCTCAACTTCGTTCTCTGTACCGTCTCCCCGCCCCCCCCCATTGCCAGTTGAAGGACTTATTTGTACAAGTGCACATCTCAGGATTCTTGGCAACCATTTGAAAAAAGAGAAGCTGCAAAAATCTGGGCTCCTGTATTCAGCCTCGAGACCGTGTTTCACAGCCATAAAAACTGGGGTCAAATGTTAATGGAACTCCACAGGAATTGAAGAAACTTGAAGACAAGCTATGTGTTGGCCCCAAATTAGACATTTAGTGGCCTCCTGACAGACAGTTCTACAAACCCCAATGTGGCCTGGAATTAAAGTCACCGCCAGTCCATGCCTTAGAGAATTGTTCTCTGACAAATCCAGTCAGGGTCGCCCTTTCTCATCTGCAACAGAAAGCACAGCAACTTACCTTTATGTGTGTGTTTCCCTTAACTCTTTCAAGGGCCTGGGGGCCGTAAATGGGGACCAAATGGCTGGAGGCTTCTGCTTCTGTCCCATCTTTCTCCTCACCTCTTAAGAACCTGCTTCACATGCCTGAATAGGTTTCCATAGGAATATTTTCTGAGCAATAGGTGAACTGAATTGCACTATGGAAGAAGCCCAGGAGAAAATATTAATAACCTGAGAAAGTCCAAATTGTTCCACAAGCCTCGAGGCTGTTAAAAATGGGGGCGGGGTGGATGCATTCCCTGGGGGGTTGGAGAGTGCAGCCTCCCACTCACACAACACGGCGTGGAAAGCTGCAGATCACCCCGACTCCCCCCCCCCAACCCTCACCTCCAAGCCACCCATCCCAAAAGCTCAAATGACAGAAGACACATGTAAACAGGGAGGGAGGGAGATAGTTGAAACTCATATCAAAAAAGAAGGGCTTCGCAAAGATCTTCTACAGGAATTCTGGGAAGATGGTGACAGCGATGCCAGGATCATTTTTGGATTTTTCTGAACCCCCACATAAAAGTGGAGCCCCTAGAGAGCAAAACTAAAAAGCCGCAGACAATAATTACAACAGACATAGATGACAGGTGTCCCCAAAATACAAGCGGGGGCGTGGGCGCAGGCGCAAAGCACGGAACAGCCACAACACCTGCTTGTTCTCGGCAAAGTGCAGGAGGAAATGCAGCAGCTGATGGACCTGAGAACAGGAGAACCCCCCCCCCCCCAGAATACCCAAGTGGGGCCAGTCGGAGGACGGCAGCTGGAACTGGAGGGCTTTCCCACTCTAGGGTGAGTGAGACACGGTCTGAGGGGCTGGAGGAGTCGCCTCCCTTTGAACACTGTCCAGTACTTTTATTGAGATCTGTGTTACTATGTAGCTCACATACCATACCATTCACACATTTAAAGTGTTTTTCACCCACAGACTTGTGTAACCACCACCACAACCAATGTGTGCACATTTCCTCCGCCTCAGAGAAACCCAGTACCTATTAGTAGTCGCTCCTCATGTCCCCCTGCCCCAGGCCCTGGCAACCACTATCCACATTCTGTTTTTATCGATCTGCCTGTTCTGGATCTTTCATCAAAGTGAAATCATAAAACAGGAGGCCCTGTGTGTCTGGCTTCTTTCACCTAGCACGTTTTCAAGGTTCATCCATGTTGTCACACAGATCAGTACTTCATTCCTCCCTGTGGCCAAATAATAGTCCATGGTGTGAATATAACCACATGTTATTTATCTGGTTCTCCATTGATGGACACTCGGGTGGTTTCCTTATTTTGATGATTATTATCTGATTATTATAAACAATTTATTATTATTTGATTATTATAAACAATGCTGCGATGGACATTTGAACAAGTTTTTGTGTGAACATAAGTTTTCATTTCTCTTGGGAATATACTTAGGGGTAGAATTGCTGGACTGAGATAGATCTATCTATCTACTTACCTATCTAAAGAGATTTATTATAGAAATTGGCTCACCCGAGTGTGGGAGCTGAGAAGTCCCCGATACACCATCTGCAAACTGGAAACCCAGGAAAGCTGGTGGTGCGGCTCAGTCCCATTCCTGAGGTCTGGGGACCTGGAGGGGATCCAGTGGTGTGTGTCCCAGGCCACGTCTGAAGGCCCAAGAACCAGGAGCACCAAGGTCCAAGGGCAGGAGAAGATGAGTGGCCCAGCTCAAACGGGGAGAGGGCGATTTGCTCTACTCCTGCCTTTGTGTTCTCTTTGGGCCCTCAGTGAATTCAATATATATTTAAAAATTACAAGTTTCAGATATACTTGGAAGGGAAAGCCACCAAAATAGTGGGGAATATTTAGGTTTATGTTGTCTTAATGAAAATAAATGTATTTGGCTAAGAACGTGGGGCCCATCCGCTCAGACCAATGCAACGTGCAGGAAAGAGACTAGGTTTTCTGCACCGTGAGTCAACAGAGGTGGTGGAGTCAAGGAAGAACACTACTGAATGAGCCCAGGGGTGGGGGTGGGGGCTAAGCAAAGGCCGTCCTGTGCCCACAGCCCCCTCCGTGCCCCATGGTAACACAGCCCCTCATCAGATAGGTGGTTGCACGGTGAGGGGAAGCAGACAAACGCAAATATCATCAGGAGCGGAGTCCCCTCTGCTTGTTTTCACACCTGAAGGAGGACCTGGGAGAAGATTACTGACTGAAGAAGTCTCACCTCCTCCTCAAGAGCCTCCAGGTACTGCGCATGCCCCCCTGCTTTGGTAAAAGCCCAACCCCGGAAACCCAGTGTTGGTGCATCTATATGGTCACCTCCGTTCTGCCTGTCCCTGCTACAGCCTAAAACGAACCTCCAGGCTGGAAGCTCATCCTCCGGGATTTCTCTAGTTTATTGACTTTCTCTATTCCATACTTCTGCATACGTTCCTCTCTTCACCTTCTATGTTGGTTCGCTTTCCTTCCTATCAAAATTCAGGACCCGGTTGTCTGTCTGCAATTGTAACTGCTTCTTTATCATTAGAAAATTTGTATTTTAAGTGAATCGATATACCAAAAATGCAGTAATAACTTAATCTACTTATGAAACAAGGCACTGGTCTGGGCATCAGGAGTCCTGGACTAGTGTGATTTGGGATTTCACCATTTTGGCCCTCAGTTCACTCATCTACAAAAAAAGAGGATAAGATAGATTTTCTGGATCTGCCATTCCATTTTATGGAAAAAATAGAATAATAGTGGGATTACATTTTAAATAGAAATTAGATTCCAAATTCAGGCCATAATGTAGAAAACTTATATAGTTAAACTTTCCCTAGAAAATTCATTAAATCACCCAAAAAATACAGCGTGAATGTCTCTTGAGTGACCGTTGGTGGTCATCAATGCTAGGTTCATTTTGGCCGTATTTTGCATGCCTGATTAGAGATTTGACATAATACTTCTCAGTAAATCCAAACAAAACTGATTGTTTCTCCTGAAACAGACTTTTTTTTTTTTTTTTTTTGGAGGACAGGTGAAGTGATTGTCTTTTTTTTTTTAATATTTTATTTATTTATTTGACAGAGAGAAAGAGACAGTGAGAGAGGGAACACAAGCAGGGGGAGTGGGAGAGGGAGAAGCAGGCTTCCCGCTGAGCAGGGAGCCCCACGTGGGGCTCGATCCCAGGACCCTGGGATCTTGACCTGAGCTGAAGGCAGATGCTTAAGGACTGAGCCACCCAGGCACCCCAGTTGTCTTTTTTTTTTTTAAGAGGACAGGTGAAGTGACTGTCTTGACTTTAGAGGTCATTTCCAATGGGGGAAAATGTTTGTCTCACACTCAGTCAAGTGAGATCCTCACTGTGTGATAGAAACACGGAACCTGACACCAGCTTCAGATGTAGCAGGCGGACAGCTCCCATGTCACTCCCTCTTCCTCCAGGGAGCACGCTCACTAGAGAGTGGAACTGTGTCTGTTGGGGGCTTTCATCTGTGATAGGACACTCAACCCCCAAAAGGGCCTAAAGTATAAAGGGCTTTTCTCCATCATCTAACGAGAAGTCTAGGGCTTGGGGATTCAGGGTTGGTCATTAATTGCTCTGTGTGATCTTCTCTATGGTTTCCTTTTTTTTCTCCTCATGGTGGCAAAAAGGTTACAGCAGCTCCAGGAATCCCAGCTTCACGTGACAATATCCAAAAGCAAGAAGGAAGGCAAGTTTCTCTTTCAGTCTCTTTCTCTTTTTTTTTTTCCCTGAGAGGTAAATATCTTCCTAGATTACCCTAGCAGTTTATCGTTCAATGTGTGGACCATGGACCAACAACATTTGAGAGCTTTTTGAAATGAGAAATTCAGACTCCACCCCAGACCTATTGAACCATGATCGTTTTCCACAGCAGCTGGACCATTTTGCATTCTGGCAGAAAAGATTAAGAGTTCCAATTTCTCCACATCCTTGACAATACTTGTTATTTTTCATTTTTTATTTATTTTTTAAGATTTTATTTTATTTATTTGACAGAGAAAGAGAACGTGAGAGAGGGAACACAAGCAGGGGGAGCGGGAGAGGGAGAAGCAGGCTTCCTGCCAAGCAGGGAGCCCGATGTAGGGCTCGATCCCAGAGTCCTGGGATCCTGACCTGAGCTGAAGGCAGATGCTTAATGACTGAGCCACCCAGGCACCCCTATTTTTCATTGTTTAAATTATAGCCATCCTAGTGGGTGTAAAATGGTATCTTGTGAGTTTAATTTGCATTTCCCTGGTGACTAATGTATTTAAGCCTCTTTTCATGTGCTTGTTAGCATTTGTGTATCTTCTTTGGAAAAATGGTCATTCGGATCAAAAGTGGGTTGTCTTTATGGTTGTTTGTTGTTGAGTTGAAATAGTTCTTTATTTTAGAATCTAGACCCTTATCAAATAGGTCATTTGCAAAGATTTTCTCCCATTTTGCAGGTTGTCTTTTACTAGTGTTTTTTGATGCACAAAAATTTTTAATTTTAAGTTTAATTTACCAATTTTTTTCTTTTTTTAAGATTTTATTTATTTATTTGACAGAGACACAGTGAGAGAGGGAACACAAGCAGTGGGAGGTGAAGAGAGAGAAGCAGGCTTCCCAGAGAGCAGGGAGCCCGATGTGGGACTTGATCCCAGGACCCTGGGATCACGACCTGAGCCCAAGGCAGATGCTTAACTACTGAGCCACCCAGGCGCCCCTCTTTGGTTGCTTGTACCTTTCGTGTTATATTTAAGAAAATATTACCAATGCTAAGATCATGAAGATTTTCCCTTATGTTGTCTTCTAAGAGTTTTATTTTTTTTTTTAGTTTTATTTTTTTTTTATTTTTTTTATTTTTTAAATTTTTTTATTGTTATGTTAATCCCCATACATTACATCATTAGTTTTAGATATAGTGTTCCATGATTCATTGTTTGTGCATAACACCCAGTGCTCCATGCAGAACGTGCCCTCCTCAATACCCATCACCAGGCTAACCCATCCTCCCAACCCCCTCCCCTCTAGAACCCTCAGTTTGTTTTTCAGAGTCCATCGTCTCTCATGGTTCTTCTCCCCCTCCGATTCCCCCCCTTCATTCTTCCCCTCCTGCTACATTCTTCTTCTTCTTCTTTTCTTTCTTAACATATATTGCATTATTTGTTTCAGAGGTACAGATCTGAGATTCAACAGTCTTGCACAATTCACAGCGCTTACCAGAACACATACCCTCCCCAGTGTCCATCACCCAGTCACCCCATCCCTCCCACCCCACCCCCCACTCCAGCAACCCTCAGTTTGTTTCCTGAGATTAAGAATTCCTCATATCAGTGAGGTCATATGATACATGTCTTTCTCTGTTTGACTTATTTCGCTCAGCATAATACCCTCCAGTTCCATCCACGTCGTTGCAAATGGCAAGATCTTATTCCTTTTGATGGCTGCATAATATTCCATTGTATATATATACCACATCTTCTTTATCCATTCATCTGTTGATGGACATCTTGGCTCTTTCCACAGTTTGGCTATTGTGGACATTGCTGCTATAAACATCGGGGTGCATGTAGCCTTTCGGGTCCCTACTTTTGTATCTTTGGGGTAAATACCCAGTAGTGCAATTGCTGGATCATATGGTAGCTCTATTTTCAACTTTTTGAGGAACCTCCATACTGTTTTCCAGAGTGGCTGCACCAGCTTGCATTCCCACCAACAGTGTAGGAGGGTTCCCCTTTCTCCGCATCCCCGCCAACATCTGTCGTTTCCTGACTTGTTAATTTTAGCCATTCTGACTGGTGTGAGGTGGTATCTCATTGAGGTTTTGATTTGGATTTCCCTGATGCCGAGCGATATTGAACACTTTTTCATGTGTCTGTTGGCCATTTGGATGTCTTCTTTGGAAAAATGTCTGTTCATGTCTTCTGCCCATTTCTTGATTGGATTCTTTGTTCTTTTGGTGTTGAGTTTGATGAGTTCTTTATAGATTTTGGATACTAGCCCTTTATCTGATATGTCATTTGCAAATATCTTCTCCCATTCTGTCGCTTGTCTTTTGGTTTTGTGGACTGTTTCCTTTGCTTTGCAAAAGCTTTTTATCTTGATGAAGTCCCAATAGTTCATTTTTGCCCTTGCTTCCCTTGCCTTTGGCGATGTTTCTAGGAAGAAGTTGCTGCGGCTGAGGTCGAAGAGGTTGCTGCCTGTGTTCTCCTTTAGGATTTTGATGGACTCCTGTCTCACACTGAGGTCTTTCAACCATTTGGAGTCTATTTTTGTGTGTGGTGTAAGGAAATGGTCCAGTTTCATTCTTCTGCATGTGGCTGTCCAATTTTCCCAACACCATTTGTTGAAGAGACTGTCTTTTTTCCATTGGACATTCTTTCCTGCTTTGTCAAAGATTAGTTGACCATAGAGTTGAGGGTCCATTTCTGGGCTCTCTATTCTGTTCCATTGATCTATGTGTCTGTTTTTGTGCCAGTACCATACTGTCTTGATGATGACAGCTTTGTAGTAGAGCTGGAAGTCTGGAATTGTGATGCCGCCAGCTTTGCTTTTCTTTTTCAACATTCCTCTGGCTATGCGGGGTCTTTTCTGGTTCCATACAAATTTTAGGATGATTTGTTCCATTTCTTTGAAGAAAGTGGATGGTATTTTGATGGGGATTGCATTGAATGTGTAGATTGCTCTAGGTAGGATTGACATCTTCACAATATTTGTTCTTCCAATCCATGAGCATGGAACGTTTTTCCATTTCTTTGTGTCTTCCTCAATTTCTTTCATGAGTATTTTATAGTTTTCTGAGTACAGATCCTTTGCCTCTTTGGTTAGATTTATTCCTAGGTATCTTATGGTTTTGGATGCAATTGTAAATGGGATCGACTCCTTAATTTCTCTTTCTTCTGACTTGTTGTTGGTGTATAGGAATGCCACTGACTTCTGTGCATTGATTTTATATCCTGCCACTTGACTGAATTCCTGTATGAGTTCTAGCAGTTTTGGGGTGGAGTCTTTGGGATTTTCCACATAAAGTATCATATCATCTGCAAAGAGTGAGAGTTTGACTTCTTCTTTGCCAATTTGGATGCCTTTGATTTCTTTTTGTTGTCTGATTGTTGTGGCTAGGACTTCCAATACTATGTTGAATAGCAGTTGTGATAGTGGACATCCCTGCCGCGTTCCTGACCTTAGGGGGAAAGCTCTCAGTTTTTCCCCATTGAGAATGATATTCGCTGTAGGTTTTTCATAGATGGCTTTTATGATATTGAGGTATGTACCCTCTATCCCTATACTCTGAAGAGTTTTGATCAAGAAAGGATGCTGTACTTTGTCAAATGCTTTTTCTGCATCTATTGAGAGGATCATATGATTCTTGTTCTTTCTTTTGTTAATGTATTGTATCACGTTGATTGATTTGCGGATGTTGAACCAACCTTGCAGCCCAGGGATAAATCCGACTTGGTCGTGGTGAATAATCCTTTTAATGTACTGTTGGATCCTATTGGCTAGTATTTTGGTGAGAATTTTTGCATCCATGTTCATCAGGGATATTGGTCTGTAATTCTCCTTTTTGATGGGGTCTTTGTCTGGTTTTGGGATCAAGGTAATGCTGGCCTCATAAAACGAGTTTGGAAGTTTTCCTTCCATTTCTATTTTTTGGAACAGTTTCAGAAGGATAGGTATTAATTCTTCTTTAAATGTTTGGTAGAATTCCCCTGGGAAGCCATCTGGCCCTGGGCTTTTGTGTTTTGGGAGATTTTTGATGACTGCTTCTATTTCCTTAGTGGTTATAGGTCTGTTCAGGTTTTCTATTTCTTCCTGGTTCAGTTTTGGTAGTTGATACATCTCTAGGAATGCATCCATTACTTCCAGGTTATCTAATTTGCTGGCATAGAGTTGCTCATAATATGTTCTTATAATTGTTTGTATTTCTTTGGTGTTGGTTGTGATTTCTCCTCTTTCATTCATGATTTTGTTGATTTGGGTCATTTCTCTTTTCTTTTTGATAAGTCTGGCCAGGGGCTTATCAATCTTGTTAATTCTTTCAAAGAACCAGCTCCTAGTTTCGTTGATCTGTTCTACTGTTCTTTTGGTTTCTATTTCATTGATTTCTGCTCTGATCTTTATTATTTCTCTTCTCCTGCTGGGTTTAGGCTTTATTTGCTGTTCTTTCTCCAGCTCCTTTAGGTGTAGGGTTAGGTTGTGTACTTGAGACCTTTCTTGTTTCTTGAGAAAGGCTTGTATTGCTATATACTTTCCTCTTAGGACTGCCTTTGCTGTATCCCAAAGATTTTGAATAGTTGTGTTTTCATTTTCATTGGTTTCCATGAATTTTTTTAATTCTTCTTTAATTTCCTGGTTGACCCATTCATTCTTCAGTAGGATGCTCTTTAGCCTCCATGTATTTGAGTTCTTTCCGACTTTCCTCTTGTGATTGAGTTCTAGTTTCAAAGCACTGTGGTCTGAAAATAGGCAGGGGATGATCCCAAGTCTTCTAAGAGTTTTATACCTTTAACTCTTACATCTTGGTCTCTGATCCATTTTAGTTAATTTTTGTGTATGGTGTGAGGTAAGGATGTAACATCATTCTTTTATGTGTGGAGATTCAGTTGTCCCAGCTCCATCTGTTGAAGAGGATGCTTTTTTCCCCATTGAATGGTCTTGGCATTGTTATCAAAATCAGTTGGCCATAGATATATGGGTCTATTTCTATACTCTCTATTCTGATGGTTTATTGTCTATCCTTCTGCCAGTACCACACTATTTTGATTATTGTGACTTTGTAGTAACTTTGAACTCGAGAATTCCTTCAACTTTGCTCTTTTTCAAAATTGTTCCAGCTATTTAGGGTCCCTTGAGAGTCAGTATGAATTTTAGGATTAAGTTTTCCATTTCTGCAAAAAAGCCATTGTAATTTTCAGAGGGATTGCGTTGAAACTGTAGATCACACTGGGGTAGTTCTATCTTAACAATATTGTCTTCTAATACATGAACACAAGATGTCTTTCCATTTATTTAGTTCTCTTAAAATTTCTTTCAGCAATGTTTTGTAGTTTTCATTTACAAGTCTCACACTTCTTTGGTTAACTTTATTCCTAAAGTTTTCTTTGATGCTATTGTAAATGGATTTTTTCCTTAGTTTCCTTTTTGAATCACCCAGTTGTTTGTATATGGAAATATAACGTGGGACGCCTGGGTGGCTCAATCGGTTAAGCGTCTGCCTCGACCCTGGGGACCCTGGGGTCGAGTCCCGCATTGGGCTCCCTGCTCACTGGGGAGTCTGCTTCTCCCTCGGCTCCTCCCTCCTCATGCAGGCTCTCTCTCTCTCTCTCTCTTTTGCAAAAATAAATCTTAAAAAAAGAAAGACATATAACCCATTTTTGCATGTTGATATTGTAACTTGCAACTATGATGAATTCATTTATTAACTTTTAATATTTTTTATTCTTTAGAGTTTTTTACATGTAAGATCATGTTATCTGTGACTTGCTTCCTTTCTAATATGGGTGCCTTTCATTTCTTTTTCTCATCTAATTGCTGTGGCTATAACCATGGTGAACAGAAGTGGTGACAGTGAGAATCTTCGTCTTTCTTAATCTTAGGGGAAAAGCTTTCTGACTCTCACCATTGAACATGATGCTAGCCGTGGGTTTTTCATCTCTATCCTTGCTTATGTTGAGGAAGTTCCCTTCTAATTCTAGTTGATTGAGTGTTTTATCTTGAAAGGGTGTTAGATTTGTCAAATGCTTTTTTAAAATTATTATATGCAGGTATAATTTTTTAAAGATTTGGAAATAGCACCCAAAGGTCAGCTTTCCCCCATTTCATATTCAAAACATGCAAGAAAGGAAAGAAAAGAAAGCATTTTTATTTTCCACTGTGATTGCCATTCCTGAAGTCCTTAATGGAAGTAATGGCTAGTATTTGGGGAAGTTTTTAAAGAAAGACAATCTGAGAATTTCCAGATTTTGTCATGGAGTCAGTCATGGCAGGGTAAGGGTGGGTCTGGTTGTAGTAACTTCCATAGCCCTGTATCATTTCATCCTCAGTAAAGAACACTATGATCCTGTGAGTTTCATATCTGGCCAACAGAATATAAATGTTACCCCAAAAAGACAACAAGGACTAGCAGCTTTCTTGACTAGATGAGTTCAACTGTCTGATTGCTCAGGAAACAGAAAAATCCCCATTGGACCGTAGAGGCATAACACAAAACATTCAAAAGAGAAAAAACAGAGAAAACAAGAAAATCTTCCATGACAAGATCATCTGGGAAGCGAAAAGCATTTTTTTTTTTAAGATTTTATTTATTTGAGAGAGGGAGAGCAAGAGAGAGCACAAGCAGGGAGAGGGGCAGAGGGAGAAGAAGCAGCAGACTCATGGCTGAGCAGGGAGCCCAATGAAGGGCTCGATCCCAGGACCCTGGGCTCACGACCTGAGCCAAAGACTGACGCTTAACCAACTGAGCCACCCAGGTGCCCCAAGTGAAAAGCAATTTGAATGGAGAGCTTCATAACACAAAATGTGAGCTCCTTGAAAGCAGTTAAGTCTTTTCATAATTTTTTACTTTGCTCCTTTGTGCGTGATTTAATTTGTATCTATTTCCAAAAAGATATACACTAAAAACCCAACAAGACCATGAGTAAGAGAAACAAAGCTAATTTACTAAATTATTGCAAAGAAAGGAAACAGAAATATGCAAAAATAATTTCTGCAATTAAGAATCAAATATTAGCTACAATGAGCTACCACTTCACATCCACTAGGATATCCACAGTTTGAAAAGTGGAAAATATCAAGTGTGAGTGAGAATGTGGAGAACCTAACTTGTATACGTTGCTGATGGAGAACGAAAGGGTACAGGGGCTGTGGACCACAGGTTTGGTGGCTTTTCGGTGGGTTACACACAGCATTACGATATGACCCAGCAGGTGTATTTTCCACCACCAGGTGTATACCCAAAGGAATTGAAGACAGGGACTCAAACACTCACTCCCATGTTCACAATAGCCAGAAGGCAGAAACAACCCAGCATCTACCAACAGATGCATGGTTAAACAAAACGTGGTTTACACATTTCAACTGCATATTATTCAGCCATAAAAAGGAATGAGATTTTGATCCATGCTGCAACACTTGCCCCAGCCTCAGTCCCAGCTCCCTTCCCTCCCCACGTACATCAGTGAACTTGTCACCCACCTTGTTTCCTTCCGCCAACCTTGTCCCAACGCTAACCCAATTGTATAAACTGCTGGCAAAATAATCCTCCTAAACACACACACCCAGGAAGGGGGCAAGCACGGTGGCTCGTGCCCGGTGCCCTCTCTCAGACTCCCATCATGATGTGCCCACAACCCAGGAGGGGAAGTGTACCTGCAATGGAACAGCCAGAAGTTCAGGACCAGCTATACCTGTCGTGAAATTTGGGTCATTGTTCTCCTTTACAACAACTTAAAAATTAGTGAATTTTTGTTAAAATCAGGTCAAATTGGGAGTGATTTTCAACTACTGGCATCAAGTATTATGAAATCTCTGCCCCCCCGGTGCTAACAGTCAGAGTCACCGGTACCTAAGCATGCTTCACGTGTCCCAATCCTGCTCCAGCGTGCCTACTTGTTCCTCACCACTTTTGAGTATTGGATGTCTCTGTCTGGTGGACAGAGTTCTTCCAAATCTGATGTCTAACCACAGTCGAGCTTATCCAAGCCCTATACCTAGCTCCCTCCCACCCCACAACAAATGGTGTCTGCTTTGCTAATGTACAACTCCTATTTCACAAACTAGGGATGTTCCTTCTCAAATCGTTCGAGCAATTTCCTCTACCTGAAGCCTCCTGTGCCATTCCTGGTCCATTTCAAATCCTACCCCTGGGCAAGTCCCAGCTCTTACCGCACCTCCTCCAGGAAGCCTCCCCTCAGGCCTTGCAGCCCCTCAGTGCTTTCCTGTGAATGTGTTGTTTGAATGGTAGCTCATGATTCTTTATTAGTCATCGTCTTGTGTTGCTACCCATCTATTTCATGTGTATTTCTTTTTTTGTCCATCAAATCATGTCTTCTCACGGCTGTTGCAGGTCAGGTTCCCTGGGACACAGGCGCTGAGGTGGAGATTAGTGTGCAGGAGGTTAATCAGGTGTGACATAGGGGGAAACATCTCCTTGGGGGATGAACGAAGGTTTGGGCTGAGGGAACAGCTGAACCTTGATCTCGCTAATGTCATAGCTAAGCCCATTGCCAGGTTCAGAAGCTGTGACTGACCCTTCCGAGTCTCGAGTTGGGCAACGGGGGCCAGGACTTGAGAGTCTGTGTTGATCCTGGTTGAAGGCTGCCCCTGGAAGGGGCTGCGATTTTGGGCGAGGGACTCCCTCAGCGGAGGCAACTCCAGAAGGAGCTGGGGGTGGAAGACCATCTGTGGCAGCAGCCCCAGGGGACAGAACAAGTCCTTCAGGCCAAAAAGGAGACCTGGGTGTCAACTATGGTAGCTTAAAGAGGAAGTGAGGGAAGAAAGGGGGAGAATGGAGGGAGAGAGGAAGGGAGAAGGAGTCCACCACGCTAACTTGTCGGGTGTCATCTGGAACAGACAGTGACGAGGTAGTCACTCCCTTATTAAGGGTGCAGGAGGACTGTGCTGAGCAGTGAAGTGTCCAGACCAAAGGGCACTCTGCTGGCCACCGCTGAGCTGGCGCCGGCGCCCACATCTTCAGGCTCCAGAGATCCCACTTTGTTCTTTGATCAGTTGGAAAACCAAGCCTCAGGTCAAGAAGTATGTAGAGAGGCTGCAGGAAAAGTGGGTGCCCAAAAAAGAAAGAAAATCTTGAAAGCCCTCTGCTTTCTCTGTAACCCGGAGAGACGGAGAGAAAAATTTCATACAAGGAAAATGATCCATTGCATAAACTATGTTTTTCAAGGTAAAAGTCAAGTTTGCCTGAACTTTAAGAGTATCCAGAGACCAGACTCTCTGTAAGGGCCAGAAAAAAAGTTCAGACTTCATGAGATAAAAGTGTGCCTGAAATGTGTTGGGATCAGAAATTATAAACATCAAAGAAGGTCCATGGAAGAGGCATGATAATCCCACCCATAGGAAGTCACATTCCAGCAAAAAGAAAGATCAAAATGAGAGCGAGGCAGGGGGTGGGGCAGGGTGCAGAAAGCAAGGGGGCCAAGAGGAGCCCAGTCAGTGTGATCCTGGTGACTTGAAAGCATTATTCCCTGCTTTCCACTTTGGAAGTTCATTGAGGCAATTTCTCCCCCTCCTGCTCCCCTCCTCCCCCCCCCCCACTGCTTCCCCCCCCCTCCCCCATCACAGCAGGAACACAGGAACCACGGGGGCCTCTACTGCAGCAGGAATTTGAAGTCATCTCAGAACCAGATAGTGGCCCCCCAGAATGAAAGTCTAGGGCTTCCGGAAATCATAATACCTCTGCCCTCAAGGATCATGGGCAAAATTGGGATTTTCATCTAGGAGTGTGAGGCAGAACAGGGAGTGAGAGATTTTTCTCAGAATCTGTACTTTTTCCAAATAATTCATGCTTTTCAAAACTTTGCAGCTAAAATTCACCAACAAGGAGCGCTTGGGTGGCTCAGGCTCAGTGGGTTGAGCGTCAGGCTCTTGGTTTTCGGCTCAGGTCATTGTCTCAGGATGGGGGATGGAGCCCCAAGTCTGGCTTTGTGCTCAGGACGGACTCTGCTGGAGATTCTTTCTCTCTCCCTCTGCCCTTCCCCTGAGAGAACTCAGGCTCTCTCTCTCTTTCTCTCCCTCTCTCAAATAAATAAATGAGTAAAATCTTTAAAAACATACATAAAATTCACGAACAAGCAACAAATTGTAGGATATTTCCTGATGGCTCTCTGTATTCATCCTATAAATCTATATATTAAACTTACCAAGTGTCATCTTGTCTTGATCTATTTTTCTTATGTATGCTTCATGCCATTTCCTAATTCACCTTTCCAAATTAAGAGCCTTGGAGTTCTTGGATTCATTTTGTGTTTTAAACACTTTTCTCTTTTGCTCCTGGGGAGTTCAAAATTGCAACTATTGGCCTTTCTAGAATGTTACAGGATCTGAGGCTAAATCACCTTGTCCTTGGGACTCAGGGCAGGGTGCAGTATGTAAATTAGCCTACAGGGGGCATGGAGGTGATTCCAGACCTCATTATAGCCCTCCTTCTCAATTTTGCCTTCCTGTGAACTGCTTACCACTCTCTTTCATGCACGCCTCTCTTTCCACGCCTTATTCTGCTTCTATCCCTTCTGATGAAGGGCCCAACAAGTGGCAAGATGAGCCAGAGGGAATAAGACTTGGGTGGGAACAGACCCAGAGCCCCCAGACTGTTGTACTGGGCAGAGCCTTCAGCAGCCTGCTTGCGGTGGATCCGTGCTGAGATGAGCCCGGTATGCGTGGGGTCCTGGGGGGACTGGGTTGTCTTTATGCTCACCATTGACTCTGGAGAACTTTCAGCTCCAGACCAAGGGTCTTTGCCAGAGGCCTTTGCTTTCGCAAGAGAGGTGGGATTTTTAAGGGTTGAGGTTTGAATGCATGGAAATGTAAAAACAAAAACCAAAAGCACCTATTTTTGGTACTGTAAAAGAAAGCAGCCTGGGGGGAAGGGGGGAAAGGAGCCCATCTGCTAATTAAGACTCCAAGAGTAGTGGGAGGAACAATTACTCTAAGACACTGTCTCTCCCCACATTCCTGCAAACAAATTAGCTCCGACACCCACATAATGGAAAAACAAAGGCCAATTATGCCTAGATGTTTCCTAGAACATGTTTTCTCTTCCCCATCACCATCTGATTATTAGCATTACTTTGATAGTGGGTTGGAGATAAGCCCATTGCTTATCTGGAGAAATTATTTTCGCCCACTTTCATTCAAAAGCAAAGCCACAGATTGAGGAGGGGGGGAAAGATGGCGGAGGAGTAGGGAACCCTATTTCAACTGGTCCCCGGAATTGAGCTGGGTATCTACCAGACCACTCTGAGCACCCACGAAACCAGCCTGAGATGTAAGAAGATCTGGATCTCTACAAACAGAATATCGCAGGCGGTTGGTTTTGAGGTACGAAGCAGGGAGCCCTGATTCTGCGGGCAGATATCGGAGGATAAACAGCAGCGGGAGGGTGCCTAGCCGTGGGGATCCTACACCGCCGGTGAGTGACAGCCTCGTGCGCTGCAGACGGGGCACAGACTCGCAGACCGGTAGCGGACGGGGCACAGACTCGCAGACCGGTAGCGTCGGGAAAGGACTTTAGGGCAGCCCCCAGGGTGGAAAACCAGATCGGCGGGGTCGTGTGCACGCGAACCACAGCCCCCCGGACAGAAACCGGAGCGACGGTCGCGGGCACGCAAACTGCAGCCTCCGAGGCGGAAACCCGGTGGGCCGGGGTCGTGCTGGTGAACTGCAACCCCCGGGGTGGAAACCCCAAGCGGCGGAGTCACACGCGCGCGAACTGGGAGCGGCTGGTGGTTTTAGAAGCACAAAGGGCAGAGACGTGCCCCGACCTGGAGGCAGGACTGGGAGCGCTGCGGAGGGGCGCACAACCCAGGCTGCTGCAGTTTATAGCAGCAGGGACAGAAACGGAGACGGTGTGGCTTGGAGAGCTCACTGAAGAACAGACTGCGGTCTCTCTGCTCTGAGGCAGAGGGTTGGAAACGGTCTCTTCTGCTCTGACTCGCGGAAGAGACACGGAAAGCCGCCAGGGAAAGGCACCAGAGAACAAAAGCCCCAAAGACTGATTCCCGCTGAGCCCATCCCCCACCACGGGGGGCAGGGCAACTCCGCCCAAACAGGGTTGCCTGAGTAACAGTGCGGCAGGCCCCTCCCGCAGAAGACAGGCTGGGAAAACAAGAGGCCAGCAACCCTAAGGTCCCAAGAAAACAGGTGCATCTTGCTTGGGTTCTGGTCAATAATTTGGACTCTATACATTCCCTCAAACACCCATCAACAGAATGACTAAGAGGAGGAGCCCCCAAAACAAAAGACTCAGAGATTATGACTTATGCTGCAGATTTACAAATGGATGCAGACATAACCAAGATGTCAGAGATGGAATTCAGGCTAGCAATTGTGAAGACAATGGCTAGAATGGAGAAATCAATTAATGGCAACATAGAATCTCTAAGGGCAGAAATAAAAGGGGAATTGGCAGAACTTAAAAATGCTATCAATGAGATCCAATCCAATCTAGATAATCTAACAGCTAGGGTAACTGAGACAGAAGAGAGAATAAGCGATCTGGAAGACAGTATAACAGATAAAAAGGGAAAAGAGGAGGCCAGGGAAAAACAACTCAGAATCCATGAAAATAGAATAGAGAAATAAGTGACACCATGAGGCGTTCCAATGTCAGAATAATTGAAATCCCGGAGGGAGTGGAGACAGAGAGAGGGCTAGAAGATGTATTTGAGCAAATCGTAGCTGAGAACTTCCCTAATCTGGGGAATGAAACAAACATTCGCGTCCTAGAGGCAGAGAGGACCCCTCCTAAGATCAAGGAAAACAGGCCAACACCCCGGCATGTAATAGTAAAACTTGCAAATCTTAGAACCAAGGAAACCATCTTAAGGGCAGTTAGGGGGAAGAGATTCCTTACGTACAGAGGGAGGAACATCAGAATAACATCAGACCTATCCACAGAGACCTGGCAAGCCAGAAAGGCCTGGCAAGACATATTCAGGGTACTAAATGAGAAGAACATGCAGCCAAGAATACTTTATCCGGCAAGGCTTTCATTTAGAATGGATGGAGAGATGCAGAGCTTCCACAACCGGCAGAAGTTGAAGGAATATGTGACCACTAAGCCGGCCCTGCAAGAAATATTAAGGGGGGTTCTATAAAAGGAGTAAGACCCCAAGAGTGATCTACAACAGAAATTTACAGGGACAATGTATAAAAACAATGTCTTCACAGGCAACATGATGACAATTAATTCATATCTTTCAATAATCACTCTCAACGTGAATGGCCTAAACGCTCCCATAAAACAGCACAGGGTTGCAGATTGGATAAAAAGACTGGACCCATCCATATGCTGTCTACAAGAGACTCATTTTGAACCTAAAGATACATCCAGACTGAAAGTGAAGGGATGGAGATCTATCTTCCATGCCAGCGGACCTCAAAAGAAAGCTGGGGTAGCAATTCTTATATCAGACAAATTAGATTTTAAACTAAAGTCTGTAATAAGAGACACAGACGGACACTATATCATTCTTAAAGGGTCTATCCAACAAGAAGATCTAACAATTGTAAATATCTATGCCCCCAACATGGGAGCAGCCATATACATAAGCCAACTGTTAACCAAAATAAAGAGTCATATTGATAACAATACATTAATTGTAGGAGACCTCAATACTCCACTCTCAGCAATGGACAGATCATCTAAGAAAATCAACAAGGAAACAAGAGCTTTGAATGATACATTGGACCAGATGGACCTCATAGATATTTACAGAACATTCCACCCTAAAACAACAGAATACTCATTCTTCTCGAGCGCACATGGAACTTTCTCCAGAATAGACCATATACTGGGTCACAAATCAGGTCTCAACCGATACCAAAAGATTGAGATTATTCCTTGCATATTCTCAGACCGCAATGCTCTAAAACTGGAACTCAATCACAAGAAAAAATTTGGCAGAAATTCAAACACTTGGAAGCTAAAGACCACTCTGCTCAAGAATGTTTGGGTCAACCAAGAAATCAAAGAAGAACTTAAACAATTCATGAAAATCAATGAGAACGAAAACACATCGGTCCAAAACCTATGGGATACTGCAAAGGCGGTCCTAAGGGGGAAATACATAGCCATCCAAGCCTCACTCAAAAAAATAGAAAAATCCCGAATTCACCAACTAACTCTACACCTTAAAGAACGAGAGAAAAAGCAACAAACGACGCCTAAGCCACGCATTAGAAGAGAAATAATTAAAATTAGAGCAGAAATCAATGAATTAGAAACCAGAAACACAGTAGATCAGATCAACGTAACTAGAAGTTGGTTCTTTGAAAGAATTAATAAGATTGATAAACCACTGGCCAGACTTATCCAAAAGAAAAGAGAAAGGACCCAAATTAATAAAATTATGAATGAAAGGGGAGAGATCACAACTAACACCAAGGAAATAGAAACAATTATTAGAAATTATTATCAACAACTCTATGCCAATAAACTGAGCAATCTGGATGAAATGGAGGCCTTCCTGGAAACCTATAAGCTGCCAAGACTGAAACAGGAAGAAATTGACAACCTGAATAGGCCAATAACCAGTAACGAGATTGAAGCAGTGATCAAAAACCTCCCAAAAAACAAGAGTCCAGGGCCTGATGGATTCCCTGGGGAATTCTACCAAACATTCAAAGAAGAAATAATACCTATTCTACTGAAGCTGTTTCAAAAAATAGAAACAGAAGGAAAACTTCCAAACTCATTCTATGAGGCCAGCATTACCTTAATCCCCAAACCAGGCAAAGACCCCATCAAAAAGGAGAATTTCAGACCGATATCCCTGATGAATATGGATTCCAAAATCCTCAACAAAATCCTAGCTAATAGGATCCAACAATACATTAAAAGGATCATCCACTACGACCAAGTGGGATTTATCCCCGGGATGCAAGGGTGGTTCAACATTCGCAAATCAATCAATGTGATAGAACACATTAATAAGAGGAGGGAGAAGAACCATATGGTCCTCTCAATTGATGCAGAAAAAGCATTTGACAAAATACAACATCCTTTCCTGATTAAAACTCTCCAGAGTATAGGGAAAGAGGGAACATTCCTCAAGCTCATAAAATCGATCTATGAAAAACCCACAGCGAATATCATCCTCAATGGGGAAAAGCTGAGAGCATTTCCCTTAAGATCAGGAACACATCAAGGGTGCCCACTCTCACCACTGTTGTTCAACATAGTACTAGAAGTCCTAGCAACAGCAATCAGACAACAAAAATAATAAAAGGTATTCAAAGTAGCAAAGCAGAAGTCAAACTCTCTCTTTTCGCAGACGACATGATACTTTATGTGGAAAACCCAAAAGACTCCACCCCCAAATTACTAGAACTCATACAGCAATTCAGTAATGTGGCAGGATACAAAATCAATGCACAGAAATCAGTTGCTTTCTTATACACTAACAATGCAACTGTAGAAAGAGAAATTAAAGAAACGATTCCATTTACAATAGCACCAAAAACCATAAGATACCTCGGAATAAACCTAACCAAAGAGGTAAAGAATCTATACTCTAGGAACTACAAAACACTCATGAAAGAAATTGAAGAAGACACAAAAAGATGGAAAAATATTCCATGCTCATGGATCGGAAGAATAAACATTGTTAAATGTCTATGCTACCCAGAGCAATCTATACCTTCAGTGCCATCCCGACCAAAATCCCAATGACATTTTTCAAAGTGCTGGAACAAACAATCCTAAAATTTGTATGGAATCAGAAAAGACCCCGAATCGCCAAGGAGATGTTGAAAAAGAAAAACAAAGCTGGGGGCATCATGTTGCCCGATTTCAAGCTATATTACAAAGCTGTGATCACCAAGACAGCATGGTACTGGCACAAAAACAGACATACAGACCAATGGAACAGAATAGAGAACCCAGATATGGACCCTCAACTCTATGGTCAAATAATCTTTGACAAAGCAGGAAAAAACATGCAATGGAAAAAAGACAGTCTCTTCAATAAATGGTGCTGGGAAAATTGGACAGCCACATGCAGAAGAATGAAACTCGACCATTCTCTAACACCATTCACAAAGATAAACTCAAAGTGGATGAAAGACCTCAATGTGAGACAGGAATCCATCAAAATCCTAGAGGAGAACATAGGCAGTAACCTCTTTGACATCGGCCACAGCAACTTCTTTCAAGATACATCTCCAAAGCTAGTGAAACAAAAGCAAAAATGAACTTTTGGGACTTCATCAGGATAAAAAGCTTCTGCCCAGCAAAGGAAACAGTCAACAAAACAAAGAGGCAACCCACAGAATGGGAGAAGATATTTGCAAATGACACTACAGATAAAGGTCTGGTATTCAAAATCTATAAAGAACTTCTCAAACTCAACACCCAAAAAACAAATAATCAAATCAAAAAGTGGGCAGAAGAGATGAACAGACACTTCTCTGAAGAAGACATACAAATGGCTAACAGACACATGAAAAGATGTTCATCATCATTAGCCATCAGGGAAATCCAAATCAAAACCACACTGAGATACCACCTTACACCAGTTAGAATGGCAAAAATGGACAGGGAGAGAAACAACAAATGTTGGAGAGGTTGTGGAGAAAGGGGAACCCTCTTACACTGTTGGTGGGAATGCAAGTTGGTACAGCCACTTTGAAAAACAGTGTGGAGGTGCCTCAAAAATTTAAAAATAGAGCTACCCTAGGACCCAGCAATTGCACTACTGGGTATTTGCCCCAAAGACACAGATGTAGTGAAAAGAAGGGCCATATGCACCCCAGTGTTCATAGCAGCAATGTCCACAATAGCCAAACTGTGGAAAGAGCCGAGATGCCCTTGAACAGATGAATGGATAAAGAAGATGTGGTCCATATATACAATGGAATATTACTCAGCCATCAGAAAAGATGAATACCCAACTTTTACATCAACATGGATGGGACTGGAGGAGATTATGCTAAGTGAAATAAGTCAAGCAGAGAAAGTCAATTATCATATGGTTTCACTTATTTGTGGAACATAAGGAATAGCATGGAGGACATTAGGAGAAGGAAGGGAAAAATGGGGGGAGGAATTGGAGGGAGAGATGAACCATGAGACTATGGACCTGAGAAACAAACAGGGTTTTAAAGGGGAGGGGGGAGGGGGGATTGGGTAGCCCGGTGATGGGTATTAAGGAGGGCACGTACTGCATGGAGCACTGGGTGTTATACGAAAACAATGGATCATGAATCACTACATCAAAAACTAATGATGTATTGTATGGTGACTAATATAACATAATAAAATTTAAAACTACCAAAAAAAAAAAAAAAAAAAGGCAAAGCCACAGTAGTGGGGAGGCTGGGACCAACAGAGAAGCCAGGGTGATTTCTCCCTGGGTGGGAGGTGGGAAAGACCACCATCTCCAGCCCCACGGAGAACCCAAGTCTGGAGGGCTGAGGACAAACAACCGTAGTTTATAGCAGAGAAGAGGAATGTGTTCTTAAAAAAGTATTAAATTTCAGTGTAAGACATAAATGAAGAAATGTGGTTAACAATCATTTTCTAAAGGCAGATGACACTATGGCAGATGTTAATGTATAGAGGATACGTTTCTAGATTTATTTCCAACTCTAGATGTAACAGGGTACCTGGCTGAGACTAGCTTCCATGCTTTTTAAAACTTGATAAAGGCAAGCAGTGGGTGTGGGGGGAGAGAGGGCTATTTTAAAGTTGCAGGCAGCTTTTTGGTGTTTCTGGAGGTGGAGGCCTAAATTCCACCTTTGCTGGCAGGCAGCTCTTTTGAGTATTTTGGTTATGCCAAGGCAAAGGGGCAATCCTTTCTGGAACAAGAGGTTCCAGAAGCACAAGGAGAGTATTTTCCCTCTGTGTGGAGTTCTTCTCTGCTGGTCAGGTTTCCTTAGGGGAAAAAAATTCCTCCAATGTGGATTGAGACTATACTGTCCTTAAAATATTTTCGTTTGTTCCTGAGGGGTGTGTGTGTGTATGCAGAAGCACGCTTGTTCGAGAACTTAACCACCTGTGATAGGAGCAAAATGGCGCTGGGACCGTAGCCGGGAGCATGCAGCGCATGTCTTCTTTTCATCCTTTCTTCTTAATGCTTCATATCAGGCATTGTTGCAGACTGAATCATTCTGATTGCAGGGAACATACCTCTTCTGGGGTTTCAACTAGTATTTGTCTAGGAGAGGGAGGGACTTAGGCAAGGCCTGGGGAGGAAACTTTAATCTGGATGGGAGTAGACATGCTGGGGGCCGGGCACCCCAGAAATGGGCTACAGGGTGTGAGGACTGAGGGGTTGAAGGTGGAGCTCCAGAAAGGGGAGAAATGTTCCAGGGCCCTCACGTGGAGGGAGATGGCTAACCCTTGCAGAATGGTGATTCCCAACAGCTATATCCAGCACCCAGTGGTTTTTCTCGGTGTGATTCCTTGTAAAGAATGTAAGTTATCATGTGGGAAACCATGCCAATGTTGAGGACCTTTCTCTCGGAAACCACAGGAGGGGTACTTAGAAGGACTCAGAATTCCTGTGGTCAAGCAGGACATTCCAGATGGGAGATGCCAGGTAGAGAGAGACATCTGATTGGCCTAAGTCCGTGGTTCTCAATTGCAGCTACTTTGACCCCCTGGGGACATTTGGTAATGTCTGGAGACATTTTTGATTGTCACAGTTGGGGAGCTACTACTGGCAGCTAGCTGGTGGAGATCAAAGATGCTGCTAAACATCTTAGAATAACAGCCCCCCCCCCACGCCCCCACCCCGGACACCCTACACACAACAAAGAATTATCTAGCACAAAATGTCAATAGTGCTTAGGTTGAGAAACTCTGACCTAGATGGGGGTAGTAAATGCATTTAGTTGTTTATATGAAAATATAACAAAAGCTGAATCTCCAAAATATGAATAATGTTGATTTTAAAAGAAAAGATTGTCTGGCAAAAGGCAACACAACAAGATGTATTTATTGACGGTCAAGAATATGTCAGGTTTTGTTCTGGGGACTCAGCAGCCAACAGAACAAATTTCTTGTCCTCATGGAATTTGTGTTCTAGTTGGGAAAGTAGACCCTTAAGAATTGTGTACATTTCACGTCATAATTATAATGATAGTCTTTGTGAATTGACTCATTTAATTCAACAATCCTCTGAGATACGTGCTACTCTAACCCCCACTTCTTGAAGACAGTGAGGCATAGAAGTAAGTAGCTTGTCCATGATCCCACAGCTGCCAGTTAGACCCAGCCTGACTTCTTGATAGCATTTAACATTGCTTATAGTCAAACAGACTTTAGAGCTTAGCAACATGATTTTGGTACCAAAACTTACTTTGTCTTGCTCCTTCCTTCATGTGTAGAATGAAGGTAATAAAAGTATCTCATAAGATTGTTGTCAAAATTAAATGTGTTAATGTATAGAAAGCGCTTGGCATTCAGTGGGGGTTAATGAGTTATATGGAGGAAATGGCAAGTGGATAGAGAATGGCTGAAAACATACTTTAGACGAGTGGTTCTCAAAGTGTGGTCCCTGGATCAGCAGCATCAGCATCAGCATCAGCTGGTTATAAATACATCTTGGCCCCTAGCTCAGACCTAACCCTGGGGTGGGGGGTTTGGTGTCCCAGCAATCTGTGCTTTAACGAGCTCTCCAGATGCACACTGAAGTTTGAGAACCGAGGAATCAGATCATTCTGAGGAGGTGATGTTTGAGCTATGACGTGGGAATTGCTCTAGACCCTGCCCTGACTTCCTCCCTGGCTACAGACTGGTTTGCCTTTCTTCTTTCAGTCATTTGGAAATTCTACTTCCTTCCTTCTTTTTTTTGCTGTTTCTTTCTTCCACTTAGCTTTGTGCTTAGCAGACCCTTTCTCCTCACCTTCTTTTTTTTTTTTTTTTTAAAGATTTTATTTATTCATTTGAGAGAGAGAGAGAGCACAAGCAGGGGGAGAGGCAGAGGGAGAGGGAGAAGCAGACTCCCCACTGAGCAGGGAGCTCGATGCGTGGCTCGATCCCAGGACCCTGAGATCACGACCCGAGTCGAAGGCAGACGCCCAGCCATCTGAGCCACCCAGGTGCCCCTCTCTTCACCTTCTATGATAAAGTATTTTCCCTGATATCCTTAAACACTGTGAACTGTTCTTCATCTTCAGTGAACTGGCCCTTGCTTCCTTCCTTCCTCCCTCCCTCCCCTCCTCCAGGCAGGTTTCGGAGCCACTCCAGGCACTGAGTAATGCCTGGAGGAGGAGCAGGGAGAGGCCCCACCATATCCTCAGGGACCCTGTCATCTAGTAGAGAGACAGAAATGTGCCCCTGTCCCAGGACTGGCTTCCAGGGCCAGCCCGAGCAAGGACACCAGCGGACTCTGGGGGTGCAGGGGAGGTGGGGAACAGAACAGCTTCTCAAGGGAGGTAACGCTTGTCTGAGACTTAATGAACAAATAGGAAAAAAAGCCTGATATAATGATATTTAAAAATCATCTGGAAGAACACAAGGGCAATAATATCAAAGAATGAATGCTTTTTAATAACAGCACAACAGCCCAGAAACAAAATCATGGGAGAGGCATGAAAGTAGTAAAGAGAAATAGAAGGATCAGCTGACTAAAGATGAGAGAAATGTTCTGCCTGTGTTTTCATAAAAACAAAAGCTGACAAGCCAAAACTGAATAAACTCTCATTTAGTCAGTGTTGGGCGATTCCTGATCATTCTCTGTTGGTATGTTTGGTATGTTGTTGCTCTTCTTTTGCCTCTAAGCCTTGGCTCACCCTTCTCCCCCTGCCCAGCATTCCCTCCTCCTCTTCTCTCACCTCTGTCGGTAAAAATCCTCCAGGCTCTTAATGTCCACGTCAAAATCTGCCTCCTTCAAGAGACCTTCTCTGCCCTTCCTCATCGGAGGTGATTTCTCTCCTCCAGCAAGACCAGAAACCATTGTTTATACTTCTAATCAGCTGCTGGCACATTTTGCTGCATTCTGGTGATCAGATTTTCTTCTGGTAGCCGGAAGGGATGCAGGATCAGGAAGCATCTTAGCTGCCTTTGTACCAACACCATGTCTTGCTCTCAAGAACCCAGGCTGGGCTCCCTTGGACAGGATTACACACAGCATGGGGATGAGATGGCCCAGACCCTATCACCTGCTGGGTCCCACACGACGCCAGAGGAATCAAAGAGTAACCTTTCTAAATCTGTTCATAAATTTCAATAGCAGAAATAGAGAGCAGGAAAGCAATTTCTGATTACAGAGTACATTAAGGACATTGATGGAGACAGGATCAATGTATCTTACTATATAAAAGAAAAGCTTATTCAACAAAATGTAATAGAATAAATGCACAGAGAGGAATGACAGGGGAAAAGGCATGTGACAACAACACTGATGAAAATCTGCTCCCTAATTACATTGCAGTTGATCGACAGTCATAAGTTCAGTACCCAGATTCCTGTATTAAGTAGTTAAAATGGGTTGAAGAGCTCTACATAGATAGATAATAAATCACCATGTGGAAAAACGCAGGATTTTTAGCCATTGAAGAAATGCAAATGAAAACAAAACATATCATAATACACCATTTAAACATTTTTCTAATGATAAAAAAAAAAATGATTTTGGCAAGGTTGTCAATCTTTCTCTCTTGTTTCTCCAAAGACCGGGCCAAGAGAACAATAAATCCATTAAATCTCTCTGAGGTACAATTTGGAAATATGTAAAAAGAACAATCATACTGTTCCTTTGTTTCAGCTCAGTTATTAAATTTGGGAGAAAAATACATCAAAGAAAAGTCCCAAAGGGGCAAAAGAATGCTGCTCATTGTAATGTGAAACTCAGCAAACGGAACACCTGTCCAGTACTGTGCAGGGCCAGGGCTTTGACGATCCTTGGCGGCCGCAAGCAACAAGCTACTTGCTAAGTGTTCCAGATGTCAGAAGACATGAGACAACAGGTCAGAGACAAAGGACATTATTGCTCTGGGCAAGAGCTGTAGCCGGGGCTCCATGTGTATTTGTGCTGGCTCCCCACATTTCCCAAGGCCCACGGGGGTTACGGATGGGCCTGTGATGGACACCTGGACCTGGACGGGGTGGGGCATGAACTCCTGTGTTGCAGGAGTGCAGCGCTGGGCTTGGGGGATCCTCCACCTTCTATGGTGAGCAGAAGCAAGCTTGCCCTGTGCCCGGGGGGAGAGGTCGCCCCATCCGTTAAGCCCGCCTGCTGCAAACACAATTCTGCCAAGTGGCCTGCGTAGTGAACAGTCCCGGGCCCTGTATCCTTGGCGTGCCCTACAAGAACGTGCAGGAGTGCTGGGGGCCCATGGATCACCTCTCCCAAAAATGCCTTTCGTTCCTTCAACACATCCATTCAAATTTACTCAGGCAGCTTCTGCGTACACAGAACTCGACGTTAAGAGACAGCAGTGAGAAGATTCTCTGCCTAGGAGGAGCTTAGAACTTAGTGGGGAAGGCAGGTAACAAAAAGGAATGAAATTAAACAACATGATGTCATGTGGTGAAATGTCGTGAAGACAAAGCAGAATAGTGGGATAGAGCACACCTTATTAATTAATTTAGCTTTCTGATAAATTAGATTTATTCATTACCAGAAAAACCTTCTGCTACTAACATTGCAAAATCTGAAGACATTTGGTTTATTTTTTATATCTTTATTCAAAAGGTAAAATTAGATGTTGGAGAGGTTGTGGAGAAAGGGGAACCCTCTTACACTGTTGGT